>NC_057795.1:572227585-572590646 GCF_018294505.1 Triticum aestivum
ATCCGGATGTTCTTGGCGCCACCCAGTCTTAGATCAACGACACAAGGGTGGTAGCCATCCAGGGGAAGCCCCATGGTCACTACCCATGTTTCGACGGCTTGATCACTCCTTCGGTCTCATACACACGGCTTCGGACTACCAACCCGAGCCCGTTAGAGAGTACGGAGCGTTCGCAGCCTCCCTTAGCCCGCCAGCATGATGTAAGTACTTCCCCCTTATCTTCTTTCTCTTTAACTTCCTCAGTTTATTTTCAGCACTGCCCACTTAGAAACAACCTAAATTTTGTAGGGATATAAGGCCTTTGTCGAGCATAGGAGTCTTGAGGTGTGGGAGTACTTTCAAAGAGTGAAGGCAAATGATGATTACAACCGTCAAGTGATGACGGTTAGTTTTGCCCTCTTAAAACCAAGCAAATTTCATTCCTTCTAGTTTGCTTGTTTAACTAACATCCAGGATATGTTGGCGTCTTGGACTAACCGCACGGATCCACAACAAATTGGACCCTCACCACCACCTGCGGGAGAACCCCCACACGTGCCCACGTCGATGAATGGGTGGCACTAGGCAGCGACACTCCAGTTAGTACATTTGCCTAACTACTGATAAACGAGTTCTCGTTCATTCAACACTATCATATCATATTTAACCCTAGAATCTCTTCTCAAACATGTAGGGGACCAGTGGCTCGACTCCTGCTTCATCGACCCCAGTCACTCCGATCTGGCAAAGTGGTGCTGGTCTTGGCGGTGGCGGTCTTGGCAGTGCTGGTTTTGGCGGTGCTGGTTTTGGCGGTGGTGGTCTCGGTGGTGGTGGTCTCGGTGGTGGTGGTTTTGGCAGCGGTGGTCTTGCCTGAGGTCGAAGATGATACCCGTGCATGTGGCCATCGTGCCATACTTATCTTGTTCCTACTTTTTAGTTTCTTTAGATGACGATGATGATGTTCCATGTCTTGCAATACTTATGTTCTTTAAGTTGCGACAATGATGATCTTTAGAGATGAACTTAAGTATATTTAGATGATGATGATGATATTGAGTATCTTTAGATGATGATCCGTCATATTTATGTGTATATATGCATAATCTCATATTTGTGTCTTTAAAATGTTGTCAAATTGAAGAAAAAGAGAAAGCAGGTAATATAAAAAACAGAATAGAACTATGTCGACGGCTTAGCCATCGGCATAGCTACGCCCAGGTGGAACCAGCTGCTGACACGTGGCCCGTGGCCGTCGGCATAGGCCGTGGATCCGGTAGTGGTTGGAGACGTATCAAGCATCCCCAAGCTTAATTCCTGCTCGTCCTCGAGTAATAAATGATAAAATAGAATTTTTGATGTGGAATGCTACATAACATATTTATCCATGTAATTCTCTTTATTGTGGCATGAATGTCCAGGGCTGGAAGATTCAAAACAAAAGTTTAATATTGGCATAAAAACAATAATACTTCAAGCATACTAACAACGCAATTATGTCTTCTCAAAATAACATGGCTAAAGAAAGCTTAGACCTACAAAATCATATAGTCTGGCTATGCTCCATCTTCATCACACAAAATACTCAAATCATGCACAACCCCGATGACAAGCCAAGCAATTGTTTCATACTTTTACGTTCTCAAACCTTTTCAACTTTCACGCAATACATGAGCGTGAGCCATGGACATAGCACTATGGTGGAAGAGAATATGGTGGTTGTGGAGAAGACAAAAAGAGGAAGATAGTCTCACATCAACTAGGCGTATCAACAGGCTATGGAGATGCCCATCAATAGATATCAATGTGAGTGAGTAGGGATTGCCATGCAACGGATGCACTAGAGCTATAAGTGTATGAAAGCTCGAAAAGAAACTAAGTGGGTGTGCATCCAACTTGCTTGCTCATGAAGACCTAGGTCATTTGAGGAAGCCGGTCGTTGGAATATACAAGCCAAGTTCTATAATGAAAAATAACAACTAGTATATGAAAGTGACAAAATAGGACACTCTCTATCATGAAGATCATGGTGCTACTTTGAAGCACAAGTGTGGAAAAAGGATAGTAACATTGCCCCTTATCTCTTTTTCTCTCTCTTTTTTCTTTTTATTTTTTCCTCTTTTTCTTTTTTTCTTTTGCTCCCCTTTTTTTATTTTCTTTTTTCTTTCGTCCAGAGTCTCATCCCGACTTGTGGGGGAATCATAGCCTCCATCATCCTTTCCTCACATGGGGCAATGCTCTAATAATGAAGATCATCACACTTTTATTTACTTACGAAACAAGAATTACAACTCAATGCTTAGAACAAAATATGACTCTATGTGAATGCCTCCGGCAGCGTACCGGGATGTGCAATGAATCAAGAGTGACATGTATGAAAGAATTATGAAAGGTGGCTTTGCCACAAATATGATGTCAACTACATGATGATGCAAAGCAATATGACCATGATGAAGCATGTCTTAATAAACAGAACGGTGGAAAGTTGCATGGCAATATATCTCGGAATGGCTATGGAAATGCCATAATAGGTAGGTAAGGTGGCTGTTTTGAGGAAGGTATATGGTGGGTGTATGGTACCGGTGAAATTTGCGCGGCACAAGAGAGGCTACCAATGGTGGAAGCGTGAGAGTGCGTATAATCCATGGACTCAACAGTAGTCAAAAAGAACTCACATACTTATTGCAAAAATCTATTAGTTATCGAAAGAAGTACTACACGCATGCTACTAGGGGGATAGATTGGTAGGAAAAGACCATCGCTCGTCCCCGACCGCCACTGATAAGGAAGATGATCAAAAAATAAATCATGCTCTGACTTCATCACATAATGGTTCACCATACGTGCATGCTATGGGAATCACAAACTTCAACACAAGTATCTCTCAAATTCACAATTACTCACTAGGATGACTCTAATATGACCATCTTCATATCTCAAAACAATTATAAAGAATCAAACTGCTCATAGTATTCAATGCACTATATATGAAAGTTTTTATTATATCCCTCTTGGATGCCTATCATATTAGGACTAAATTAATAACCAAAGTAAATTACCATTCTATTCTAAAAGACTCTCAAAATAATATAAGTGAAGCATGAGAGTTCATAAATTTCTATAAAATAAAGCCACTGTCGTGCTCTAAAAAGATATAAGTGAAGTACTAGAGCAATATTGCCTAGCTCAAAAGATATAAGTGAAGCACATAGAGTATCCTAATAAATCATAATTCATGTGTGTGTCTCCAAAAAGGTGTGTAGAGCAAGGATGATTGTGGTAAACTAAAAAGCAAAGACTCAAATCATACAAGACGCTCCAAGAAAAACGCATATCATGTGGTGAATAAAAATATAGCCTCAAGGAAAGTTACTGATAGACAAAGATGAAAGAGGGGATGCCTTCCATGGCATCCCGAAGCTTTGGCTTTTAGTTGTCCTTGAATATTACCTTTGGGGTGCCTTGGGCATCCCCAAGATTAGGATCTTGCCACTCCTTATTCCATAGTCGATCAAATCCTTACCCAAAACTTGAAAACTTCACAACACAAAACTCAACAGAAAATCTCATAAGCTATGTTAGTATAAGAAAATAAATCACCACTTTAAGGTACTGTTGCAAACTCATTCTTTATTTATATTGGTGTAATATCTACTGTATTCCAACTTTTCCATGGTTCATACCCCCCGATACTACCCATAGATTCATCAAAATAAGCAAACAACACGCAAAAAAATAGAATATGTCAAAAACAGAACAGTCTGTAGCAATATGTAACTCTTGAATTCTTCTGTAACTCCAAAAAATCTTAAACATTAGGAAAACTTGAGCAATTTGTGTATCAGTCCAGAGCAAAAAGAATCAGATCAAAAGTTTCTGATTTTCCTGGGTGCAAAAGTTTCTGATTTTCAGCATGATCAACACAACTATCATCGTAAGCTATCCTAAAGGTCTAACATGGTACAAACATGTACTAAAACATAAAAACACATCTAACCAGAGGCTAGATGAATTATTTATTACTAAAAAGTAAAAAAATCAAAGAACAAAAATGAAATTGGGTTGTATCCCAACAAGCGCTATTGTTTAACGCCCTTAGCCAGGCATAAAAATGCGAATAGATCTAGGTATTGTCATCTTTGGTATGCAATCCATAAGTGGCTCTCATAATAGATTCATATAGAAAATTAATTTTCTTCCTAGGAAAGTGTTTCATACCCTTCCGTAACGGAAATTGGAATCTAATGTTTCCTCCTTTCAAATTAATAATTGCACCAATCGTTCTATGGAAAGGTCTACCAAGAATAATAGGACATGTAGGATTGCAATCTATATCAAGAACAATGAAATCTACGGGCATATAATTCATGTTTGCAACAATAAGAACATCATTAATCCTTCCCATGGGTTTCTTAATAGTGGAATCCGCAAGATGCAAATTTAAAGAACAATCATCAAATTCATGGAAACCTAACACATCACACAAAGTTTTTGGAATCGTGGAAACACTAGCACCCAAATAACACAAAGCATGGAATTTATAATGTTTAATCTTAATCTTAATAGTAGGTTCCCACTCATCATAAAGTTTTCTAGGGATAGAAACTTCCAATTCATGCTTTTCTTCAAAAGATTGCATCATAGTATCAACGATATGTTTAGTAAAAGCTTTGTTTTGATTATAAGCATGAGGAGAATTCAACATAGATTGCAACAAGGAAATACAATCTATTAAAGAACAATTATCATAATTAAATTCCTTGAAATACAAAAGAGGGGGTCCATTGCTACTTAAAGTCCCGACCTCTCCAATCCCACTTTTATGAATTTTTGCATCTAGATCTAAAAACTCTGAATCATTGGGATGCCTTTTAACTAAAGTTGACTCATCTCCAGTCCCATCTTTATCATTATTATCATTTTAAATCTTCATCAATCACTTTTAAATCTTCATCATTATTATCATGAAAACTAGAAGAACACGCTTTTACAAACCAATCTTTTTTAGCACGCATCTTAGCGGTTCTTTCTTTGCACCCATCAATGGAAATTCTCATGACTTTGAGAGACTCATTGATATCATGCTTAGGTGGAATAGATCTAGGTTTCAAAGAATCAACATCAAGAAAGATTCTATCCATGTTCCTAGCCAAATCATCAATCTTGAGAATTTTTTCTTCAACCAAAGCAGTAATATTCTTTTGCAAACTCATAAATTCTTTAACACTATTCTCAAAATCAGAGGGCGTCTTATTAAAATTTCCATAAGAATTGTGATATATATATAAATATATATATATATATATACATATTGTAGGAATTACCATTACTATTAGAGGAATTACTAGGAAACGACCTAGGATTAAAATTGCCTCTATACGTGTTATTACCAAAATTGTTTCTACCAACAAAATTCACATCCATAGATTCGTTATTTTTCTCAATCAAAGTGGACAAAGGCATATCATTAGGATCAGAAGAAGCACTCTTATTAGCAAATAATTTCATAAGTTCATCCATCTTTCCACTCAAAACATTAATCTCTTCAATCGCATGCACTTTTTTACTAGTGGATCTTTCGGTGTGCCATTGAGAATAATTAACCATGATAATATCTAGGACCTTAGTAGCCTCCCCTAAAGTAATTTCCATAAAAGTGCCCCCTGCGGCTGAATCTAAAAGATTTCTAGAAGCAAAATTCAATCCGGCATAAATTTTTTGTATAATCATCCACAAATTCAAGCCATGTGTAGGACAATTTCGTATCATCAATTTCATCCTCTCCAAGATTGTGCAACATGCTCATGATCAAGTTGCTTAAAATTCATAATATCGTTCCTAAGGGAGATGATCTTAGTGGGAGGAAAATGCTTAGAGATGAAAGCATCTTTACACTTATTCCATGAATCATATCTATTTTTGAGCAAAGACGAAAACCAAGTTTTAGCACGATCTCTAAGCGAAAACGGAAATAGCTTCAATTTAACAATATCATTATCCACATCTTTCTTGTTTTGCATATCACACAAATCAACAAAATTGTTTAGATGGGATGTGGCATCTTCACTAGGAAGGCCAGAAAATTGATCTTTCATAACAAGATTCAGCAAAGCGACATTAGTTTCACAAGATTCAGCATTAGTAGTGGTAGCAATCAGAGTGCTAATAAAATCATTATTGTTGGTGTTGGAGAAATCACACAATTGAGTATTATCTTGAGCCATCGTGACAAAGCAAGCAATCCAACACACGAGCACACAGGAAGCAAGCGAAGAAGACGAACGGAAGAAGGGTGAAGAAAAGGGAAATCTTTTCGAAAATAATTTTAGAGGTGGGGGAGAGGAAAATGAGAGGCGAATGGAAAATAATGTAATGCAAGATATGAGAGTCTATGATGGGTACTTGGTATGTCTTGACTTGGCGAAGATCTCCCCGACAACAGCGCCAGAAATTCTTCCTGCTACTTCTTGAGCTTGCATTGGATTTTCCCTTGAAGAGGAAAGGGTGATGCAGCAAAGTAGAGTAAGTATTTCCCTCAGTTTGAGAACCAAGGTATCAATCCAGTAGGACACAACGCACAAGTCACTGAATACCTTCACAAACAATCAACAAACTTGCACCCAACGCGATAAAGGGGTTGTCAATCCCTTCACGGTTACTTGCAGAAGTGAGATCTGATAGAGATAGATAAACGGTAAAGTAAATATTTTTGGTATTTTTGGTTTATAGATCGGAAAGTAAAAGATTGCAAAATAGTAGATCGGAAACTAGTATGATGGAAAAGAGACCCGAGGGCCATAGGTTTCACTAGTGGCTTCTCTCAAGATAGCAAATAATACGGTGGGTGAAGAAATTACTGCCGAGCAATTGATAGAAGAGCACATAATTATGACGACATCTAAGGCAATGATCATGAATATAGGCATCACGTCTGTGCCAAGTAGACCGAAATTATTCTGCATCTACTACTATTACTCCACACATCGACCGCTATCCAACATGCATCTAGAGTATTAATTTCACAAAGAACGGAGTAACGCATTAAGTAAGATGACATGATGTAGAGGAATTAACTCAAGCAATATCATGAAAACCCCATCTTTTTATCCTCAATGGCAACAATACAATACGTGCCTTGCTGCCCCTACTGTCACTGGGTAAGGACACTGCAAGATTGAACCCAAAGCTAAGCACTTCTCCCATTGCAAGACAAACCAATCTAGTAGGCCAAACTAAACCAATAATTCGAAGAGACCTGCAAAAATATCAAATCATGCATATAAGAATTAAGAGAACACTCAAATAATATTCATAGATAATCTTATCATAAATCCACAATTCATCAGATCTCGGCAAACACACCGCAAAAGAGTATTACATCGAATATATCTCCAAGAACATCGAGGATAACATGGTATTGAGAATGAAAGAGAGAGAAGAAGCCATCTAGCTACTAGCTATGGACCCGTAGGTCTGTGGTAAACTACTCACACTTCATTGGAAGGGTAATGGTGTTGATGTAGAAGCCCTCCATGATCGAATCCCCCTCTGGCAGGATGCCGGAAAAGGCCCCTAGAAGGGATCTCACGGGTACAGAAGGTTGCGGCGGTGGAAAAGTATTTTCGTGGCTCCCCCTGATGTTTTTGGGATATAAGAGTATATATAGGTGAAGGAACTAGGTCAGGAGAGCTCCGAGGGGCCCACGAGGTAGGGGGCATGCCCTTACCCCCTGGGTGCGCCCCCCATCCTGTGGCCGCCTTGTTGCCTCTCCGACTTCATCTTCAAGTCTCCTGGTTTGTGGTCCAAGAAAGATCATCGCAAAAGTTTCATTCCATTTGGACTCCGTGTGGTATTCCTTTTCCGTGAAACTCTAAAACAGGCAAAAAAAATAGAAACTGTCACTGGGCTCTCATTAATAGGTTAGTCCGAAAAATACTATAAAATAGCATATAAATGCATATTAAGCATCCAAAACAGATAATATAATAGCATGGAACAATCAAAAATTATAGATACGTTGGAGACGTATCAGGGTCATAATGTCCAAGATAATATATTTTGGCAACTTAAAGCCTATAACCAAGGCAGGTTAAAAACCCAAATATTGATTCAAATATGAAGTCATACCTGTAGACAAATAGCATAACGATGTTGTAAATATGTAAGTCTGTAAGCCGGAAGCTTTACAGGTCCAGAAGAGTGTAGCTCTATTCTGTTTTTTAATTCAATTTTTTATCCCGTAAGCTGGCTCTCACATGACATAAATCCGTTGTTTTAACCTTAACTAGTTCAGGGTCTTATTGAAAAGAGTAACTATTAAGATTACAAACGGGCCACATGGTGGAGAGATTGCGACAGCGGGTGAGTTTATCCTAGCTCTCTGTAAGCCGGCTCTCTCGTGACAAAGGCCGTCATTTAAACCTTGACAAGTTCAGGGTCTTATTGAAAAGAGTAACTGTCAAGAGTTCGGCAGGTCACCTAGCGGAGTAGCATCTTGCAAACAGGCAGGTTTAACTCAAATTTGGCTTGAAAACCGGATTAAGAGGGTGTGAACAACTATGCTCGGTGAGCAGGAAGCCCCCAAGTGACCAATGAGTCGGCTTGATAACCGGATCAAGAGGGTGTGAACAGCTATGCTCGATGAGCAGGAAGTCCCCAAGTGACCAATGGGTCGGCTTGAAAACTGGATCAAGAGGGTGTGAACAGCTATGCTCATTGAGCAGGAACCCCCCAAGAGACCAATGAGTCGGCTTGAAAACTGGATCAAGAGGGTGTGAACAGCTATGCTCATTGAGCAGGAAGCCCCCAAGTGACCAATGAGTCGGCTTGAAAACCAGATCAATAGGGTGTGAACAGCTATGCTCGGTGAGCAGGAAGCCCCCAATTGACCTTATGAACAGACAATAAAGACTCAAATACTTTGAAATGAAACGACAGAGGCCCCGAATTTTCAGGGATGCCGGCTTTATTATACTGAGCAAAATATATACATTGATGAAGGTATGTACAGCACAAGAGCCGATGGCTCAAGTGTAATATGGTCGCAGATGAGCAATGTTCCACGGCCGGTGGGTCTCCTCCTCCAATGTGCGTGAGTCCTTATTTTCTCGAATATCAATGAGGTAGTATGACCCATTGTTCATATTCTTGTTGACCACAAAAGTCCCTTCACAAGGCAGTGATAATTTGTGCATATCTGTTTGATCCTGGATGAGCCGGAGCACCAAGTCGCCTTCTTGAAAGGTTCGAGTTTTAACTCGGTGGCTATGATAACAACGCAGATCTTGCTGGCATATCACCGAACGAGCCACCGCTAGGTCACGCTCTTCATCCAACAAATCAAGAGCCTCCTGGCGTGCTTTTTCATTATCAGCTTCAACATAAGCCGCCACCCGAGGCGAGTCATGACGGATATCACTTGGAAGAACTGCCTCAGCCCCGTGAACCATGAAGAAAGGTGTGTAACCCGTCGATCTATTGGGTTGGTATTTATAATCCACAGCACTGAGGGCAACTCCTCAAGCCAACAACCCGGCGTCCTTTGCAAAGGGACCATAAGCCGGGGTTTGATTCCTCTCAAGATTTTTTGATTAGCTCGTTTGGCTTGACCATTGGACTGGGGATGCGCTATAGAGGAAACATCAAGACGAATATGTTCTCGTTCACAGAACTCTTTCATAGCACCTTTGGACATACTAGTGCCATTATTAGTTATGATACTATGCAGGTAGCTAAAACGGAAGATCGCCTTCTTAATGAATTGAACCGTCGTTGCCGCATCACACTTGCTGACCGGCTCTACCTCAACCCACTTTGTAAATTTATCAACCGCCACCAAAAGGTGGGTCTTTTTATCCTTGGATCTTTTGAAAGGTCCAACCATATCCAGGACCCAAACTGCAAACGGCCAAGTGATTGGAATCATCCTCAATTCTTCAGCTGGCACATGAGCTCGTCTGGAAAATTTCTGACATCCGTCACACATGCTAACCAGATCTTCTGCATCAGCATGAGCCGTCAGCCAATAAAACCCATGACGAAAAGCCTTAGCCACGAGAGATTTAGACCCTGCGTGAAGGCCACAATCTCCTTCATGAATCTCTTTTAAAATCTCACAGCCTACTTCAGGGGAAACACAGCGCTGGAACACACCTGTGACACTACATCGGTGCAACTCACCATTGACAATGGTCATTGACTTAGACCTCCGGGTTATTTGTCTGGCCAACGTTTCATCCTCACGCAACTCTCCCCGAGTCATATAAGCAAAATAAGGAACCATCCAATCAGGAATAGGATGAAGAGCCACCACCAACTATGCCTCCGGGTCAGGGGTTGCAAGATCCTCTTCTATTGGTAGCTTAACTGAAGGGTTATGTAATATCTCAAGAAAAACATTGGGTGGCACCGGCTTACGCTGAGATCCTAGCTGGCTCAAAGCATCTGCCACTTCATTCTTTCTATGATCAACATGATCCACTTGATAACCTTTGAAATGGCTAGCAATACTGTTAACCGCTCGGTGATAAGCCACCATAAGCGGGTCTTTAGAATCCCAAGTGCCTGAGACCTGCTGAGCCACCAAATCTCAGTCGCCAAAGCACCTCACCCGGCTTAAGTTCATCTCTTTAGACACCCAAAGGCCATGGAGCAGAGCCTCATACTCAGCGGAACTATTCATGCAAGGGAACATTAGTCGTAACACATAACAAAACTTATCACCTCATGGGGAAGTCAAGATAACTCCAGCCCCGAGCCCTTCAGCTACCTTGACCCATCAAAATGACGTCCAGTAAGTGTTATCTGGCTTTTCCTCTAGTGTCTGCAACTCTGTCCAATTGTTGATGAAATCCACAAGAGTCTGTGACTTGATAGCTGTCCTTGGCATATATTTCAACCCATGGGGACCAAGTTCAGTGGCCCACTTAGCCACTCTGCTTGTGCCTCCTTGTTCTGAATAATATCGCCTAAGGGATCAGAGCTGACCACGGTAATAGGATGACCAAGAAAATACTGCTTTAATTTGCGATTGGCGATGAATACCCTGTATACTAGTTTCTGCCAATAACGATATCTCTGGTTTGACTGAATCAAAACTTCACTAACATAATAAAGCAGCCTTTGGACTGGATACTCCTTGCCCGACACTTTCCTTTCCACCACAACTGCTACAATGACGGCTTTGCTGTTTGCTGCCACATATAAGAGCAAAGGCTTCTTTTCAATAGGAGCTGCGAGAACTGGCGGCTCAGCTAGTTGCTTCTTGAGTGCTTCAAACGCCTTATTGGTAGCATCACTCCAAACAAAATGATATGTTTTCTACATCATCTAGTATAGAGGAATAGCCTTCTCTCCTAGGCATCTTATAAACCGTCTTAAAGCTGTAATGCGACCCGCCAGTCGTTGAACATCATTCGCGCATGTCGGCTTAGCTAGTGAGGTGATAGCCTTGATTTTCTCCGGGTTAGCCTCGATGCCTCTCTTAGAGACCAAAAACCCAATAGCTTGCCTCTAGGCACACCAAAAATGCAGTTGGTCGGGTTAAGCATCATATTTTAGACCCGGAGATTGTTAAAGGTCTCTTTCAGATCCTCCAATAGAGTCTCCTTCTTTCTCGATTTTACAACAATATCATCCACATAGGCATGAACATTGCGCCCAATCTAATTGTGAAAATAGTTCTGCACACAACGCTGATAAGTCCCCTAGGCACTCTTAAGCCCAAAAGGCATAGACACATAGCAGAAAGCTCCAAAAGGTGTGATAAAAGTCGTCTTCTCTTGGTCTTTGACTGCCATTTTGATCTGATGGTATCCAGAATAAGCATCCAAAAGACACAAACGCTCACAACCTGCCATAGCATTTATGATTTGATCAATACGGGGGGGGGAAGGGATCAGCTGGGCAAGCCTTATTAAGGTCTGTGTAATCCACACACATGTGCCAAGTGTCATTTTTCTGAAGTACCAGCACCGGGTTAGCCAACCACTCAGGGTGAAAAACTTCAACGATGAACCCAGCTACTAAGACCCGGGTTACTACTTCTCCAATGGCCTTGCGCCTCTCTTCATTAAAACAATGAAGGAATTGCTTGACCGGTTTAAACTTGGGATCGATATTGAGAGTGTGCTCGGCGAGTTCCCTCAATACACCTGGCATGTCTGAAGGTTTCCATGCAAAGATGTCCCGGTTCTCACGGATGAACTCGATGACCATGCTTTCCTATTTTAGATCCATATTAGCACCAATGGTGAACTATTGGATGAATCGCCAGGGACGAAGTCAACCTATTTCGTGTCGTCTACCGACTTGAACTTCATCAAAGGGTCATGTTCTGTTGTTGGCTTCTTCAAAGGGGTCATATACGTTGGCTCAACATTGTCTGGATAAAACTTCAGCTCCTCCGTTGCACAGACAGACTCAGCATAAGCAGCATCGCCTTCTTCACATTCCAGAGCTATCTTACTATCACCATGCACTATGATGGTACCCTTGCGACCCAGCATTTTAAGCTGCAGATGCACATAATAGGGTCGTGCCATAAATTTGGCGTAAGCTGGCTGTCCAAATAGAGCGTGATAGGGGATTTTGATCTTAACCACTTCAAAGGTTAATGTCTCTGCACTGTAATTGTGTTCATTGACAAAATCTACTTCCAAAGCAATCTTACCAACTGGATAGGCCGACTTACCAGGCACCACTCCATGAAAAACTGTAGAGGACGGCTTAAGATCTTTGTTAGTTAGATTCATTTGGCGAAAAGTATCATAATAGAGGATGTTGATACTGCTGCCTCCGTCCATGAGCACCTTAGTAAACTTGTAACCTCCAACCTGAGGAGCTACCACCAAAGCTACCTGACTCGGATTATCAACTCGGGGCGGGTGATCCTCACGGCTCCATACGACTGGCTGCTCTAACCATCATAAGTATCGAGGTATGGCCGGCTCAACCGCACTCACCGCTCGCTTATGAACTTGATGGTCTCGTTTGCACAAGCTAGTAGTTGAAACATGATACTAGCTGCTACTTAGCTGCTTTGGGTTGCTCTGATACCCTGATTGTTGTTCTTGATTGTCCTGATTGGGCTGCTGGTTAAATCCGCCTTGATTTCCCTGACCTTGAAAACTGGAATTTGAACCGCCATCTCCAAAGACGAAACCGTGCAAACCGGAGCCTGACCCGCCGTGCGGGCCGTTACCGTTGTTGTGGTCCTGGTAAAGGATGAAATTCCTATACTCCCTCATGATACTACAATCTTTCCACAGGTGGGTTGACAGCCTATCAGGGTGACTATGTTTTGGACAAGGTTGGTTCAATATCGCCTCTAAATTGGACTTCGGTCCTTGGGGCTAGAGTTTTCCCTTGCGACGGCGATCACAGATCGGTGCATTAGTGTTGCCCACAAAGTCTGATCCACCGTCGGCGTGCTCGCGCTTACCATTGTTACCTTGACTCTGACCTGTTGTATTCTGCTGTTGCCCCTTGCCGTTTTTCTTCCCCTTACCAGACTTCTCCTCATCCGAATTAGGATCCTTAGTATTGTCTGAGTCGGCATATTAAATAAGAGCCGCCATGAGCTCTCCCGTGTCATTGCAATGTCGTTTAAGATGCCCTAGCTTCTGTTTGAGGGGAATGAACCAGCAATTCTTCTCCAATATTAAAACAGCGGAACCAGCGTTGATGCTATCCAACGAGTGGATAATAGCTGAGACCCGATGAACCCAATGGGAGGTTGACTCATCCTCACGCTGGATGCAAGTGTCTAGGTTGATGATCGATAGAGGCTGCTTACATGTATCTTTAAAATTCTGAATGAAACGCGTCTTCAATTCAGCCCATGAGTTGATGGAATTAGGAGGCAATCCCTTCAGCCAGGTGCGAGCCGGCCCATCTAACATCATGGTAAAATATTTGGCGCACACAACATCATTAACATCCAACATCTCCATGGCCAACTCGTAGCTCTCAATCCAAGCATCCGGAGGCTGATCCGCAGTGTAATTGGGTACCTTTTGAGGGCCCTTGAAATCCTTGGGCAAGCGCTCATTGCATAGAGCCGACACTAAGCATAGAACACCCATTGTCCTGGAAGTCATCCTGGCTTCTATAGACACTGAAAGGTTCATTTGAGACTGTCAAAGAGCGGCCAGCTGAGCCATCAGCTCCGCCTCTTTGCATGCACGAGCTTGGTCCGCCTAGTTCTAAGCATCTTGATTACCACGAGGCGGGCCTCGGCATCGTTCGCTGCTGGAAACCGCCGGCGATTCAATGTGTCGGCTGTAACTTCGACTCTGGTGCGGAGTTGAGTGGATTCGATCACGGCTATAGGAGTAAGCTGCCTGCTAAGCTACCGCCGTCTGAAGAAGCTCCACAACCTTCCGAGCCTCGACTGCTGCAGGAGACTCACCTTCCACCAGGAGAGCCGCCAGCCGTGAAGCCACGGCAATCATGTTGTCCAACGGGTTAGAGAAGTGACCCGTAGGTGTTGAGACTCACTGAGGTGGGTTCAAATCTACATGGGGCGGGTCTGATGCGTGGGGCTGAACCACCATTCCAGTCCTAGGCGCATCAGGTGCCCGGGTCACGCCAGGCGGGTTACTTGGTCCTGCCCCAGGCGTATTGAGAAGATTACTTGCATCAAACTCCAGATGCAGACGACTCTGGTGCCTCCTGCGAAGAACGACATTTGATGCATTCTGATCCAAGCTTAAGAGGAAGTTTCTGCTTGAATCCATTGCGATTCTGCATCTAAGGTGGCTCGCTCTGTTGCCATCCTGGCATTCTCAGCATTAAGCTCCTCCTTGGCTTGAGCTATCTCATCTCGTAGTTTTGCAACCTCCACCTTATGTTGTGTCTGAGTGGACGGTGTTACTTCCACCATCAACAAAGTTGCCAAAGCCTCTAAGAGCTTGGATAAAACCTGAGTCGGCGAGTGCGCAGGGCCACTTGCCATGGCTGTCGCAGCGACCGTCGCACCAGAGGTCATAGCTGCAGCGGTTGATGAATTCAAAACCTGTTGCGTACTAGCCATGAAGATAGCTGCCCTGTTCAGCGGCTCATAGGGCTCCGGAATACTGTCACCATCGGAACAGCCCCTAAGCCCGCCGTCTTGCAGTTGATAGATTGAACCGGTCTCGTCGGTTGAAGACACATCATCAGAATAGATGGTCGTCTCTCCACCAGACATGGAGTTTTCCTCAAAATCCGCCCCATGGATGAAACCAACAAAAGTGCGCTTCTGGGCGGGTTGAACCTTGGCGGGTCTCACACGCTGAGCCGTCTCAACGGTGTCGGAGCAGGTGACCGGCTTAGGATCTGACTCGCCAATCTTGCCGATGAAGACTTGAATTCCATCAAAGGGGACCCGATATCCATACTTGATTGAATCGGCCTTAGGACCACAGCTAGAGTCGTCGATGTAGATCTTGCCGCGGCGACTCTTGGTCATCCGGCCCATGACATATCCCTTGATCCCTGAGAAGCTTCCCTTCAAGAACTCGAAACCACTGTGCTCTGGCCCCGCGGTGGGCGCCAACTATCGTGGTTTTGTCATGGCAGATGTCCTAGTGAAAGGACTTAGGTTTGGAGCCATCGCACCTAGGTTAGCTTGAAGTGGTTGAACGGGACAAAGGACACAAAGAGTTACCCAGGTTCGTCCCCTCATGGTGGAGGTAAAAGCCTACTCCTTCTTTAGGTTGTATTGCTTGAGTTTCGATTACCAGGGAGCGAATACGCTTGACCTAGCTTTCGATTGCTTGTTTCTTGACTTAACCCACCACCGGATCTCACCTTTATATACACAGGTTGAGGCCAGGCGGCTTACAGGTTCCTTGTTGGCTCACGCATGGTGATCGGCTCAGTTTGTAATTATTCATTACCTTACAATACAAGTTATCATATGGCGGTTCATGGGCCCCGGTTCTGGGCCTTAGTCTGACCTGCCTCCATGAGTCGCCATCTTCACGCCTTGGGCTTCCCTGCACTTCTTCATAATGAGACGTCAATGGTATGACCCGGCCCCTCCTAGGTGGGTCATACCTAGGAGTTATATCCCCAACAATAACATAGTATTGCATACCAAGTAAAATTTCATCCATGTTGCCATATAGGAGCCGGCTTGAGCGAACACCGCCAAAATCAAGAAGGGCTTGAGAGCAAGTAAAAGAGACAACTGGTGCTAAATACAGATAAGAGAGCACTCCATACACTCACAAAACAGACATGTGGTGTTGGATACAAGTAAGTGACAAGATATATACGCAAAAAAGAATCACGGACGCTGCAAGAATTATGCCAATATTTGTTGGATTGCTGAATCCAAGAGTTTGCTTCGTTACTGTATATCATCTGAGCAAGTATAATAAAGTGACGTAGGGGGTTGTAAGACTTTAAATATTATATCTTTGCTGAGTTGGATGAGAGAGAAGAAGAGAGAGAAGAGGAGCGGGGTGCAGATTTACAGTCGGCTATAGCACGGGCTCCAACAAGCTATGTGAGAGTGTATGGTGGGCCATGTGGTAAAAAAAATAGTACTTTCTTTGCAGCCCACTACTATACATGTTGGCTATTACATTAGCTATAGATGACATGGCAACATGTTATAGCCATCAATTGGCTATGCAACATGTTATAACCATGACATCTCACTATGTGTACAAAGGGCACCAAATCCAAAATGTGAATTCTACAATACTCTTTGACCCACAGTACAGATTTCAATGTTGGAGACTCAACGGCTAGCTCTTTTCGATACCAACCATCTGCAACTTCAATTCCCAACCCTTCCTATTCTCAGTCGACTTCTCTCGATCCTTAACTATATGTTACATTTAGTTTCACGATCATGGCTCGCCCTCTTTCTCCCTCATTGTTCCTGTGTGGTTTAGTGTGGTGTGCAAGCTATGCTCGATGTTCTAGTTGTTGCTTCATGTTCATGGTTCACCCTCTTTCTTCCCCATTTTTCTTGTGTGGCTTAATGAGGAGTGGTAGTCATGCTCAATGTTTTGGTTATTACTTATACACTTTTCATGTACATGAAGAAGGCACAAGTTTGCGAATTGTTCTTTATAGCCTTATTATTATTGGACTTTAATGCTCCTAGCTTCTCCAACTGTATCATGTCAGATGTGTAAGTATGGACTTGGCTTTAATTTTACATATCTTCACCAATCAGTAATTTAAGTTCCCAAGACATCTCACTCTAAGACAACTCCTTTGCAGCCAAATTTTGTGAGTCTAAGTCTTTTTGTGAAGAAAGTGGACACCTTTACTTTGTTGCCCCAAACATTCTCTCTACGTCAATAAATTGTGAGGTTGTATACCCTTGATGTGAGATATTTAGACTATTGAAGATAACCAATGAAATGTTTTTTACTAGAAGGCAAGCACACCAACAGAAGCCATGAGGTTCATTAGCTACCTATCGGAGATACCCTCAAGATAAATAGTGATGGATCCTTTCTAGAGTCCGACCAAATCATGATGATTGGGCTTTGTCATCTAGGATGCATCTGGCAATCATGTGCCTTTGCATTGTGTGAATGAGACGTCGGATAGATAAAGGTCACAATCTAAAGTTGAAGCAAAGTGTTCCCTCGAGGAATAATATGGTTTTAGGTGTTTCTCACTCAAGATATGTCTAATTTGACTTGCTTGGGATGTGAAATTTTCATGTGTATTATTCACTTGCTTTACTCACAATGGTTGGAATATATTTTTTTCTACCAAAATTCCAACATAGTATAGAATAACCAAAATTCCATCCATATCAAATCCAGGTTGTGCCATATCACCATTGGCTATGCACGGCCAATGTAAAGAACTTGCAAGCAAGTAATAGATGCACATGGTGTCGAATTACGGACAAGAGAGCATTATATACACAACTAATATCACCAACACTGCAAGAAGCCGCTTTAATATTAGTTTCGTTGCTGAATCCGAGAGTTTGATAAGAATCTTCATGTGACGACAATATCTCTGTTTAGAATGGGTGCCAAATACCAAAAATGAATTTTCTATGCTATTTGGCCTACAATATGAAGTCCAAAGGTGGGTAATCAATTAGCTACTTCTTTTCATATTGGAACAGGTTATATGTAAGTCGCCTGAAAATTTATTTTGGGTAAATCGATTTGTTGGCCATTAGATTAAGATCCAACTATCATCCTTCTTTCTTCTTCCTTCAGCTTTCTTCCTCCTCCAACCATTCCTTCTCTCACAAAGTTGACTTACCCAAACTACAAATGCAATCAACTTACATATAGCTATTCTATTTCATATTATGATGCTCTGCAACTTTAATTCCCGGATCTTCCTATCCCAACAGACCTCTTTTGATATGGAAACATCATTATCGTTCATCTTCATGCTCAAGGATCACCCTCTTTCTCCCTCCATTGTCCTTGTGCCACTTAATAAAGTTTGTTAGATGTGCTCGATGTATAATATTTTTTGTTATTACTTCTGCACCTTCGTGTATGTGAATAAGCAACCCTTTTACCGGTGTTTTGTAGATGCACAATTATTTGGATTTTAGTGCTCCTAGCTTCCCGAATTGCATCTTGTCAGTATGTTGGTAGGTAAGCTATCAGCTGAAGTTCGGTTTATAATATCTTCACCCTTTTTTATCTCCTGAAACAACTTACTCCAATCCAACCTCTTTGGAACCAAAATTTATGAAAAATAAGGTAGTTATCTTCTTAGGTGTTTGAACTTTCATAGTAGAAACATGTTCATGTCCATTTTTATAATGAATATACAACACCAAATGCATATCGTCACACAAAAGTGAACTTCTATGTCTTTTTCTATAGTTGATGCGCGTAATCGAGGAATTATACACTTAGGGACTAATCGTGTTACTAGTCACTTTTATCATTTTGAAAGTGTATTTGTGTGTGGTTAGTAGTGCATGTATATATAACAGGTGATGTAGATGTTACGGGTGTGAATGGGAGCTTTGATTGATTGAAGATATCATGAACTAGGGTTGATGCATAGTGTTCCTTTAGAAGAATATAGTGTAGTTTCATGCATTGATCCAATTGTTCTTTGGCAATACATGTGTAGTTTTTACTTTCTAGGGATGTGAAATTTTCACTTGGATTATTAACTTTGATTTAATCTCAAAATTTCATTGATTTTGCTAAAAAATCAACACTAATTATAACATATACTTTGTTATGTTTCCCCCATGTTGCTCCTTTTGATAATCTAGCATGTCATTACGGCATTCAATTGCCACCTGGTTTCCACAAATTCTCAGATGTTGAAATTTCGGGGCAACCTAGGATGGGCTTACACACATCAGAATGACTCACAAGCTATTAAGTCAGTGTATTGAAAGGCCCAAACTAATAAATTGCTACTAATATGCTCGATGTTTTTGTTATTACTTACGCACTTTTCACATATGTGAATAAGCAACGAGTTTGTGAGCGGTGTTTAATAAAGGTGCAATTATATAGACTTTAGTGCTCTTGTCGGTTTGTAGATAAGCTATTCACTTAACTTCAGTTTATAATACCTTCACCCACCTATAATTTTAATTGCTGACATAACTCATATCGGGCCAACTTCTTTGGAACCAAATTTTCTGAATGACCATCTTGATTTTTTTTACATCTACCATTTTTATTTAAGCAAACTACATACCACTTTCCATAATTATAGAACAAAAAAGGTAGGATCCATCTTAGGTGTCTAAATTTTCACAGGATAAGGGAGTATGTTCATGTACACAGTTCTAACTAATATATAACACAAGACGCATATCGCCACACCAAACTCAAGTTTTCACCGTCTTTTCATACCATTGATGCATGTAATCAAAGAGTTGGACACATTATTGTAAGGTAGGTTTGACGCAAAGCATTCCCTTGAGAATTTATGTTCGAGCTAACTGCATAATAGATTGATGATATCATAAGCTAGGGTTAATGCAAAGTGGTCCCTCGAGGAATATTCTGGTTTCTGTTGTGAATGCATTTGTTCTTTTCCCAAGATACGTCTAATTTGACTTCCTCTAGATGGAAATTTCCATGTGGATTATTCACTTGCTTTAACAGTAAAAGGTGAAATGCTTAATAATAACATAATGAAATGTTTATTTTGCTAAATGATCTAACACTAAGTATAACTATTGCATATACCAACCAAAATTCCGTCCAGACCAAAGCCAATTTCAAACAAACTAGCATTGGTATGCACCGCCAATGTCAAAAACTTGAGAGCAAGTAACAGAGGCATGTGGTGCTGAATTACAAATGTATATACACAACAAATATCACCAACACTGCAAGAACCCGTTCCAAAATTTATTGGATTACTGGTATCCAATAGATTGATTGCTAGATATGGATATCATATTGCAATGAAAATCACACTACGTGTCGAAAGGTTGACCAATCCAAAAGGTGAATTGCCAATGGTACTTAGCTTGCATTATGGATTCCAACACCACAATAATTTGGTTCTTTTATAATCCATGTGTTGCCAACTTTAATTCCCAACGCTCCCTATTGCTAGTTAGCCTCTGTCAATACCGGAACATTGGTACCATTTTTCTTCATGCACATGGTTTTCGCTCTCCACAGCCCTCCCTCCCCACACACATACGCATTGTTCTTGTGCCACTAGTGTCGCGTTCTAGGCGTGCTCCGTGATTTGGTTATTAATTATACACCTTCATGTACATGAAGAAGCCACAAATTTGAGAACGATGTTTTATGGTTGTATCATTATTTGGACTCCAGTGCTCCTGATTTCACAAATTATATTGTGTCCTATGGTGGTAGGTAAGTACTGACTTGAATTTAATTGAAAATATCTTCACCCATCTATAATTTTTATTCCCTACACATCCTACTCTGAGCCATCCTCTTTCGAACCAAATTTTTGTGAAACGGCCTGTAACTTTTTCCTATGAAATGAACATCTTTACTTTCTTCGCTCCAAATGTTCTCTCTATGTGTTATTAAAACGTGAGGTGGAATATTGTTGATGTTTATATTTTGATTGTTCAAGAATGCAGCTCCTCATTTAACATGTGCCAAAAGGCAATCCATTTAGAAAGTGAAGCCAGGCCCACAAACTAAAGCCTCAAGGATTGATACCCACATGTAGGAGACATGCTCAAGATTAATAATAAGGGTCCTTACTAGAGTCAGACGGGTCGAGAGGATGGCACTTTGTCACCTTAGATGCCTCTAGTGATGTATTTGGAGCAGAGGTAGCAAGATACCCAAAATGCATGCATGTATTCAACCATTATCTACTAGATCATTATAGTGCGCATTGCAGCGCCCATCCATTTTGACTATAAAATGGTAGGAGTTTCTTTAATTATGGAGACACAAAAATTGAAAGTTAATTTGCATCAATCTAAGTGTCCAAATGAAGACCAACGATGCATCAAGAACACTAGGTGACATAATCTGAATTATTGCCAAATCCAATAGCAACATAGAATTAGCTCAAACATGTCCCAATAGTTACCATTAAGGTAGAAGGTACAACATATATAGGTAATGTTCAATTTTGACAGACACTTAGTACATCACCAAGGAAAAATAGTGGCCATAATGCGCACATAGATATAATTTAAATAAGGGTAAATGATTAATATCTATTTTGTAGGAATATAAATATGAAGGCATCACAGCTGTAATTTAAAATATAGTATATAAGGAGATTCAGCCACCCGATTTAGGAGTTACATGTAGCCACAATAAAAAGATCTGTTAACAAAAGAAATAGATAGTTAACACGAAAGACAGCTTATAACTTGACATATGAGTACTCCAATAAAAGAAATGAGCGTAGGTAGAATATAATGATGTAACAGAAAATTATGTACGGCCACCGGTTGTACTCCATCTTAGGTTAGGCTAGAATTACATAACCCAGATTCGATGTTGATACTTTATACTACTATGGCTTAACATGAACTGTAAATACTATGTTTACAAATGTAAACAGATCCAAGCAAAAACAAACTGGAGGTACATGCTCCAACGCAATGATATGTTTGCTTTGTAGAATCATCACAGGAAATTAAATACTGGAGAAAGAATAACTGACATGACCCGCATTCATATAAAATATATTTAAAAAGATAGGTCATGATGCATAACCACTCCCCATCAATCATACATGCACTGTCACAATACATCAGGAAAAATGCCTTCAGGAGAAAGTGAGCATCTAATACTTAAAATCGGATGTTGATGTAACTAAAGCATTAGCTTTACCTCGAGTGAGTTGTACAAACAATTTATAAGCAAGGTCGACACATGAGAAAGAGCTCTCCACATATTCTGCATATGAACAAAAAGTGTGTTGCTCGAATTTAAGATAAACTTTGAAAATATATCATATAGTGATCACTAGTTTGCGAATGAAAGTAATAGTAAGAAAGTGAATAATCTTCTCTTGTCAAAACCTGAAATCAGAAGAAGACCAGGGACATGGGGATGCTTCTCAACTTGATCTAATCCTAAATGCCAAAGCGAGAGGAGAGGGAATACATTTCAAAAAGGATGATGGCCTCCTCGACGAACTGTCAGTCGTAGGCACCGAGGGAGGCCTTGGTGAGGGTTGGCAAACCCTTGAGTCGCTCTGCCGACGGGAAAAACGTGTCGATGGCTGTGTGGGTCATTCCCCTCCTGCAAGTCATCATAGCCATCATGAGACCAGTTCAACAAGAGAGCACCATAATAATATCAAGTAAACTTGGGAAAAGAAATTTATACTGAATTTTTGCAATTTCTTCAAAGTGACTCCAGAAGAACAATTAAACAAAGTTAGCAGCTTCTCTTGTCTGAAAGTAGAAGTGTGAAACGGGTATAGCCTAGTACAGAAGATGCATGGTTCGGTTTGTCTGATTTGCAACTTTTTCCTTTATTATGCAATTGGAGGACCTCATGTGGAATCGCACAAAAGAACTTGGGTCATCTAAAATTCATTCAGTCCTACTAAGCTTAATGGCTTTCCAAATAATGTCAAGAAAAAAAGGATTTCTTTGTTCAATCACTTGCAATGGATCTACCATGTACAAAGAATATTGTAAAAGGATGGATCTTGGCATTTGAATTTTGAACTCCTCTTCCTGGAAAGAAATAATTCTGCAAATCAATGTGTGGCTTATTTGTACTTCTATCTCTCTCAGTGGACCTCCCGAGTGGAAGGGCGTGCAGGTGGATGAGCTATGTCAGGGTGGCGTCGCTGGGGCACGTCCTGCTGGGGGTGGCGCTCGACCGGGGCGCAGAGGGAAGAAGGAGCATGTATTGATGGTGGCGGGAGATGGAGATGAGGTAGAGGCCTTGCTGGTGGCGGAGGAGCTCGATAGGGGCGGCATCGTTGGAGCACGTCGAGATTGCGGTGACGCTCGAATGGGGCAGCAACGGGCGATGGAGCGGGTTCTTGTCCTACGGCGCTCGTGCGGGGCGTTAGGAGGAGAAGAAGGCGGCGCTCGACTTGGGTGTCTGGGAAAGCGCGGCGTGGCCTGGTGCTTCGTCCCGTCGGCCGGCGAGGCGAACCCCACGGCGCACTAGCGGCTAGGGTTGGGGTCGAGTGAGTTGGGACTATTGGGTGAAGGGCCTGCTCGATTGGTTGGTAGAGGATGAACCATGGGCCTCCAAAAATGCTACGGGAGTAGCGGCCCTTCACGAATCAGTCCAATCGTGGTCCATAGTGCATTGGAGGGATTTCCACCTGAATCGGACGACCTTAAACGATTAGATCGTGAGAATGGATAGCTAAGAATCTGATAGCCTGATAAGCCTTCAAAAGTGCTCAGTTATAATGTCTTTAAATAGAACAAGCTTGGGGGATGACTCCGTTTCGTATCAAGACTAGCATTCAGTTGTTGTTGCAGGTGACTAATGGAAGTAATGATGATATGATGCCTTTACATGGTGTGATTGGGAGGCCTAGAAGATTATAGATATCACAAGGTGGGGCTAATACAAAGAGTCTTCTTTAGGAATAATGTGGTTTCCGGTGTGAGTGCACTTGTTTATTGCTCGGCATGTGTTAGTTTTAATTTCTCATGATGTGAATTTTCAATGAATTATTCACTTGCTTTAATCACAAAACTTGATGTGTTTTTCCCAAAAACTCAATAGGGGGTATAACATATAGAATAACTAAAGTAAATAACTTGAAGCCAAGAAACGTAGGCACATTATGTTGAGTCGTTGTTATGAGAACAATATATATAAATAACAAATATCACCACCACTACAAGATGGCAATCCAATAGTAGTTTGATTGTTGAAATCCTAGAGTTTGATTGATAAGGATCTTCATGTGGCATCAATATATCTATGTGTAGAACGGATGTTGAGTACCAAAACATAAATAGGAAATGCTATTTGGCCTTCACTATGGATACTATCTCTAGGGACTCGAGTAGCAAGCCATCCCTCCCCCTCCCCCTTCCCCTCCCTGCCACCGCTCGAGGACTCCGCCATTCCTGTTGTGCGGCCTCCGATGAAGGTGGCGGTGAGGCTCGACTACACTGCACCGTTGCAAGGAACTCCAAATGTCGGGGCAGCGGCCCGGGTGGAGATGGTGGCACGAATCTCGTTGGTGGATGGCGTCCTGGGAGCTGGCCGTTCCCTCCGTGTGTGCCGCAGAGGTCCTCAGTGTCTGTGAGATGTTTTCGTGGCTCTGTCGGATCTGGATCATGGCTCCCTTCCTTGCTACAGCCCGCCCGCCAGATCTAGCTATTGGGCATGGGTTGGCGGGAGATCTGGAATGGGTGAACCCTTGGTATACTTCGTGCTGACCTCAGCGGTGTCGGCACCCCTGCTCTGGTTCCCTCTTGAGGGCACGCCGAGCTTCCGATCTCGCCACCCCTCTTCTTTGATTCCCCTGCGCTCCCAGGTGAAAGCCTTGGCCTTTTGGGTTAGATGACGGCGGCGTTGCAATAGTGTATTCCTCTTTGGAGGTGTCATCCTAGGGATGGCGCGGTTGCGGTTGTAGTGTTTGGTGATTGGTGGCGGTGGTGGTGCGCTTCTTTCTAGGTCGCCGGTGGTGTTGGAGGCGAGTTTGCTGGTCTACAATCCTTTAGTGGCTCCTGTCTGATTAGCTCGTGGGTTGTTGGCCGGTGTTCAGTGTCCTCGTGTAGTGACATGACATGGACGAAGGGGAGACTGCGTTCTCCTCTCCAACATTGGCCCCTTCGGGTCGACGCAGTGCCAGGTTTCTCTCCGTGTGGTTCAGCCTCTCCCGTCTGCGTGCGCTAGTGTCTCTGGTTGGCCTCTGCTCTACCGCTCTAGCTGCTTTGGGTGCTCTGGCGGCTTAACTATGGTTTCTTAGTGTAGGCGGTGGCGTTTGTTTCTTTGCTACTTGTAGCTCCTTGTCTTGAGTGTGATTTGCATGTGATCTTTCAGTTTTTGGTCAAGTTTTGTCCTTTGTAATCATCTCATTTGTATCCTAGCAGGTTGAAGGCTTCATTAATTTGATGGGCTCTATGCCTTTTCTCTAAAAAGAATTGTTCTTGTGTTGTTTAATATGGTGTGTTATCCAGCTTGATCTTTTCGTTATTGCTTATGTACATATGTGAAGAACTTGAGAGTTCGTGAAAGTTGTTTTATTGACGTACAACTATTTTCACTTTAGTGCTATAAGCTTTCCCGGTTGTATATTGCTAGTATGTTGGTAGGTAAGCGTAAGTGCTCTTGTGAGCACGAGCTCGCATGTAGTAAGATATAAAAAACTAAAGAGTTCAGCACACACTTATGTGTGTTGTGTTTCACATGCGTTCAAATTTGCACGATGAAATAATATTCATGGAGGTCTGGGCAAAAAAAAACTGATGCTCTGAAATGCTTTTGAAAATAGTCTTCTTTTTGGAACATCGGGGTTCATGTGAAAATTTACACGCATGAAAAAAAAACACATCAATATTTGTTGTCAAAAATATCAGATTTAAAAATTTTACTTTTCCACATTTTACTATTACAAAGGGTTCATGTGAGCTCGTGCTCACAAACTTCATGTCCCAGCTTTTTTGTCGGGGTAATTGACCACGGGTACCCCGAAGACGGCGAGACAATAATTCAAGACATCGGGGCTAGCAAAGCCCCTCAGTCCAACTGCCCGGCCGCTTCTGTCGACTCTCCGTCCGACTGCTCCACTCAGCCGGCTGCCGGCTGCCTGAAGTCAACTGCAGCCCGACGCAACCCCGACAAGATGGTTGTACCTGAGCACTATGCACGCATCACCCAGCCATCATCTACAGTGTCACTTATCCCTGGACACTATTTATGAAGTGATCCAGGAGACAAGCATGACATCCACCCATGCCCACTTGCCCTCATGCCACTACCTAGCTTACTTCCTAAGTTAGCTCAAACTATAAAAGGGGCCAAGCCATCCATCCATCCACACTCACGTATGAGCACACACATGCTCACGCTACAAGCCATGGGCATAGCCGGCCACTAGAGCATACCATATACATGCATATATGAAACTAGATGCATGTGGCACTGCTTTTAGATACAGTTCCAGGAGCATGTTGTACCAGTTATACCACATATATTCAGACATGCAGGAGTAGGAGTATTATCTCTCCGGAGAGCCCCGAACATGGGTAAACCCCCCGCGTGCTACTCGCATACCCGTCCCTGAATATTCCAGCAGCAGTCTTCCCTCACCTTAAGCCACCATGTGGCATATGTCATCTCGCAACCCCTCGTGAGAATACCACGACAGATGGTGCCCACCGTGGGGCGGTACTATGATACCACGTTGCTGATGATTTCGCAGTCCGGACGGGGCCATTTTCGTCTTTGCCGCCGCGGTGTCGCGTCGTCTCTCCAGTAGCGGTCGGGGGCTCGCTGTTGACACGCCCCCAGAGCGGCCGTGAGGGGCGGGGCGCCCTCGTCGTTGGCCTCACCGTCTTCGTCACCACAGCGTCGCCGTCGTCTCTCCGATAGCGCTCGGAGCCTCGGCATCGACTCGCCCCTGGGACCGCTGTGCGTGATGGTACGTCGGCGGCGGCGGCGGCCTCGGCCTCGTCCGCCTCGCTCTCTTCTCCACGGGCACGGAACGCTCTGCGTCGCGCGCCTCGCTGCCTGAGCTCGTCCATGGCACATATGTACCACTGTACATACCCCAGATGATACCGTGGTCAGATACTACCCAAACAATCCCCATACAACAGCCATATACATCCCAGATGCAAGTCAGACATTCTCCATACACTAGCCATACCAAGGCCAGATAATGGCCAGACACGAGCTCGGCCTCAGCCCCGCAAGCTACCCTGCGCGCCGGCCGACTTCGCTCCGCCTGCGCCACTCTGCCCCGCGCGCTCAGCCGCGTTCCCTGCCGTCAGCTGTGCCGCGCCCGGCCTCGCACTTCCGCGCCGTCTCCGCTGAGCCTCCCCACCTCCAGCCTGGCCGCAGGCCGAAGGGTCCGCCTGTGGCTGACTGCTCCCCGGCCGCCTCCCGTGTCGCCCGGGGCCGCCTCCGCGCGTCGCCCCCGCCGGGTGCGCCCGTGGCCGGCTCCCTCCTCGCACTCTGCTCCTCCCGTCGCCATCGCCCGGCCTCCCGCTCGGCCGTTCACTCGGCCTCGCCAGCACCCGGCCTCGCCGCCTCACCCAGCCGGCCGCCGCCTCGCACCTGGCCCCGCTCCTCCGCCTGGCCAGCGCCGCCTCCGCCACCCAGTTGTGCCCCGCACCCGGCCGCTGCCGGCTCCCGCCACTCGGCCAGCCCGGTCCGGCTTCGCGCTCCTCCTCCGCAGCCGGCCTCCCCTGCCGCCGGGTGCTGCGCTCCCGCTCCAGCCACCTGCTGCCACCGAGTGTTCGAAGAAAAAAGAAAGAAAGAAGGGGTCGGCTGCCCAAGGGGCCGGCTGGAGATAAAAAAAAAAAGAGTTCAGCCGGCTGGAGGAAAAATCGGGCCGGCTGCTCAGCCCCTGCCGACTCGTAAAAGAAAGAAAAAAGTCAAAGGCCGGCTGGCCTTGTAAAACAAAAGAGACCGACTGCTGGGTCGGTAAAAAGAGACAAACTAAGAGTTTTGTCGGCTTTGCCAGCCGCCTTGCCGCCTGGCAAGCTGTGTCAGGCCGGCTTGGCCGCGTCCCGCTCGCCGCCTAGCTGGTCAAGCCCGACCGGCTGAACCCTCCTCGAGCGTCCGGAGGCTCGAAGGCTGCACTCAGCGGGTGCGCCGGCGCGCTCCGTGAGCGCCGAGCCGGGCCGGCTGTCTTCGACAACTCCTCCTCGATTGCGCCAAAAGCAATGTGAGCTCCTCACGAGCTTATTTTTGCACCACGCAAACAAGGATAACCCCGAGCGACGCTCAGGGACCACCTCTGCGTTTATTACAGTTGCACCACTGTTCGCCCCGGCGCCAGCCAGAGTTGGCCCGGAGGCTGGCCGCTTGGCCTGAGACGTTTGTTCCCGCAGACAACTTAGTAGCGTGCGCGGTACCAAAGGCTCATTCCTAGTCACAGACGCAGAGCAATTGTCCGGCTAGCAAGAACGAACACTGGAGGCCACCCACGTGAAAAATGTCCGGGAAGAAAAACGGTTCGGGCTACTCGGCCGTTTCCTTTATGAGTATCTGCTCGATTAAATTCACTCCCAGAGTCTGAGTATTGTACACTCCACTCCGCGGCCCACTCTCAGCCACAGACTGCAGAGCGGCTGTCCGACAAGCGAGAGCACAAGCCAAAGAGTGGAGGGGACATGAAAAGGTTGAAGGGGGCTCGGACGAAACCGAGTCAGCACCATCCGCATAAAACTTGCAATGCTAAAAGCATACATTTGATATATCTGTGTGGACTAATTTTGTCTTTTGCATGATCATTTTCGTGGGGAACCCTCCCCCTCCCCCACTCGGATGCTACACCCAGTGGGTGAGCTAGCGCGCCCCACTGGAAGCAAGCCACGTCGGCTTCGGCCCGTAGCCGGCTGTCAGCAACAGCATCAGTCGACGGACCCCCACGTCCGCGCCCGACACCATTAGTCGGCGGATCCCGCGTCCGCGCCCGACAGCTTCAGTCGGCAGACCCCGCGTCCGCGCCCGACAGCACCAGCCGGCGGACTTCGTGTCCGCATCCGGCACCCTCGACGCCATCGTCTGCACCAACAACCGTGAAAAGCCTCCTCCTAACTTTTCCAAGTTGCCCGGAGGCTACACCCAGCGGGTGCGCTTGCACGCCCCCGCCGGAAGCAAGCCACGCCGGCTGCGGTCTGCAGCCGGCTGTCATCGACATTTTCTACATCAACACCCGCCAAAAAACCTCCGCCCAACTTTGCCAAGTTGCCCGGAGGCTCGGAGGCTATTGTCGGGGTAATTGACCACGGGTACCCCGAAGACGGCGAGACAATAATTCAAGACATCGGGGCTAGCAAAGCCCCTCAGTCCAACTTTCCTAGAGGCAATAATAAAGTGGTTATTATTATATTTCCTTGTTCATGATAATAGTTTATTATCCATGTTATAATTGTATTGGCCGAAAACTCAAATACATGTGTGGATACATAGACAACAACATGTCCCTAGTAAGCCTCTACCGAACTAGCTCGTTGATCAAAGATGGCTATGGTTTCCTAGTCATAGACATGAGTTGTCATTTGATAATGGGATCACATCATTGGGAGAATGATGTGATGGACAAGACCCAAAGTATGAACTTAGCATATGATCGTATCAAATTTATTGCTATTGTTTTCTGCATGTCAAGTATATGTTCATATGATCATGAGATCATGCAACTCACTGACACCGGAGGAATACCTTGTGTGTACCAAACGTCGCAATGTAACTGGGTGATTATAAAGGTTCTCTACAGGTATCTCCGTGGGTGTCTGTTGAGTTGACATGGATCAAGACTAGGATTTGTCACTCTGTATGACAGAGAGGTATCTCAGGGACCACTCGGTAATACAACATCACAATAAGCTTGCAAGCAATGTGACTAAAGATTTAGCCATGGGATCTTGTATTACGGAACGAGTAAAGAGACTTGCCGGTAACGAGATTGAACTAGGTATGGAGATACTGACGATCGAATCTCGGGCAAGTAACATACCGATAGACAAAGGGAACTACATACGGGATTAGTTGAATCCTTGACATCGAGGTTCGACCAATAAAGTTCTTCATGGAATATGTAGGAACCAATATGGAAATCTACATCCCGCTATTGGTTATTGACCATAGAGGTGTCTCGTTCATGTCTGCATAGTTCTCGAACCCGCGGGGTCTACACATTTAACGTTTGGTGACGATATAAGTATAGTTGAGTTGTTTTGGTGGTAACCGAAGGTTGTTCGAAGTCCTGAATGAGATCCCAAACATGACGAGGGACTCCGGAATGGTCCGGAGGGTGAAGATCGATATATAGGATGAAGGGAATCGGAGTCCGGAAGTGTTCCGGGGGTACCAGGTTATGACCAAGAGAACCAAAAGGGGTTTCGGGGGGCCCAGTAAGTGTTGGGGGTGGGGCTCATGGGCCAAGGGGGGAACACACCATCCCAGTAAGGGGTTGTGCGCCCCCCTCACCCCATCCCACGATCACCAGAAGGGATGGGGCACCCCCCTAGGGCTGCCTCCACCTGGCTTGGGGGCAAGTCACCCTAGGGTTTCCCTAGGGGCACCCCCATCTGTGGCGACCCCCCCCCCCCAGGGGAAACCCTAGGGGCGCCCCTCCTCCTCCCTTCCCCCTATATATAGAGGGGTAGAGGGAGGGCAGCCGCACCCATCTATGTCGCGGTGCTGCCCTCCCTCTCCCTCGTATCCCTCTTCCTCTCTGTAGTGCTTAGTGAAGCTCTGCTAAGATTCCACCACACCGTCGTGTTGTCGGAGGACTCGAGCTACTACTTCACCATCGCTCTCTAGATTGAGGAGGTGAAGGCGTCATTAAGTCGTACGTGTGTTGAACCAGGAGGTGTCGTTTGTTCGGCGCTTGATCAGGAGTTCATCGGACGGATCGTGATTGGATCACGAAGACGTTCGACCACATCAATCGCGTTTTTAATGCTTCCGCTTAGCGATCTACAAGCGTATGTAGATGCAATCTCTCCTCTCGTAGATGTTCATCTCCTAGTTTGATCTTGGTGAGCGTTGATACGTGCATTTTGCATCATGCTTTTATATCAATATTTATTGCATTATGGGCTGTTATTACACATTATATCTCAATACTTATGGCTATTCCCTCTTATTTTACAAGGTTTACCATGAAGAGGGGAATGCCGGCAGCTGGAATTCTGGCTGGAAAAGGAGCAAACGTTGGAAACCTATTCTGCACAACTCCAAAAGACCTGAGACTCCACGAAACAACTTTTTGGAATTATTAAGGAATTATGAGCAAAAGAAATAGGCCAGGGGGCCACACCCTGTCCAGGAGACAAGAGGGCGCCCCCTCCCCCTAGGGGCGCGCCCCCCTATCTCCTGGGCCCCCTGGTGGGCCTCTGGCGTCCATCTTCTGCTATATGAAGGGTTTTGTTCTGGAAAAATTCGTGGGCAAGCTTACGAGACGAAACTCCGCCGCCACGAGGCGGAACCTCGGCGGAATCAATCTAGGGCTCTGGCGGAGTTGTTCTGCCGGGGACACTTCCCTCCGGGAGGGGGAAATCATCACCAACGTCATCACCAACGATCCTCTCATCGGGAGGGGGTCAATCTCCATCAACATCTTCACCAGCACCAACTCATCTCAAACCCTAGTTCACCTCTTGTATCCAATCTTGTATCCAAAACCACAAATTGGTACTTGTGGGTTGCTAGTAGTGTTGATTACTCCTTGTAGTTGATACTTATTGGTTTACTTGGTGGAAGATCATATGTTCAGATCCTTAATGCATATTATTACACTTCTAATCATGAACATGAATATGCTTTGTGAGTAGTTACGTTTGTTCCTGAGGACATGGGTGAAGTCTTGCTATTAGTAGTCATGTGAATTTGGTATTCATTCGATATTTTGATGAGATGTATGTTGTCTCTCCTCTAGTGGTGTTATGTGAACGTCGACTACATGACACTTCACCATTATTTGGGCCTAGAGGAAGGCATAGGGAAGTAATAAGTAGATGATGGGTTGCTAGAGTGACAGAAGCTTAAACCCTAGTTTATGCGTTGCTTCGTTAGGGGTTCATTTGGGCCCATGTGTTTAATGCTATGGTTAGGTTTACCTTAATACTCCTTTTTGTAGTTGCGGACGCTTGCAATAGGGGTTAATCATAAGTGGGATGCTTGTCCAAGTTAGGGCAGTACCCAAGTGCTGGTCCACCCACATATCAAATTATCAAGGTACCGAACGCGAATCATATGAGCGTGATGAAAACTAGCTTGACGATAATTCCCAATGTGTCCTCAGAAGCTTCTTCCTTATTATTAGAATTTGTTCAGGCTTATCCTTTGCTACATAAAGGATTGGGCCACCTTGCTGCACTTTATTTACTTTATTTACTTTTGCTCATTACTATTTATCTTATCACAAAACTATCTATCACCTACTATTTCAGTGCTTGCAGAGAAAATCTTACTGAAAACCGCTTATCATTTCCCTCTGCTTCTCATTGGGTTCGACACTCTTACTTATCGAAAGGACTATAGATCCCCTACACTTGTGGGTCATCAAGATGCTTTCCTGGCGTCGTTTCCGGGGAGCGTAGCGCTCTTGGTGAGTGGAACTTGGTAAGGAAATATTTATATTGTGTGCTGAAATTTTCTGTTACTTGTCACTATGGAAACTAATCCTTTGAGTGGCTTGTTTGGGGTATCTTCACCCCAACCAGAAGAGCAAAGAGATGCTCCTCAACCTACTGAACCTTATGAAAATGTTCACTTTGAGATTCCTTCGGGTATGATAGAAAAACTGCTAGCTAATCCTTTTGCAGGAGACGGAACATTGCATCCCGACTTACACCTTATCTTTGTGGATGAAGTTTGTGGATTATTTAAGCTTGCAGGTATTCCCGATGATGTTGTCAAAAGGAAGGTCTTCCCTTTATCTTTGGAGGGAGATGCAATAACATGGTATAGGCTATGTGATGATACGAGATCTTGGAATTATAAGCGATTGAAATTCGAATTTCACCAGAAGTTCTATCCTATGCATCTTGTTCATCGTGATCATAATTACATATATAATTTCTGGCCTCGCGAAGGAGAAAGCATCGCTCAAGCTTGGGAGAGGCTTAAGTCAATGTTATATTCATGCCCCAATCATGAGTTCTCTCGGGAAATGATTATTCCGAATTTTTATGCTCAGCTTTCTCTTGATAATCGCAACTTGCTCGATACTTCTTGCGTTGGTTCCTATATGCTGAAGACTATTGATTTCAAATGGGACTTATTGGAAAGAATTAAACGCAACTCTGAAGATTGGGGTTCCGACGATGGTAAGGAGTCAGGTATGACACCTAAGTTTGATTGTGTTAAATCTTTTATGGATACCGATGCTTTCCATGGATTTAGCTCTAAGTATGGACTTGACTCTGAGATAGTAGCTACTTTTTGTGAAACTTTTGCTGCTCACGTTGATCTCCCTAAAGAGAAGTGGTTTAATTATAATCCTCATGTTGAAGTGAAAGTAGTTGCACCTATTACAGTCGAAGAGAAGACTATTACATATAGTGATCCTATTATTCCTATTGCTTATGTTAAAAAAAAACCTTTTCCTGTTAGGATAAAAGATCATGTTAAAGCTTCGACTGTTGTCCGTAAGAGTAATACTAGGACCTATACACCTCCTGAGCAAATTAATGTTGAACCTGGTATTGCTATGATTAAAGATCTCTTGGATGAGGACTTAGATGGGCATGTTATCTCTTTCTTGGGTGAAACTGCTAATATTGCTAGACCCGATACTAAGACACGTAGACCTGTTGTAGGCACGCCTGTTATTTCTGTTAAAATTGGAGATCATTGTTATCATGGCTTATGTGATATGGGTGCTAGTGCTAATGCGATACCTTATGATCTTTATAAAGAAATTATGCACGATATTGCACCAGTTAAATTAGAAGATATTGATGTTACTATTAAGCTTGCTAATAGGAACACCATTAAACCTATTGGGATTGTTAGAGATGTTGAAGTCTTGTGTGGGAAGATTAAATACCCTGCTGATTTTCTTGTTCTCGGTTCCCCACAACATGATTTTTGTCCCATTATTTTTGGTAGACCCTTCTTGAACACTGCTAGTGCTAAGATTGATTGTGAAAAGAATATTGTCACTGTTGGTTTAGATGGTATGTCTCATGAGTTTAATTTCGCTAAGTTTAGTCGACAACACCGTCGAAAGGAACCATCTAGTAAGGATGAGATTATTGGTCTTGCACCCATTGTTGTTCCTCCAACTGATCCATTAGAACAATATTTGCTAGACCATGAAAATGATATGTTTATGAAGGAAAGGAAAGAAATAGATGAAGTGTTCCTTAAACAAGAACCAATGCTAAAACATATTCTTCATGTTGAAATTCTTGGGGATCCCCCTCCACCCAAGGGTGATCCCGTGTTTGAACTCAAACCATTACCTGATAATCTTAAGTATGCTTATCTTGATGAAAAAGAAATATATTCTGTTATTATTAGTGCTAACCTTTCAGAGAAAGAAGAAAAAAGATTATTGAAAACTCTGAAGAAGCACCGAGCTGCTATTGGATATACCCTGGATGATCTCAAGGGCATTAGTCCCACATTATGTCAACACAAAATTTCAGTGGAGAAAGATGCCAAACCTGTTAGAGATCCTCAGAGACGATTGAATTCCAAAATGAAGGAAGTGGTGAGAAAGGAGATACTAAAACTCCTTGAGGCAGGTATTATTTATCCCATTGCTGATAGTGAATGGGTAAGCCCTGTCCATTGTGTCCCTAAAAAGGGATGTATTACCGTTGTCCCTAATGATAAATATGAATTGATCCCACAAATAATTATTACAGGCTATAGGATGGTAATTGATTTCCGCAAGTTAAATAAAGCTACTAAGAAAGATCATTACCCTTTACCTTTTATTGATCAAATGCTAGAAAGGTTATCCAAACACACACATTTTTGCTTTCTAGATGGTTATTCTGGCTTCTCTCAGATACCTGTACCAGCGGGGGATCAATCTAAAACTACTTTTACTTGCCCTTTTGGTACTTTTGCTTATAGGCGTATGCCTTTTGGTTTATGTAATGCACCTGCTACCTTTCAAAGATGCATGATGGCTATATTTTCTGATTTTTGTGAAAAGATTTGTGAGGTATTCATGGATGACTTCTCCGTCTATGGATCCTCTTTTGATGATTGTTTGAGCAACCTTGATCGAGTTTTGCAGAGATGCAAAGACACTAGTCTCGTCCTGAATTGGGAAAAGTGTCACTTTATGGTTAATGAAGGCATTGTCTTGGGGCACAAGATCTCCGAGAGGGGTATTGAAGTTGATAAAGCCAAAGTTGATGCTATTGAAAAGATGACATGTCCCAAGGACATAAAAGGTATAAGAAGTTTGCTTGGTCATGCCGGTTTTTATAGGAGGTTCATTAAGGACTTTTCTAAAATCTCTAGGCCTCTGACTAATTTATTGCAAAAAGATATTCCTTTTGTCTTTGATGATGACTGTGTAGAAGCATTTGAAACACTTAAGAAGGCTTTGATCACAGCACCTATTGTTCAGCCACCCGATTGGAATTTGCCTTTTGAAATTATGTGTGATGCTAGTGATTATGTTGTAGGTGTTGTTCTAGGGCAAAGAGTCGATAACAAATTGAATGTTATCCATTATGCTAGTAAGACTCTTGATACAGCCCAGAGAAATTATGCCACCACTGAAAAAGAATTCTTAGCAGTTGTGTTTGCATGTGATAAGTTTAGACCTTATATTGTTGATTCCAAAGTTACTATTCACACTGATCATGCTGCTATTAAATATCTTATGGAAAAGAAAGATGCTAAGCCTAGACTCATTAGATGGGTTCTCTTGCTCCAAGAATTTGACTTGCATATTATTGATAGAAAGGGAGCTGAGAACCCCGTTGCAGACAACTTGTCTAGGTTAGAGAATGTTCTTGATGACCCACTGCCTATTAATGATAGTTTTCCTGATGAACAATTAGCGGTTGTCAATGCTTCTCGTACTGCTCCTTGGTATGTTGACTATGCTAATTACATTGTTGCTAAATATATACCGCCTAGTTTCACATACCAGCAAAAGAAAAGGTTCTTCTATGATTTAAGACATTACTTCTGGGATGATCCAAACCTTTGTAAAGAAGGAGTAGATGGTATTATTAGACGTTGTATGCCTGAGCATGAACAGGAACAAATCCTACGCAAGTGTCACTCTGAATCCTATGGAGGACACCACGCTGGAGATAGAACTGCACACAAGGTACTACAATCTGGTTTTTATTGGCCTACTCTTTTCAAAGATGCTCGTAAGTTTGTCGTATCTTGTGATGAATTTCAAAGAATAGGTAACATCAGTAGACGTCAAGAAATGCCTATGAATTATTCTCTTGTTATTGAACCATTTGATGTTTGGGGCTTTGATTATATGGGACCTTTTCCTGCCTCCAATGGTTATACACATATCTTAGTTGTTGTTGATTACGTTACTAAGTGGGTAGAAGTTATTCCAACTAGTAGTGCTGATCATAACACTTCTATTAAAATGCTTAAAGAAGTTATTTTTCCGAGGTTTGGAGTCCCTAGATATCTTATGACTGATGGTGGTTCACACTTTATTCATGGTGCTTTCGTAAGATGCGTGCTAAGTATGATGTCAATCATAGAATCGCATCTCCTTATCACCCGCAGTCTAGTGGTCAAGTAGAGTTGAGCAATAGAGAGCTCAAAATAATTTTGCAAAAGACTGTGAATAGATCTAGAAAGAATTGGTCCAAAAAACTTGATGATGCATTATGGGCCTATAGAACTGCGTACAAAAATCCTATGGGTATGTCTCCATATAAGATGGTTTATGGGAAAGCATGTCATTTACCTCTTGAACTTGAACATAAAGCATATTGGGCTATTAAAGAGCTTAATTATGACTTCAAACTTGCCGGTGAGAAAAGGTTATTTGATATTAGCTCACTTGATGAATGGAGAACCCAAGCATATGAGAATGCCAAGCTCTTCAAAGAAAAAGTCAAACGCTGGCATGATAAGAGGATACAAAAGCGTGAGTTTAACGTAGGAGATTATGTGTTGTTGTTTAACTCTCGTTTAAGATTTTTTGCAGGAAAACTTCTCTCAAAATGGGAAGGTCCCTACGTTATCGAGGAGGTCTATCGTTCTGGTGCTATAAAAATCAACAACTTTGAAGGCACAAATCCGAGGGTGATAAACGGTCAAAGAATTAAACATTATATTTCAGGTAACCCTATCAATGTTGAAAGTAATATTATTGAAACCATAACCCCTCAGGAATACATAAGAGACACTTTCCAGAATGTTCCAGACTCCGAAAAGGCATAGGTACGTGGTACGGTAAGTAAACCGACTCCAAAACAACTCTTATGGCAATTTTCATCAGTTTTGGATTATTTAAGGATTTTAGGAAGAAAGAAGTAGTCCGAAAGGGACACAGGCTCCCACGAGAGAGGAGGGCGCCCCCCCTGTAGGGCGCGCCCCCTGTCTCGTGGGCACCTCGTATGCCTCCCAGACTCCGTTTTCTTGTATGCTACGTATTTTGGTCGGTAAAAATTCATTATATTTACTCCCAAAGGTTTTGACCACCGTATCACGCAAATATCCTCTGTTTTCGTTTTGAGCTGTTTCCATTGCAGATTTAGAGCACCATGACTTCTCCCTCCTCCAACAACGAAGACAAGGATGCTTGGCTATTGAAGATAGAGTTGAAAAGAGAGGAACTAGAAGAGATCAACAAGGATGAGGGAATCAAGAGGGACATGGAGGTTCAAGCTCCGGTGGTGAAAGAAGAAGACATCCCTCAACCTTTACCTAACCTTTTCACTCCAACCGAGATTGAAGCTTTCAAGATGATTGAGTTAGCCCGCATATAGAACAAGTATCTCACACAGGAGAATATTTTGTTGAAGGATCATATTGCTGGGCTCAAGGGCATTATCCGCAAGTTGGAGGAGCTTTTACGCTCAATGTGCGATTATCCACCGTCGTCATCACCACCTCCATCACCTTCGAAGAAATAATCACATGGGTATGGGCACTCCCCTTGGCAACTGCCAAGCTTGGGGGAGGTGCCCCGGTATCGTATCACCATCACACTCCTATCTTTACCGCTTTATTTAGTTCAATCCTTTTAGTAGTATCTTGATATATTAGTTTGAAGTTTTGATATCAAGTAGTTTTGAATTTTTCGTTGTGATCTCTTTTTGTAAGCGAGTCCATGTGCTATCTATAATAAAGATTAGTGTTGAGTCAAGGGCTTTGCTATGTTGCTATGATCTTGAGAAAGTAGAAAGAACAAAAGAGTTCATATTGATCTTATGGATAGTGATAACTTCACACATAGAAAGTATGAGGCATAAAAATTGTTGAGAGTTGATGAACGTAGCCTTGGTCATCGTTGCAATTAATAGGAAGTGATAAGGAAAGAGGGGTTCACATATAAATATATTATCTTGGACATCTTTTATGATTGTGAAGCACTCATTAAGTATGACATGCTAAAAGAGTTGACGTTGGACAAGGAAGACAACGTAATGGTTTATGTTTTCCGACATCTCAGTTAAAGTATATTGTCAGTGACCTTCTAAACATGTTGAGCTTGCCTTTCCCCCTCATGCTAGCCAAAACTCCTTGCACCAAGTAGAGATACTACTTGTGATTCCAAATATCCTTAAACCCAGTTTTTCCATGAGAGTCCACCATACCTACCTATGGATTGAGTAAGATCCTTCAAGTAAGTTGTCATCGGTGCAAGCAATAAAAATTGCCCTCTAAATATGCATGACTTATTAGTGCAGAGAAAATAAGCTTTGTACGAACTTGTTGTGGAAGTAATAGAAGCGACGGAGTGCATAATAAAGGTCCACATACAGGGGGCAATATAAAGTGACGTTCTTTTGCATTAAGATTTTGTGTATCCAACCCTAAAAGTGCATGACAACCTCTGCTTCCCTCTGCAAAGGGCCTATCTTTTACTTTATGTTTTACTTTAATACTTGAGTCAAGGTGATCCTCACCTTCCCCTTTTTCATTTTATCATTTGGCAAGCTCTTCGTGTTTGAAAGATCATGATATATATATCCGATTGGATGTAAGTTGGCATAGGCTATTATTGTTGACATCACCTAAAGGTGAATACGTTGGGAGGCAACACAATAAGCCCCTATCTTTCTTAGTGTCCGGTTGAAACTCTATAACCACAAGTATTGCGTGAGTGTTAACAATTATGGGAGACTATGAGATAGTTGAGTATGTGAGCTTGCTGAGGAGCTCTATTAGTGACTCTTTCTGATGTTACGATAAATTTCAATTGCTTCAATGACTGAGATTATAGTTTGTTAGCTCCCAATGAATTTTTTGAACCATACTTGACTTTGTGAATTGCTTATTACTTGAACATAGGAAATCATATGACAAAATCCATATATGTTGCTGTTATTAGAATGATCATGATGCCCTCATGTCCGTATTTTTATTTTTATCGACACCTCTATCTCTAAACATGTGGACATATTTTTCGATTTCGGTTTCCGCTTGAGGACGAGCGAGGTCTAAGCTTGGGGGAGTTGATACGTCTATTTTGCACCATGCTTTTATATCAATATTTATTGCATTATGGGCTGTTATTACACATTATATCTCAATACTTATGGCTATTCTCTCTTATTTTACAAGGTTTACCATGAAGAGGGGAATGCCGGCAGCTGGAATTCTGGCTGGAAAAGGAGCAAACATTGGAAACCTATTCTGCACAACTCCAAAAGACCTGAGACTCCATGAAACAACTTTTTGGAATTATTAAGGAATTATGAGCAAAAGAAATAGGCCACGGGGCCCACACCCTGTCCAGGAGACAGGAGGGCGCCCCCCCTAGGGGCGCGCCCCCTATCTCCTGGGCCCCCTGGTGGGCCTCCGGCGTCCATCTTCTGCTATATGAAGGGTTTTGTCCTGGAAAAATTCGTGGGCAAGCTTACAAGACGAAACTTCGCCGCCACGAGGCGGAACCTTGGCGGAATCAATCTAGGGCTCTGGCGGAGCTGTTCTGCCGAGGACACTTCCCTCCGGGAGGGGGAAATCATCACCAACGTCATCACCAATGATCCTCTCATCGGGAGGGGGTCAATCTCCATCAACATCTTCACCAGCACCAACTCATCTCAAACCCTAGTTCACCTCTTGTATCCAATCTTGTATCCAAAACCACAAATTGGTACCTGTGGGTTGCTAGTAGTGTTGATTACTCCTTGTAGCTGATACTTATTGGTTTACTTGGTGGAAGATCATATATTCAGATCCTTAATGCATATTATTACACCTCTGATCATGAACATGAATATGCTTTGTGAGTAGTTACGTTTGTTCCTGAGGACATGGGTGAAGCCTTGCTATTAGTAGTCATGTGAATTTGGTATTCGTTCGATATTTTGATGAGATGTATGTTGTCTCTCCTCTAGTGGTGTTATGTGAACGTCGACTACATGACACTTCACCATTATTTGGGCCTAGAGGAAGGCATAGGGAAGTAATAAGTAGATGATGGGTTGTTAGAGCGACAGAAGCTTAAACCCTAGTTTATGCGTTGCTTCGTTAGGGGTTCATTTGGGCCCATGTGTTTAATGTTGTGGTTAGGTTTACCTTAATACTCCTTTTTGTAGTTGCGGATGCTTGCAATAGGGGTTAATCATAAGTGGGATCCTTGTCCAAGTTAGGGCAGTACCCAAGTGTCGGTCCACCCACATATCAAATTATCAAGGTACCGAACGTGAATCATATGAGCGTGATGAAAACTAGCTTGATGATAATTCCCAATGTGTCCTCGGGAGCTTCTTCCTTATTATTAGAATTTGTCCAGGCTTATCCTTTGCTACATAAAGGATTGGGCCACCTTGCTACACTTTATTTACTTTATTTACTTTTGCTCGTTACTATTTATCTTATCACAAAACTATCTATCACCTACTATTTCAGTGCTTGCAGAGAAAACCTTACTGAAAACCGCTTATCATTTCCTTCTGCTCTTCGTTGGGTTCGACACTCTTACTTATTGAAAGGACTACGATAGATCCCCTACACTTGTGGGTCATCAAGCGTAGGAAATTCTTTTGTTTCCCATGCAACGTTCCCCTACATATACAACACAAAATACATATTGCCAAGCCAAACCAAAGTTCTCTTTGTATTTTCTTGCCACTGATGCATGTAATCGGGGAGCTAGATGTATTATCATAAGGTAGTTTTACACAAAGCATTTCCTTGAGAAGTTATGTTCGAGCTAACTACATAATAGATCATAGATAAATAAGCTTGGATTGATGCAAAGTGTTCCCTTGAGGAGTATTGTAGTTTCGGTTGTGAATGCATTTGTTATTTGTCCAAGATATGTCTAATTGACTTCCTCAGAATGGAAAATTTTCCATGTGGATTATTCAATTTCTATAATTGCAAAATGTGAAATGCTTAATAGTAACAAAAATGAAATGATTCATTTTTTGCTAAAAAAATCCAACACTAAGTACAAATATTGCATATACCAATGAAATTTCCATCCAAACCAAAACCAATTTGAAACAAATTAACATCGGGTATGCACCGCCAACGTCAAGAAAAAATATCACTAATGTTGAAAGAAGGTGTTCCAATATTTATTGGACTGTTGAAATCCAATAGTTTGATTACTGGGAATCATTTGGCAACGACATTCCCACTGTGTGTAGAAAGGTTTACAAATCCAAAAGGTGGATTTGTCAATGTTATTTGGCTTGCATTATGGATTCCAATGCCATTCAATGCAATCTTGCTCTTTTTTAATCCATCTGTCACCAACTTTAATTCCCAACACTTCCCACTCTTAGCTGACCTCTCTCAACTTTGGAACATCGGTACCATTCAACTTCATGCTCATGGCTTGCCCTCTCCAAATCCCCTCCCCCCCCCCGCACACACATTGTTTTTGTGCCATTATTGTCATGTCCTAGGCGTGCTCCATGTTTTGATGATGACTTATTTGAAATACACTGCTCTTGGCTTCCTAATTATATCATGTCACTGTGTTGGTAGGTATGTATTGACTCAACTTTAATTTACAATATCTTCACCTATCTACAATTTTATTCCCTACACATCTTACTCTGAGCCAACCTAGAACCAACCTTTGTGAAATGACTTATAAGTTTTTCTACAAAATGAAAACCATTGCTTTCTTCTTTCCAAATGTTCTCTCTTCGTGTTAATAAAATTTGAGGTGGAATACCGTTTATGTGAGATATTCAAATTGTTGAAGATGTTGGCTCCTAATTTAACATGCGCGAAAAGGCAATCCATTTAGACTGTGAAGCCAAGCCTGCCAACTGAAGCCTCAAGGACTGATACCCAACTGTGGGAGACAAGCTTAAGATCAATAATAATGGGTCCATAATGGAGTCATACGGGTTGAGGGGGTGGCCTTTTTCATCTCAAATGCCTCTAGTGATTTAGTTGTAGCAGGGCGGCAAGATACCCAACATACAAGATAAAATGCAAGTGGAATATATTGCATGTATCCAACCATTGTCTGTAGCACAAGCTTGGGAGATGACTCAGGTTCATATCAATACTAGCATTTAGTTGTTACTGCTAGCCACTAATGGACGCGATGATGATATGATGCCTTTCCATGGTGTGAATGAGAGGCTTGGTGGATTATGGATATCACAAGGTGGGGCTAATGCAAATAGACCTCTTTGGCAGTAATATGGTTTCACATGTGAGTGCAACTGTTCTTTGCTCAGTATATGTTTAATTTGACTTTGTCATGATGTGGAATTTCCTATGGATTCTTCACTTTATTTAATCACAAAACCTGAAGTGTTTTGCCCAAAAACCCAACACAGAGTATAACGTAGACCAACTAAAGTTTCATCCAATTCAATGCATGCTTGAGTTATGTTAGCACCGGTTACACAGTGCCAATGTAATATCTTGAAGCCAAGAAACATAGGCACATGTTGTTGAACCACTGTTAGGAGAGCGGTAAATATATCACCACCACTACAAGATGATTATCCAATACAATTTGATTGCCAAGGATCTTCATGTGACGTCAATCTGTCTATGTCTAGAATAGATGTCAAATACCAAAACAGAATCTAGCAATGCTATTTATTTCATGACCCCCATTATTCGATAACTTTAATTCTCAGCCCTTCCTATTCCCAACCAACCTTTCTTGACATCAGGACCATTTATCTTCTTGCTTGTGACTAGTCATCTTGCTTACCCATTGTTCTTGTGTTGTTTAATTAGGTGTGCTAGCCATGCTTGATGTTTTGATTATACTTATGCACCTTCACATATGAGAAGAAGCTAGAAGTTTGTGAAAATTGTTTTATGTACGTACAACTATTTGGTCTTTAGTGCTCCAAACTTCCCAGTTGTATCTTTGTCGGTGAGTTGTTAGGTAAGATATTGTATCAAATTTATTTTACAACATTATCTCCTCTCTATAAATTAATATTCAAACACATGTCACTCCAAGCTAAGCTCTTTTGAATCTATATTTTTATAAATGATATATGTCTTGTTGTGAAGGTACTGAACATGCTTATTTTATTCGATCTGAACATTCTCTATATATGTTAATGAAATGCTACTTCGTGATTTTACATGTGCTGGAAAGAAATCAAGGAACTATTTGATTGGGAAGCCCTTGAGGTTTGGTAATCACCTATGGGTGACACAACTCAAGATAATTAATGATGCTTCCACCATAGCGTCTGACTGGTCGGGAGGATGGGGCTTTGTCATTTGAGATGCCCTCAGTGGTGCAGGTGGAGCAGAGGGTCATCCTAACAAAAGATAACCTGCCAACAAAAATTGGTAGACACAAAAAATGTTGCTCTAGTTTGTTTGCTTCTTTGCTTTGATGGACGATTCAAATAGCATTCAAATTAAGTCCACCTACTAGTATAAAAAATGTTGGGAACTTGTTGACTGGAATTCACCCCAAAATTAAGGAACATATCCGGGTCAGAATGTGAGTCTTGTTCTGTGAAAATTTGGAATTGCCGGAGCAAATTGCGTTTTTAACAGAACAACTTTTCCAAACGTTTTGCAGGTCATTTTCAGGACTAGAATGTGGACTTGTACGTGGTCCTTACTGTAGCATGTGAACGAGCGGGAGCTTATGGTCTTTGGGTGCAGCCATTGCTAGACAATAGCACATGATTCCTTAAACCAGTTTGACTGGCGAGTAAGTGATATATAGGTTATGTGTGTGAGTTATGTAATCCTGTTATCGGCCGGTTGTGCACATGATTTTACTTTAGTTGCAATGGTGAGTGATATATTTTTAATAAATATGGTTGTGTACATCATAATGATGAAAAGACCGGCGATCAACCAACTTTTCGAGGAAAAAGGTGGAGCATAGGTGGCAAGACGCCTGTTGTACAAGATTTTTCTTTTTTTTTTTGGGAAACCTAACGTACTTACCCACTAACAGGTTGGACCTATAGGTGTGAATGAAAGGTTTGATAGTGTTGATGTAAAGCATTCCCTTGGGGGATATCTTACATTGATGTGTGAATACAACAGTTATTCACTGAAGATATGTTTTATTTAACTTGTTCAAGATGTGAAATTTCCAAGTAGATTATACACTGAGTTTATCACAAAAATTGGAATGCTTTTGGCCAAAAACGAACACAATTTAAAAATAGAACAACTTCTTTCCCTAATAATAAAGTATTTATTGCTTGTGGTCGCCCGTCATGAAAATTGCCCTCGAAGTTGTCATAAATTACTCACTATGCCATCCATAAGTAAAATGATTCGGTTTTATTTCAAAATCACCGCCGGTTGGGTTATTACAGGTAGATACACTCGTGTAAAATAAGCACACAGACATTGCTCAAAAAAAAAGCACACAGACAGCCAGATGGCTAACGCCGATCCCTGGTTTCTACACCTTTTTTCTCCGTAGGAAGCGCACCTCCTCCTCCCGCACGCGCTAATGGGCCGGCCCATGTGCGGGCGCTGGCGCCCCTGTTTTCTATTTTGTTTTTTGCTTTTTACTTTTTCATTATTTTTTTGTTTTTCCTTCTTTAATATAATTTGGGATTTCAAAAGAATCTAATTTTAAAAATTTATGATATTTAAAAATATATTAAGAAATCATAAACTGTTTGTGAATTCAAAAGATATTTGGAAAATCATAAAATATTAATGATTTAAAAAAATGCATATTATAAAAATATTCACAATCACAAGTAGATGTTCATGTAATAAAAAAGGTTCATGATTTTTTTAAAATAATCCAGTATTCAAAACATATTCTGGAAATAGAAAAAATATACATGAAATTTTAGAAAATGTTCCCCAAAATTAAACAGATCTGTAAATGATGAACAAAACAAACCCTCCCTTACAAAGAAGTTTTATTCGGGGATATGTAGAGGTCGTTTTATGGTTTTATTTAGTCCCTCGCGTCGGGTTAATAAATGGTTTTCGTGTTCCGTACAACCCTAAGCCCCCCAAAAATTGACAGGGCTTCCTATAGGTTAGTTTTTGTGAGCTATACAAAAATGATAAATATCTATTTTGCCTTCATACACAACTATGTTTATTCTGGTACCACGATACTGGTTACCGTAAACACCGCTACGCTAGGTCAAGATGAGACACATCATTCATCAGTCTAGCTCAGACTGGGTCCATCAATGCAGTTTGCTCAGCAAAAAAAAGATCCATTGTGGCGCCTTAGGAAATCAAATCGTGAGCAGACCATCACATTTTTAGTTTTTGAAATGAACTTTTGGAAGTCCCTTTAATTATTTCATCATGACATCACTTAGACAGAGTTTGTGCAATGATATTTTAAAAGTCTTTATCTCATCCTGGCATTTGATTCGGACTTTTTTTGTATCTACCACACCTGCATAATGTCCCCTTGCAACGCACATGCATATTTGCTATGGACATCAAATCTAGCAAGAGCATGCAGTCTCGAAGGTAAACAAAATGACAAGGCGGAGTTTGCTGATCGCCAGTTGCATATCTTCAAAGTCCCTTCACTTCCATCGTTTTTTCGCTACTACCAAGGACTTTCTTTTTGCTACATCCATTTACGACTTAGCTACGATCTCTGACGGTGATACGACATTGTTTTGCTGCAACTGTGTGGATTTTCTATACTACCGTCGATGTTTTTCCTACATCCATTCTTCACGACGGCGAGATGTCGATGGTGGGCTACTGTGAATCCTGGCAACAAGATCCAGCATAGGGCCAGGGGCGGATGATGCAACCTTGACCGGCGAGGCGCAACAACGACCACATGGTGCTACAACCGTAGAGCGGAGGAGCTGCAGTTGTGACTTCTTTTTGCTAGAACCGGTGACCGCGGGGATCACGACGGTCACCACAGCGACCGCGGGGGTGTTGGCGTTGGGTGCAGAAGAGGTGCGGGCGAGCTTGGGGGAGGAAGGGGCAGGGGGGTCGGGGTGGGGGAGGGAGGTTTGAGTTGTGTGGGAGGAAGGAGAAGAAACAAATCGTGCGGGCGTACTCGCTCAACTCGGATGGCTGCTAACCGACCTATCAAAATTTGGGCCGGCCGACCGGCGCCTAGTAAAATTCTAACCATACCAGAGCCAGTGTGAGCCACATCAGCATTGGATATGCACTGTCAATATAGATAACAAGAAATCAACCAACATACACACATGTTCTGCGAGAAGACGCTCGAATATTAGAGCATCTCCGGCCGTTCACCCCCAGAGGCTAGAAAAAAGCGCCGCTTGGGGGGCGAACCGGCGATATTTTCGGCGTGGGGGCGATCGGGTCCCCAACCGCCACCCCCAGGTCGCCCCTAGATGCCCTTTTTGTAAATATTTTTAAAAACACATTCGGCCAAAATTCGGCAAACACGACATAGATTCGGCGATATTTAGGCGTTTCACATTTTTTTACATATAGAAAACATTTAATCTACTAAAAGAAGAAAACAAAGGGTTGCTACCGCGCCTATAGGTCGAAGAACTTGCTGAAGGTGTCGTAGTCGCCGCCGTCGTCATCCTCCTTCTCCTTCACACCGCGGCCATCACTGCTGGACCCTTGCCCGAGGTCGCCCTGGCGGACTGGTTTGACCGGCGGCGATACCTCGTCGTCGCTGTCCTTGAGGACGATGACGCCTCCCTCGTCGCGGCCACGGCGCCGTGCGGCGATCTCCTCTAGGGAGCGGCGCTGGCGCTCCATCCCCAGCCGCACCCACTTCATGGCAGCCTCATCATCAAGTGCGGCCATGTCAGTGTGCTCGCTCTTCACGGGGGTGAGCCCCAGCTCCGTCTTCGGCTTGACAAGGCAGGAGGTAGGAGCCGAGGAGGCGCGGCCGCCCTCATTGATGATGAGGACAGCATCGTGGGTGCACCGGCCAAGCGGCGTTTCCAAGGGCTCGGCCTTGACGCTGATGAGCGTCGGCGACCTGGAGGAGTGGGAGGAAGATCGGGAGGAGGAGGAGGAGGAGGACCCGCCCAACATGCGCCTCGGCAGCCACGGGCCGCCACTCTCGCAAGGGGGACGGGGCCGCCGGGTACTCCAGCGGCGGATCGTTGCCTCCCTTGAGGTACTCGAGGACGGCATGGAGCGTGCAGCCGGGGGCGCCCCACCACAGGCGGCGTCCGTCGCTGTTGTTACGCCCCCTTACCACCGGCGCGTTGTTGATGGAGGTGAGCCGCTCTGCCTGCCGGCGTTCGAAGTACGCCGCCCACTGCTCGTGGTTGCTGGCGTCGTACTCCGGGAGGTCCTGCTCCTCCTCCGACAGAGAGGCCCGCACACGCTCGATCTCGGTGTGGAAGTAGCCGGGGTGTTCGACGTTGGGCAGCGGGGGACTAGGACGCCCCCGGCGCTGAGCCTGGATCGCCCCGGCGCGTGCATGTCAGGGTGTTGGGGAACGTAGTAATTTGAAAAAAAATCCTACGCACACGCAAGATCATGGTGATGCATAGCAATGAGAGGAGAGAGTGTTGTCCACGTACCCTCGTAGACCGAAAGCGGAAGCATTAGCACAACGCGGTTGATGTAGTCGTACGTCTTCACGATCCGACCGATCCAAGTACCGAACGTACGGCACCTCCGAGTTCAGCACACGTTCAGCTCGATAACATCCCTCGAACTCTGATCCAGCCGAGCTTTGAGGGAGAGTGTCGTCAGCACGACGGCGTGATGACAGTGATGATGTTGCTACCAACATAGGGCTTCGCCTAAGCACCGCTACGATATGATCGAGGTGGAATATGGTGGAGGGGCCCCGCACATGGCTAAGAGATCAAGAGATCAATTGTTGTGTCTAGAGGTGCCCCCTGCCCCGTATATAAAGGAGCAAGGGGGGAGGTCAGCCGGCCCCTATAGGGCACGCCAGGAGGAGGAGTCCTCCTCCTAGTAGGAGTAGGACTCCCCTTTCCTACTCCCACTAGGAGGATGAAAGGAAGGAGGAGAGGGAGAAGGAAGGAGAGGGAGGAAAAGGAGGAAAGGGGGTCGGCCCCCTAGTCCAATTCGGTTTGGGCTAGGGGGGCGCCATGCCTCCTCTCTTCCACCACTTGGACCATGAGGCCCATTACTTCTTCCTCGTATTCCCGTAACTCCCCGGTACCCCGAAAAATACCTGAATCACTCGGAACCTTTCCGATGTCTGAATATAGTCGTCCAATATATCGATCTTTACGTCTCGACCATTTCGAGACTCCTCGTCATGTCCCCGATCTCATACGAGAATCCAAACTACCTTCAGTACATCAAATCAAATAACTCATAATATAAATCATCACCGAACTTTAAGCGTGCGGACCCTACGGGTTCGAGAACTATGTAGACATGACCGAGACACGTCTCCGGTCAATAACCAATAGTGGAACTTGGATGCTCGTATTGGTTCCCACATATTTTACGAAGATCTTTATCGGTCAAACCGCATAACAACATACGTTGTTCCCTTTGTCATCGATATGTTACTTGCCCGAGATTCGATCGTCGGTATCTCAATACCTAGTTCAATCTCGTTATCGGCAAGTCTCTTTACTCGTTATGTAATGTATTATCCCGCAACTAACTCATTAGTCACATTGCTTGCAAGGCTTATAGTGATGTGCATTACCGAGAGGGCCCAGAGATACCTCTCCGACAATCGGAGTGACAAATCCTAATCTCGAAATACGCCAACTCAACAAGTACCTTTGGAGACACCTGTAGAGCACCTTTATAATCACCCAGTTACGTTGTGACGTTTGGTAGCACACAAAGTGTTCCTCCGGTAAACGGGAGTTGCATAATCTCATAGTCATAGGAACATGTATAAGTCATGAATGGGTCAAGTCAATCACATCATTCTCTAATGATGTGACCCCGTTAATCAAATGACAACTCATGTCTATGGTTAGGAAACACAACCATCTTTGATTCAACGAGCTAGTCAAGTAGAGGCATACTAGTGACATTATGTTTGTCTATATATTCACACATGTACTAAGTTTCCGGTTAATACAATTATAGCATGAATAATAAACATTTATCATGGAATAAGGAAATAAATAATAACTTTATTATTGCCTCTAGGACACATTTCCTTTAGTCTCCCACTTGCGCTAGAGTCAATAATCTAGTTCACATAATCATGTGATTTAACACCAATATTCACATCTGTATGTGATTAACACACATAGTTCACATTGTCATGTGATCAACACCCAAAGGGTTTACTAGAGTCAATAATCTAGTTCACATCGCTATGTGATTAACACCCAAAGAGTACTAAGGTATGATCATGTTTTGCTCATGAGAGAAATTTAGTCAACGGGTCTGTCACATTCAGAGCCGTATGTATTTTGTAAATATTTTATGTCTACAATGCTCTGCACGGAGCTACTCTAGCTAATTGCTCCCACTTTTAATATGTATCCGGATTGAGACTTAGAGTCGTCTGGATTGGTGTAAAAGCTTGCACCGATGTAACTCTTTATGGCGGGCTCTTTTATCACCTCCATAATCGAGAAATATTTCCTTAGTCCTCACTAAGGATAATTTTGACCGTTGTCCATTGATCTACTCTTAGATCACTATTGTACCCCCCCTTGCCAAACTTATGACAAGGTACACAATAGGACTGGTGCATAGCACAACATACTTTATAGAACCTATGACTAAGGCATAGGGAATGACTTTTCATTCTCTTTCTATTTTCTGCCATGGTCAAGTTTTTAGTCTTACTCAACTTCACACCTTGCAACACAGGCAAGAACTCCTTTTTTGACTGTTCTATTTTGAACTACTTCAAAATCTTATCAAGGTATATACTCACTGAAAAATCTTATCAAGCATCTTGATCTATCTCTATAGATCTTGATGCTCAATGTGTAAGCAGCTTCACCGAGGTCTTTCTTTGAAAAACTCTTATTCAAGAATCCTTTTATGCTATCCAAAATTTCTATATCATTTCCAATCAACAATATGTCATCTACATATAGTATTAGAAATGCTACAGAGCTCCCACTCACTTTCTTGTAAATACAGGCTTCTCCAAAAGTCTGTATAAAACCATATGCTTTGATCACACTATCAAAACGTTTATTCCAACTCCGAGAGGCTTGCATCAGTCCATAAATGGATCGCTGGAGCTTGCACACTTTGTTAGCACCCTTTGGATCGACAAAACCTTCTGGTTGCATCATATACAACTCTTCTTAATAAATCCATTAAAGAATGCAGTTTTGACATCCATTTGCCAAATTTCATAAAATGTGGCAATTTGCTAACATGATTCGGACAGACTTAAGCATCGCTACGAGTGAGAAAACCTCATCGTAGTCAATACCTTGAACTTTGTCAAAAACCTTTTTCGACAATTCGAGCTTTGTAGATAGTAACACAACTATCAGTGTCTGTCTTCCTCTTGAAGATCCATTTATTTTCTATGGCTTGCCGATCATCGGGCAAGTCAACCAAAGTCCACACTTTGTTCTCATACATGGATCCCATCTCAGATTTCATAGACTTAAACCATTTCGCGGAATCTGGGCTCATTATCGCTTCCTCATAGTTCGTAGGTTCATCATGGTCAAGTAACATGACCTCCAGAATAGGATTACCGTACCACTCTGGTGCGGATCTTACTCTGGTTGACCTACGAGGTTCGGCATTAACTTGATCCGAAGTTTCATGATCATCATCATTAACTTCCTCACTAATTGGTGTAGGCATCACTGGAACTGGTTTCTGTGATGAACTACTTTCCAATTCAGGAGAAGGTACAATTACCTTATCAAGTTCTACTTTCCTGCCACTCACTTCTTTCGAGAGAAACTCCTTCTCCAGAATGGATCCATCTTAGCAACGAATATCTTGCCTTCGGATCTGTGATAGAAGGTGTACCCAACAGTTTCCTTTGGGTATTCTATGAAGACGCACTTCTCCGATTTGGGTTCGAGCTTATCAGGTTGAAGTTTTTTCACATAAGCATCGCAGCCCCAAACTTTAAGAAATGACAACTTTGGTCTCTTGCCAAACCAAAGTTCATAAGGCGTCGTCTCAACAGATTTTGATGGTGCCCTATTTAAAGTGAATGCAGTTGTCTCTAATGCATAACCCCATAACGATAGTGGTAAATTGATAAGAGACATCATAGATCGCACCATTTCCAATAAAGTGTGGTTACGACGTTCGGACACAATATAACGCTATGGTGTTCCAGGTGGCGTGAGCTGTGAAACTATTCCACATTGTTTTATATGAAGGCCAAACTCGTAACTCAAATATTCTTCTCCATGGTCAAATCATAGAAAATTTATTTTCTTATTATGATGATTCTTCACTTCACTCTGAAATTCTTTGAACTTTTCAAATGTTTCAGACTTGTGCTTCATTAAGTAGATATACTCATATATGCTCAAATCATCTTGTGAAGGTCAGAAAATAACGATACCCGCCATGAGCGTCAACACTCATTGGACCACATACATCGGTATGTATTATTTCCAATAAGTCACTAGCTCGTTCCGTTGTTTCGGAGAACGGAGTTTAGTCATCTTGCCCATAAGGCATGGTTCCCAAGCATCAAATGATTCATAATCAAGTGATTCCAAAAATCCATCTTTATGGAGTTTCTTCACGCGCTTTAGATCGATATGACCCAAACGACAGTGCCACAAATATGTTGCACTATTATTATCAACTTTGCATCTTTTGGCATCAATATTATGAATATGTGTATCACCATGATCAAGATTCAATAAACCATCAACATTGGGTGTATGACCATAGAAGGTTTTATTCATGTAAACAGAATAACAATTTATTCTCTGTCTTAGATGAATAATCGTATCGCAATAAACATGGTCTAATCATATTTATGCTCAACGCAAACACCAAATAAAATTTATTTAGGTTCAACACTAATCTCGAAAATATAGGGAGTGTGCGATGATGATCATATCAATCTTGGAACCACTTCCAACACACATCGTCACTTCACTCTCAACTAGTCTCTGTTTATTCTGTAACTCCTGTTTCGAGTTGCTAATCTTTAGCAACTGAATAAGTATCAAATACTCAGGGGCTACTATAAACACTAGTAAGGTACACATCAATAACTTGTATATCAAATATACCCTTGTTCACTTTGTCATCCTTCTTATCCACCAAATATTTAGGGCATTTCCACTTCCAGTGACCATTTCCTTTGCAGTAGAAACACTCAGTTTCAGGCTTTGGTCCAGCTTTGGGCGTCTTCGCGGGAGTGACAACTTGCTTGCCATTCTACTTGAAGTTCCCTTTCTTTCCCTTTGCCCTTTTCTTGAAACTAGTGGTCTTGTCAATCATCAACACTTGATGCTCTTTCATGATTTCTACCTTCGTTGATTTCAGCATCACGAAGAGCTCGGGAATCATTTTCGTCATCCCTTGCATACTATAGTTCATCACGAAGTTCCACTAACTTGGTGATGGTGACTAGAGAACTCTGTCAATCACTATCTTATCTGGAAGATTAACTCCCACTTGATTCAAGCGATTGTAGTACTCAGACATTCTGAGCACATGCTCACTAGTCGAGCAATTCTCCTCCATCTTTTAGCTATAGAACTTGTTGGAGACTTCATATCTCTCAACTCGGGTATTTGCTTGAAATATTAACTTCAACTCCTGGAAGATCTCATATGGTCCATGACGTTCAAAATGTCTTTGAAGTCCCGATTCTAAGCCGTTAAGCATGGTGCACTAAACTATCAAGTAGTCATCATATTGAGCTAGCCAAACATTCATAACGTCTGCATCTGCTCCTGCAATAGGTCTGTCACCTATCGGTGCATCAAGGACATAATTTTTCTGTGCAGCAATGAGGATAAACCTCAGATCACGGACCAAGTCCGCATCATTTCTACTATCATCTTTCAACTTAGTTTTCTCTATGAACATATAAAAACATAGGGAAGCTATTGTCGTGGTTCTAAGCCTGACAGTAGAGTGGGGGGTAGGTATGGAGAGGCAAGGTCCTAGCTATGGAGAGGTTGTAAACACAAGGGATGTACGAGTTCAGGCCCTTCTCGGAAGAAGTAAAAGCCCTACGTCTCGGAGCCCGGAGGCGGTCGAGTGGATTATGAGTATATGAGCTACAAGGTGCCGAACCCTTCTGCCTGTGGAGGGGGGTGGCTTATATAGAGTGCGCCAGGACCCCAGCCAGCCCACGTAGGAGAGGGTTTAAGGTGAGTTAAGTCTGGGGCGTTACTGGTAACGCCCCACATAAAGTGCCTTTACTATCATAAAGTCTACTTGATTACAGGCCGTTGCAGTGCAGAGTGCCTCTTGACCTCCTGGTGGTCGAGTGAGTCTTCGTGGTCGAGTCCTTCAGGCCAGTCGAGTGAGTCCTCGTTGGTCGACTGGAAGGCGACCTCTTCTAAGGATGTCCTGGGGTAAGTTACTTGGATCAGGTCCATGACCCTACCCTAGGTACATAACCCCATCATTAGCCCCCGAATGGATTGAGGCTTCGAGTGAAGAAGGAGTTGATGTCGTTTCCGATTAACCTTTGCGCTCTAGTTGTGCGCTGTTCTGGACCAAAGAATCTCTTCGTCGACAGGGAGCAACTTGCCTTCAGTCGACTCGATCCATTCTATTTTTGCGTCGAGTGATCTTTCAGGCTTCGACGATCTCCGAGCGACGGATCGCCGGAAACACCGCGTCTGACAGACTGATTTGCTGTTCGCGGATTCCGCGGGATGCGAAATTTGGGGACGCGCGCGAAGCGGGGCGGACCGCGGCGTTCGGATGGGACGGGGCATAGACGCCTCGATCTCCGCGCCGCTTTTTTCGCCACGTATCCCGTCTGCATAACTGCTCCCAGATATGATTAGATCGACCGGGCCCACCTGTCATCCACTCGGAAGGGACCTTATAAATGTGCCCGGCGAGGATTTCTGTGCTGCGCCTTAGCATTCTCCCCCTCTCTCTGCTTCCTTCTTCCCTGCTCAGCGTGCTCGCTCTCGCCCCCGCACCACTTCCCTTCGCGCATCTCGCCGGCGACCATGGCCAAGGAGAAGACGGCGGCGCTGGAGCGTGCAAAGAAGGCGTCGGCGTCGGAGAAGGCAAAGGGGAGATCCACCAGCCGCGGAGGGTCCTCGTCCAGATCCCGCCTGCCGAAGGGCTGGGTCCAAGGAGACTGGATCCAGTCGACCATCACAGAGAATGACCTCCTCGACATGGCCAACGAGGGCTTGATCCCCCACGGAGCTGCGAGGCTTCCGGGGAAGGAGTGGCAGCCCCAGCCAGAAGAGGGTGAGTGTGTGCTTTTGGCCACCCATGTTGATCGTGGGTTTTCCTTGCCGCCGAGTGTTTTCTTCCGTGGCTTCTTGAATTTCTTCGGAGCGCAGCTCCACCATTTTACCCCAAACTCCATTGCCTATCTTGCTGCGTTCGTGTCCATGTGTGAGGGTTTCTTGGGCTGTCGACCGCACTGGGGTTTGTTCAAACATATATTCACGTGTCGCTCTCAGACCGTGAAGAAGGCGAGCCCAGGTGATGAGAGAACCCGAGTCGTCCAAATGTGTGGGGGTCTGGGGATCCAGGTGAGGAATAAGAGCACCTTCCCGCCCATGACCTTTCCCGAGTCAGTCAGAGGCTGGCAGTCGACCTGGTTCTACTGCCGGGACCAGTCGACGCCGGGACAGTCGAGTGGACTCCCACAGTTTACCATGGACCGAGTGAACAAGCCCTCCTCTCTGAAGTTGATCCCGGAGGAGAAAGCTGATGTGAAGATGTTGATGGAGCGCGTGGTGCAGTTGGTTCGGGAGGGAGTGACGGGCATGGATCTCCTGGAGGTCTTCCTCAGGCGTCGCATCCAGCCCCTCCAGTTCCGGAGCCACTGCATGTGGTTGTACTGTGGGACCGAAGACGAGACTAGAGTCCATCCAGAAGCAGTCGACGATGTCACTCTGGAAAGATGGATGGCAGCCGTCACCGGAAACAAGGACAACCCACGCGGAGCCAGAAGGATTCCTCCACTCGACCACCACAGCGATCCAAATAAGGTACATTTGCCCCGCTCTCCACTGCATTTTTGTCGCATTCGTTCTTGTTTATCCTGCCGACTGGTCGACTGATCCTTGTCTTGATATCTGCTAGGCTCTCACCGAGCTGTATTCGATGCCCAATGGGGCACAAACTCCGACTGAGGAGGGTGAGGCGAGCGGGGGTGAGAGCCAGGAAGAGGAGGAGTGGGACTCGGACGTTGCAGGGGATGACGACGACGATGATGATGATGACGGTGATGACGATGACGTTGAAGACGAGGAGGAAGAGGAGGAGGAGGTCGTACCACCGCGCTCGGAAAGGCGGTCGAAGCTTGTCCACGACCCTTCGACCGAACGTGGTAAGGGGGTTGCGACCGCGACCCAGTCGACCAAGCGCCCTCGGACCACCTCTCCGGTGCCGACTGAAAAGGCGCCGAAGCAGCCCAGGGCGGCCCCGTCGAAGACGATCAAGCTCCTACCGAAGATGAAGGTGTCCATCCCTACCATATCAGGGTAATCGTGTCGTTTGAATCTTCTCATTTTGTGTGAACTTTGTCTCTGGTCGACGCTGAAGCTAGTCGACTGATCCTTTGGAGTTGCAGTGCTGCTACTTCTGAAACCTCGGCCCGGGCTGATGACCACGAGATGGAGGACGCAGCAACTTCGAACCCAGGTACTGTATTCTTAACGCCGTTCTTAGTCGACTGACTCGCGATCTCTAATCCTGATTCTTCTCCGCAGCTCCACCCAATACTGTTATTAATCTTCCTGATGATGATGAGGACGAAGAGCCGCTGAAGCGCAGGAGGAGTCGGAAAGCGTCCGCCAGTAAGGTGCCTCAGGATGTGACGGCGCCTGAGATTCTGACTGTGGAGGAAGAGAACACCACTCGACACACGGTGTCCTTCGCAAATCCGCTGACGAGTGCTCAGCAACCCTCCCTCTTCACGACGCACCACGTCCCAGAGGACCAAGCTGGCGCAGCGAAGGAGGCGATACGCCAGGCGGGAATCATGATGGAGCAGCTGAAGACCATCCGGGACGCGAGCCAGGCAGCTTATGACGCCAGTTCTGCCCTCCAAAGCAATGTTCAGGTCAGTCGACCACCGTTTGTTCTGTTGGATATGCTGCCACAAACTTTTCCTTTCCGGGATTTATAGTAGTCACCCACTGGGTGTTGTCGATTGAGCTCCGTATTAGCGGGGGCACGCTGAGTGCACCCGCTGGGTGTAGTCCCCAAGGCTAAGGTCGACTGCTGGCAGTCGGCCTTAGGCTTTATAATTTCAGTCTTTCTGTCATTGGACCAAGTCGACTGGATTTCGCAAACCGGTGGGGGCACGCTGAGTGCACCCACTCGGTGTAGTCCCCGAGACTGTGGTCGACTGCTTGCAGTTGATCACAGTCTTAGAGAATGCATCTCGCACTTTTTTTTTGAGGTCGACTGGTCGACTTTGTCTTCAACAGGATTAGTGGGGGCACGCTGAGTGCACCCACTGGGTGTAGTCCCCGAGACTACGGTCGAATGCTTGTATTCGACTGTAGTCTTAGAAACGTGTGTTTTTCCCTTTTTCACTCGGAAGTGAATTATATTTGACATTTAGTCGATTGGTTCTTCGCAGAACTCTTGTGATCTTGTGGCTCGCTACTCAGAGCTGGAACACAAGCATACTCAAGTCGAGCTGAGCTTGAAGCTGGTTCAGGAGAAGCTGACAAAGGCAAAGGAGGAGACCGAAGGTATGTTTGGTGAGACCCTGACGACCGCTTTTCCCCTTGCTTGTTTCAAAATCTGATCTTGCTGTAACTTGCAGGTAAGGTAAGGGAGGCCCAACAGAAGAAAGACCTTGAGCTAGCTGAGAAGATCAAGCTTGCTAACGAGAAGTTAGCTTCAGTCACCAAGCTTGAACAAGACAATACCAATCTGAAAGCTGCTCTTGGGATTGCCAACAAGGAGATCAGTCGACTGAAAACTGATAAAGCTGCCCTGACCGACCAAGTCAGCAAATTGACTGGGAAGAAAACTGATCTGGAGGCCTTCCTGAGTGGACTTGCCAAGAAGCTGTTTCTTATGCTTGAAGGTAAACCTCTATGCTTGGCAGACGTTTCCAATCGTGATTTTTCCATTCGACCATCCCCTTGACTTAGTGATCACCCTTGCAGAATTTTGTCAAAACTTTGAAGAAGAAACTAGCCGGCTGGAGCCAAACCTCGACCCCGTCAATTCTCCGGTGAACGACGAAGTTGCCATGGAAGTTTTCCGACTGGAGTCCCGTGTTGCAGCTGTCGTGGACTATCTCGCAAAGCTGAAGGCCGCCACATCGCGCATCGACTCGACGCTCTGGCCTGAGGAGACACTTCAGAATGACCTTGAGTCGCTGATGGCCCGCTTGAACACGATCCCTGGTCGAGTGCAGGAGTGGAAGAAGTCCTCGGCTCGGTGTGGTGCAGATGTCGCTCTGTGTCTGGCCCGAGTCCACTGCAAAGATGCGCGAGAGGAGAAGCTGGCGGCCCTTCGGGTGGCCAATACCAAGAAGCACGACTTCAGGTCCTTTATGGAAACTTTCCTTGCAGCTGCCACTCGGATCGCCGACGGAATTGACCTTGATGAATTCGTTGCACCTTCCAGCCCTCCACAGGAGGGGTAAAAAACTTCTTCTGGCTCGACGCTTTAAATTTGCCTCGGTATGCCGAGTGGAATTGTAACCGACAAACCTTAACGGGCTTGACGCCTGAGCACTTTCGGTTCCTTTAGATGTCGATTCAAACTTGAATTTGGTGCTTGAATACGATTGCCTTCGGCTCGAAATGTCTTTTGTAGGTTCAAAGCAAGGCGCCTTTATTGCAATCGACTTATTCTTCAGTCCACTTAGGCGAGCACTGGGCCGCAGCTAAGCCTCCGAGTGGAAGTCTGGCTAACCACTCAGTAGGATTTTTATAACTTAGGCGAGCACAGGGCTGCAGCTAAGCCTCCGAGTGAGAGGGTCGCTCTCCACTTGGTAGGATTTTTATAACTTAGGCGAGCATAGGGCTGCAGCTAAGCCTCCGAGTGAGAGGGTCGCTCTCCACTTGGTAGGATTTTTATAACTTAGGCGAGCACAGGGCTGCAGCTAAGCCTCCGAGTGAGAGGGTCGCTCTCCACTTGGTAGGATTTTTATAACTTAGGCGAGTGCTTGGACTGCAGCTAAGCCCCCGAGTGAGAGGGTTGCTCTTCACTCGGTAGGATTTTTATAGCTTAGGCGAGTGCTTGGACTGCAGCTAAGCCTCCGAGTGAGAGGGTTGCTCTTCACTCGGTAGGATTTTTATAACTTAGGCGAGTGCTTGGACTGCAGCTAAGCCCCGAGTGAGAGGGTTGCTCTTCACTCGGTAGGATTTTTATAACTTAGGCGAGTGCTTGGACTGCAGCTAAGCCTCCAAGTGAGAGGGTTGCTCTCCACTCGGTAGGATTTTTATAACTTAGGCGAGTGCTTGGACTGCAGCTAAGCCCCCGAGTGAGAGGGTTGCTCTTCACTCGGTAGGATTTTTATAACTTAGGCGAGTGCTTGGACTGCAGCTAAGCCTCCGAGTGAGAGGGTTGCTCTTCACTCGGTAGGATTTTTATAACTTAGGCGAGTGCTTGGACTGCAGCTAAGCCCCCGAGTGAGAGGGTTGCTCTTCACTCGGTAGGATTTTTATAACTTAGGCGAGTGCTTGGACTGCAGCTAAGCCTCCGAGTGAGAGGGTTGCTCTTCACTCGGTAGGATTTTTATAACTTAGGCGAGTGCTTGGACTGCAGCTAAGCCCCCGAGTGAGAGGGTTGCTCTTCACTCGGTAGGATTTTTATAACTTAGGCGAGTGCTTGGACTGCAGCTAAGCCTCCGAGTGAGAGGGTTGCTCTTCACTCGGTAGGATTTTTATAACTTAGGCGAGTGCTTGGACTGCAGCTAAGCCCCCGAGTGAGAGGGTTGCTCTTCACTCGGTAGGATTTTTATAACTTAGGCGAGTGCTTGGACTGCAGCTAAGCCTCCGAGTGAGAGGGTTGCTCTTCACTCGGTAGGATTTTTATAACTTAGGCGAGTGCTTGGACTGCAGCTAAGCCCCCGAGTGAGAGGGTTGCTCTTCACTCGGTAGGATTTTTATAACTTAGGCGAGTGCTTGGACTGCAGCTAAGCCTCCGAGTGAGAGGGTTGCTCTTCACTCGGTAGGATTTTTATAACTTAGGCGAGTGCTTGGACTGCAGCTAAGCCCCCGAGTGAGAGGGTTGCTCTTCACTCGGTAGGATTTTTATAACTTAGGCGAGTGCTTGGACTGCAGCTAAGCCTCCGAGTGAGAGGGTTGCTCTTCACTCGGTAGGATTTTTATAACTTAGGCGAGTGCTTGGACTGCAGCTAAGCCCCCGAGTGAGAGGGTTGCTCTTCACTCGGTAGGATTTTTATAACTTAGGCGAGTCCTTGGACTGCAGCTAAGCCCCCGAGTGGAAGGCTGGCTTACCACTCGGTAGGATTTTGATAAACTTAGGTGAGTCCTTGGACTGCAGCTAAGCCCCCGAGCGGAAGGCTGGCTTACCACTCGGTAGGATTTTGATAAACTTAGGCGAAACGGATTCGCGGCTAAGCCTCCGAGTGGGAGTCTGGCTCACCACTCGGTAGGATTTTTATAACTTAGGCGAGTCCTTGGACTGCAGCTAAGCCCCCGAGTGGAAGGCTGGCTTACCACTCGGTAGGATTTTGATAAACTTAGGCGAGTCCTTGGACTGCAACTAAGCCCCCGAGCGGAAGGCTGGCTTACCACTCGGTAGGATTTTGATAAACTTAGGCGAAACGGATTCGCGGCTAAGCCTCCGAGTGGGAGTCTGGCTCACCACTCGGTATGATTTTTACAAACTTAGGCGAAACGGATTCGCAGCTAAGTCACCCACTGAGGGGGAATTTTATGTGGACAAAAATAAAAAGTGATAGAAATTATGGAGGGACTATGACACTATTATTTTGAGGTCCATGAACTACAAAAGTATTTTATTGCAACTCATCCGAGTGATAAAACTTAAGTGTAGAATGGGCGGAGTAGCTCCGCGTTCCAAGCTTGGGGCTCGTCGATATTATGCTCGACGTTGTAAAGACGGTACGCCCCGTTGTGGAGGACCTTGGTGACGATGAAGGGGCCTTCCCAAGAAGGAGCACGCTTGTGTGGTTTGTGCTGATCCACTCGGAGAACCAAATCCCCTTCCTGGAAGGCTCGACCTCTCACATTTCTGGCGTGGAAACGGCGCAAATCTTGTTGGTAGATGGTCGACCGGATCAGAGCCATCTCCCTTTCTTCCTCTAAAAGGTCGACTGCGTCCTGCCGCGCTTGTTCAGCTTCTGCTTCGTTGTAGATTTCAACTCGGGGAGCATTATGGAGAAGATCACTCGGCAAGACTGCTTCAGCTCCGTAGACCAAGAAGAATGGAGTTCTTCCGGTCGACCGATTAGGTGTGGTCCGCAGTCCCCAGAGTACAGAGGGAAGTTCGTCGACCCAAGCTCCAGCCGCGTGTTTGAGATCACGCATCAGTCGAGGCTTCAATCCCTTAAGAATCAGTCCATTAGCTCGCTCTGCTTGTCCATTCGACTGCGGATGGGCGACTAAAGCGTAGTCGACCCGTGTGCCCTGGGAGTCGCAGAAAGCTCTGAATTCCTCTGAGTCAAAGTTCGACCCATTATCCGTAATGATGCTGTGCGGGACTCCATATCTGAATATTAGTTCCCTGATGAAGCTCACAGCAGTACCGGTGTCAAGGCTCTTGATTGGTTTAGCCTCGATCCACTTGGTGAACTTGTCGACTGCCACCAGTACATGCGTGAAGCCACTTCGTCCTGTTCTCAAAGGGCCGACCATGTCCAATCCCCATACTGCGAAAGGCCAGACGAGTGGGATGGTCTTCAGAGCCGACGCAGGCTTGTGTGACATATTCGAGTAGAATTGACATCCCTCGCACTTATCCACTATCTCTTTTGCCATCTCATTCGCCTTTGGCCAGTAAAATCCGGCTCGGTATGCTTTGGCCATGATGGTCCGAGAGGACGCATGATGACCACAGGTCCCCGAGTGAATATCATTGAGGATGAGTCGACCTTCTTCTGGTGTTATGCACTTCTGACCGACTCCAGTCGCGCTTTCTTTGTATAATTGTCCTTTGATTACGGTAAAGGCCTTAGATCGACGGACGATCTGTCGAGCCTCTTCCTCATCCTCCGGAAGCTCTTTCCTCAAAATATACGCGACATACGGAATCGTCCAGTCGGGAATGACCACCAAAACCTCCATGATCAAGTCGACCACCGCTGGGACTTCAACTTCAGTCAGATCTGTGGCACTCTTGGGCTGCGTAGTTTCTTCGGTGAAAGGATCTTCTTTGACTGACGGAGTGTGTATATGCTCCAAGAACACACCACTCGGAATGGCTTCTCTCTTGGAACCTATCTTTGCTAGATCATCAGCTGCTTGATTTTTCAGTCGGGGTATATGATGGAGCTCCAACCCCTCGAACTTCTTTTCTAGCTTCCTCACTGCACTGCAGTATCCAGTCATGGTTGGGCTTCTCACGTCCCACTCTTTCATCACCTGATTGACCACTAAATCCGAGTCGCCATAGACCATTAGGCGACGGACGCCGAGTGAAATGGCCATGCGCAACCCATATAAGAGGGCCTCATATTCTGCCTCATTGTTGGAGGAATCAAAGTGAATCTGGAGCACATATCTGAGCTTATCTCCTCTGGGGGAAACCAGGACAACCCCAGCACCGGAACCATTCAACATCTTAGAGCCATCAAAGAACATGGTCCAATGCTCCGAGTGAACTTCAGTCGGCTGCTGCTGTTCAATCCACTCGGCGAGGAAATCTGCTATTGCCTGGGACTTAATGGCTTTCTTTGCCTCAAACTTGATATCAAGGGGAAGAAGTTCAATCGCCCATTTGGCCACTCGACCAGTTGCATCTCTGTTGTGCAAAATCTCTGATAGTGGAGCGTCGCTGACGACTGTGATGGAATGGTCAGAGAAATAATGAGCAACCTTCTTTGTGGTCATGTATATTCCATACACAAGCTTCTGATAATGAGGATATCTCTGCTTGGATGGAGTCAAGACTTCAGACAAATAATACACTGGGCGCTGAACTTTGAGAGCTTTTCCTTCTTCTTCCCGCTCGACCGTTAGCACAGTACTGACGACTTGTCCTGTGGCTGCAATGTAGAGCAACAGAGGCTCTTTGCGGATTGGAGCAGCAAGCACCGGCTGGGTGGAGAGCAGAGCTTTTAGCTCGGCAAACGCTGCATCAGCTTCTGGAGTCCACTCGAACTTGTCTGCCTTCTTCATCAGTCGGTAAAGAGGCAATGCCTTTTCACCGAGTCGTGAGATGAATCGACTTAATGCGGCCAAGCATCCAGTAAGCTTCTGGACATCGTGCACTCGCGCAGGGTGTTTCATTCGGAGAATAGTGCCAATCTTCTCTGGGTTAGCGTCGATTCCCCGTTCGGAAACGAGAAAACCGAGTAACTTGCCACCAGGAACTCCAAATGTGCACTTTGATGGATTGAGCTTGATATCATACCTTCTGAGGTTGGCAAATGTTTCGACGAGATCAGCGAGCAGGTCGGAACCTTTTCGTGACTTGACAACGATATCATCCATATATGCTTCCACATTCCGACTGATTTGAGTGAGTAGACACTTCTGAATCATTCGCATAAATGTGGCTCCGGCATTCTTGAGGCCGAATGGCATGGTGATATAGCAGAAGCACCCGAATGGAGTGATGAAAGCTGTTTTTACCTCGTCGGGCCCGTACAGACGGATCTGGTGGTACCCGGAGTAGGCATCTAAAAAAGATAGCCTCTCACATCCCGCGGTCGAGTCAACAATTTGATCTATGCGAGGGAGAGGAAAATGATCTTTCGGGCAGGCCCGGTTGATGTGCTTGAAATCAATGCACATTCGGAGCGACTTGTCCTTCTTAGGAACCATGACGACATTACCGAGCCACTCGGAGTGGTATATCTCTCGGATAAATCCTGCCGCCAACAGTCGAGCCACTTCTTCACCAATGGCTTTTCTCTTCTGGACGGCGGACTGCCGAAGATGCTCTTTGACTGGTTTGGCAGATGCGTCGACTCTTAGGCGATGCTCAGCCAGTCCCCTGGGAACACCTGGCATGTCAGCGGGCTTCCATGCAAAAATGTCCCAGTTCTCACGGAGGAACTGGATGAGCGCTTCTTCCTATTTTGGGTCGAGTGTTGTGGAGATGCGGGTCGGAGCGGCTTCGGGGTCGGTCGGATGAATGTGAACAGGCTTCGTCTCACCGGACGACTGGAAAGCAGACTCTGTGGCGGGCTTCTTGGATCGCAGCAAGTCACTCGGATCTGCGTTTTGCTTGTATTCTTCGAACTCGACTGCTGTCACCTGGGAATCGGCAATCTTGGAGCCCTTCTGAAAACACTCTTCTGCCTTTTTCCTATCACCGGTGACAGTGATCACTCCTTTGGGACCGGGCATCTTCAATTTGAGGTATACGTAGCATGGTCGAGCCATGAATCGCGCGTAAGCTGGTCTCCCCAAAATGGCATGATATGCACTCTGAAAATCCACGACCTCAAACGTCAACTTTTCTTTGCGAAAATGCTTCGAATCACCAAACACTACGTCCAAAGCTATCTGGCCGAGTGACTCGGCCTTCTTCCCTGGTATAACTCCATGAAAGCTCATGTTACTAGTGCTCAGTCGGGACATCGGAATGGCCATACCTTTCAATGTGTCTGCATATAATAAGTTCAGCCCACTTCCACCATCCATCAGCACCTTTGTTAGTCGAGTGCCTTCGACAACTGGATCGACCACCAAAGCTTGCCTCCCAGGGGTGGCAATATGAGTCGGGTGATCAGATTGGTTGAATGTGATGGGTGTTTGAGACCACTTCAGATAATTTGCTTTTGCTGGGGCAACCATGTTCACCTCTCGGTTAATCACTTTCAATCGACTTCTGCTTTCCACATCTGCAAAGATCATCAGAGTGGAATTAATATGCGGATATCCTCCCTCACTGTCCTCCTTGTCTTCGGCCTTGTCCGACTCCTTCTCCTTGTCCTTAGACTGTTTTCCCTGAAACTGCTGGATCAGGAGTCGACATTGGCAAGTGGTGTGCTTTGGGTAGATGATATTCCCCTCTTCATCTTTCTTCGTATGAATGTGACATGGCATATCCATTACGTCGTTCCCCTCTTTATCCTTTACCTTCTTGGGGTTCCAGGATCCTTTTGGTTTCCCCTTAAACTTTCCTTGAGTCACGGCCAGAGCCTCTCCAGGAGCTACCGGTTCAGCCTTCCGCTTCTGTTTCCGACTGGTGTTTCCTTTTTCCGACTGACTCGGCTTGTGCTTGCCGCTTCGGAGTCGGTCTTCTTCTTCGCCGTTGGCGTACTTGGTAGCAATCTCCATCATCCGACTCAAGGTCATGTCACCGGTTCGACCAAACTTCAAACTCAGTTCTCTGTTCTTGACGCCATCTTTGAAGGCGCAGACTGCCTGATGATCAGACACATTCTCCACAGTGTGGTGCAAAGTGATCCACCTCTGAATATATTCTCTGAGAGTCTCATTAGCCTTCTGCACGCAGACTTGCAACTCTGTTAATCCAGCTGGTCGCTTGCAAGTTCCTTCAAACGTTCTGACGAACACTCGGGACAGATCTTCCCAAGTGTAAATGCTGCTGGGAGGTAGTTGAGTCAACCATGCCCTGGCAGAACCTTCCAGCATGAGAGGCAAATGCTTCATGGCCACCTCGTCGTTCCCACCGCCAATCTGAACTGCCACTCGGTAGTCTTCAAGCCAAGTTTCAGGCTTAGACCCATCAGCTATAACGCGAGCAATTGATCTACAACATAGTTTGCAAAATACTATCAGGACTAAGTTCATGATAAATTAAAGTTCAATTAATCATATTACTTAAGAACTCCCACTTAGATAGACATCCCTCTAATCATCTAAGTGATCACGTGATCCAAATCAACTAAACCATGTCCGATCATCACGTGAGATGGAGTAGTTTTCAATGGTGAACATCACTATGTTGATCATATCTACTATATGATTCATGCTCGACCTTTCGGTCTCGGTGTCCCGAGGCCATATCTGTATATGCTAGGCTCGTCAAGTCTAACCTGAGTATTCCGCGTGTGCAACTGTTTTGCACCCGTTGTATTTGAACGTAGAGCCTATCACACCCGATCACCATGTGGTGTCTCAGCACGAAGAATTTTCGCAACGGTGCATACTCAGGGAGAACACTTATACCTTGAAATTTAGTGAGAGATCATCTTATAATGCTACCGCCGAACTAAGCAAAATAAGATGTATAAAAGATAAACATCACATGCAATCAAAGTATGTGACATGATATGGCCATCATCATCTTGTGCCTTTGATCTCCATCTCCAAAGCATCGTCGTGATCTCCATCGTCACCGGCTTGACACCATGATCTCCATCATCTTGATCTATATCAATGTGTCATCACATGTTCGTCTCACCAACTATTGCTCTTGCAACTATTGCTATCGTATAGTGATCAAGTAAAGCAATTATTTGGCGCTTGCATCTTATGCAATAAAGAGACAACCATAGGGCTTCTGCCAGTTGCCGATAACTTCAACAAAACATGATCATCTCATACAACAATTTATATCTCATCACGTCTTGACCATATCACATCACAACATGCCCTGCAAAAACAAGTTAGACGTCCTCTACTTTGTTGTTGCAAGTTTTACGTGGCTGCTACGGGCTGAGCAAGAACCGTTCTTACCTACGCATCAAAACCACAACGATAGTTCGTCAAGTTAGTGTTGTTTTAACCTTCAACAAGGACCGGGCGTAGCCACACTCAATTCAACTAAAGCTAGAGAAACTGACACCCGCCAGCCACCTATGTGTGAAGCACGTCGGTAGAACCAGTCTCGCGTAAGCGTCTGCTTAATGTCGGTCCGGGCCGCTTCATCCAACAATACCGCCGAATCAAAGTATGACATGCTGGTAAGCAGTATGACTTGTATCGCCCACAACTCACTTGTGTTCTACTCGTGCATATAACATTTACGCATAAACCTGGCTCTGATGCCACTGTTGGGGAACATAGTAATTTCAAACAAAATCCTACGCACACGCAAGATCATGGTGATGCATAGCAATGAGAGGAGAGAGTGTTGTCCACGTACCCTCATAGACCGAAAGCGGAAGCGTTAGCACAACGCGGTTGATGTAGTCGTACGTCTTCACAATCCGACCAATCCAAGTACCGAACGTACGGCACCTCCGAGTTCAGCACACGTTCAGCTCGATGACGTCCATCGAACTCCGATCTAGCCGAGCTTTGAGGGAGAGTTTCGCCAGCACGACGGCGTGGTGACGGTGATGTTGTTGCTACCGACGCAGGGCTTCGCCTAAGCACCACTACGATATGATCGAGGTGGAATATGGTGGAGGGGGGCACCGCACATGGCTAAGAGATCAAGAGATCAATTGTTGTGTCTAGAGGTGCCCCCCTGCCCCCGTATCTAAAGGAGCAAGGGGGAAGGTCGGCCGGCTCCTTTAGGGCGCGCCAGGAGGAGGAGTCCTCCTCCTAGTAGGAGTAGGACTCCCCTTTCCTACTCCCACTAGGAGGAGGAAGGAAGGAGGAGAGGGAGAAGGAAGGAGAGGGAGGAAAAGGAGGAAAGGGGGTTCGGCCTGAATCCGCCGGCGCCAGTTTCGGGCCTAACCGGCGAAAATTGGACTTCTAGGGACACGACTGGGCCGTTTTTTTCACCGCCGGCGCTAAAAAATGGCCTTGGGAACCTGTTGGGGGCACGGCTGGAGATGCTCGTAGACCGATTGCTGAAAATCGAAGAGATTGATCATCGTAGATTTAAACATGGACATTCCCTAAAAAAAAGTATACTGGACATATCTGTAATTCTGTCCATCTAGTACCTATTATGTTCAATACCCTAAAAAAGGTATACATTGACAAACTCCATGTCATTTCTCTAGAACTACAGAACAAAACAGAATAGGGTAAGACCCCATCCTAGGTGTCTGAATTTTCACAGTAATAACAAGTTTGTTCTTGTACACACAGTACCAATGAATATACACCGCAAAATGCATATCGCCGCACCGAACTGAAGTTCTCTCCGTCTTTTCCTATAGTCGGTCCCGGGCCACATCCATCTTAAGCAACACCGTCTGCAACTGCAAACACAGAAGAACAAAACCGTAACTAAAATTGCTTTACAGGTTTCAGTTATACGCACTGAAGAACAAAATGTTCAGAAGTTCAGAGCAAAATGTTCAGAAGCTGAACCAGAGCAGGAAACAGAGAGGAAGAGAAGCAGAGCGACCCCATCGTTTACCTGCAGGAGAGGACGCCGGGACGAGGACGAACTCCATCTGGCTGTTGCCGGGAGGGAGGTCCAGAACGACGGGGAACAGCCCCGGGCCGCTCCTGCGGCAGACGACGAAGTCCTGGCGCCGGGTCTCCTCCGCCAGCCTGCGGCGCAGCGCCGCCAGGCTCTGCTCCTGGAACGAGAAGTACTTCCACGTCCCCTCGTCGAACTCGTCCACGCCGCCGTCGTCCCTGGAGGTGTTGTAGAAGATCAGCCGCGGCGCCGGCATCGACAGGGGCTCCTCCTCGACCGTAGCAAGTGAACTCGTCATGTCCTGCGCAATCACGAGCAAGCAAAATCGACGAATCAAAGAAAGTTTCTTCTTCCCCCGACAAGAATTCAGGAAAAAGCGTTCAAGAAAGTAGGAATCGGCTTGCAAATACGCATGAATCCACCGTGGCAAGTCAAGAAGGAATCAACGAATTTGTTTCGGATTGCGCAAGAACCGGAGAAAGGAATCAAGAAATTAAGATAGGATCGATCAGGCTTCTGTTCGTTCGAGTACCTTGGCGGAGCGCACCCTGGCGAGGACGCTGGACGCCGTGTCCGACTCCGACGTGTCCGCCTCCAAGCGGGCGTTGCAGGACTGGGCGCGGCAGGGGCGTGGCGACGGCGGCAGCAGCAGCGCCACCTCCGCGGCCGGGACGACCTCGACGACCCAGGAGCTCTCCTCCGGGTTGGCGTCCAGGTCGACGGTGACGGCGTTGTCCTGCGCCGTGTGCCCGAACCTGGCGCGGAGGAGGCGGCCGTAGGGCCCGGACAGCGCGAGGAGCTCGCCCTCGCGCAGCGGCGACCAGAGGAAGGCGTTGTCGTTGGGGCAGGTCGGCGAGCCCAGGACGACCCCGCAGCAGGCCCGGGTGCCGCGGCCGCGGCCGAGGACGTCGGCGGGGAGCTCCGTGGCGCCGAGGTAGAGTCCCCGGTGGCCCTGTAGGCGCACGTAGTCGTCGCCGGCGAGCTCCACGGCCCAGACCGTGCCGCGGGAGTTGCGGCGGTAGCCGTGGGAGACGGCCCCGCCGTCGAGCGCGCAGAGGTACGTGCCCAGGTGGCTCCTGAGCCGCACGGACCGCGGGTCCTTGAAGAGCTCCATCGCCGCGCGCGGCCGAGGGTGGGATCAAGAATCAAGAACGGGGCGGCGTTTCTTGGTTGAAGGGGGAAGAGGTTCGTTTGGGCGGGAGGCAGAATTTCGGTTGGAGGCTTGTCAGTTTCGGTCGACCGCAGGTCCGCAGCAACAAAACGGCCGTTGCTTTATGCTGAGCGCTCGTAGGTGTGCTTCGCTGCAGCGTTCGATCGACGAAGAGTGGCTGCCCAGAATTGTGTGCCGCGTTTGGCAGGCCAGATTGAACGCTATGGACCTGTTTGGTTTTCTGCACCAACTTCAACTAGGCTGTTTTATTTGTTTTGGGGCTGTTTTGTTCCGCGCAAACACGGTTGAGTCTGCAGGACACGATGCTTAAAGCATATGTTGACTTGTTTGTGCATGAACGCTCAAATCGAGCGTTTCCAGCGAGCCAGCCGACGGATGCAATGAAGCCGACGTGGAGGGCTCTGGCGATGCATACTCGATGCAAGCTGGTGCTCAGGTGCCCGTGGGTGTACATGGTTTTTCCCTCCCTTTTTCGACAAAAAAGGTGGATTTATTGGCTCAAATAGGAGCATCAAGAGGATACAAACCCAAAGAGCATACATCCGGTCTCTGCATAGTTAGAATGCACACAGCCAACACAAACGCACGCACACAAAAACACGCTGGCAAATAGCAAAGTCATATAAGACCAAAGCTATGTGTAGACGGAAAAAAAACCCAAGATGATCAGATCCTTGACCGACAAATTACAACAAAAACCATATCCGCACCAACCATCTCATGACATCGCAAAGACGACGAGGTTCTTCAACAGCAACGCCTTCAACAAGGTAGTGACACTCACTCGTCGCTGTCATCGGATCCAACCACCAAGGCCAGAATCTAGGCCTTCACCCTGAAGAATCAATCCGAACATATCCGAGCAATGCCTTCAACAAGGTAACGACGTAAAAACATCGTCATTGCCAGGTATAACCATCATCTGGTCAGACCTAGGCTTTCACCCGGCTCGTGACCAGGTGCTTGATTAACACCACCACCAAAGTCACTCAAGTGTTGTCGCCACTACTTTTCCACAATTCCACACCAGGGCAACTGCACAACCATCCCTCTGCGTCAAGTTATCAACCATAATTTGCATCTCACTGTCAAAGTCAACCACTAGATTTCTAAAGATCTTTCGATGACCATCACCGTCATGAAACCTCATGAGATCGCTGCAGCGTAGTCTACAGTTACCCCACTCGGTCGATCAGATCTGAATCATGATCACCAAGCCATGGACCATAGAGACATCGACCGGTCTCGCCGCCATGGTCAACCTCCCGGTCCCCGCATAGAGCCGCCGATCCGGTTTCTCAGGACATGGACAAAAACTAGCCGCAGCCCGAACCACCGCGGGGCCTTAGGGTTGATAGAGGACTAGATCAGGCCTGAACACGCCAGATCCAGCCGAGCGAAGGCCACCAGCCAAATCGAACCAAGCTATAGGGCACCAACCAGATCCTCCACGTGGAAGAGTGCTGCATCACCCGTCGCCGCGCGGCAACGCCAAATGCCAGGCCGCCATGGACAGGCCACGGCCAGGTCCGTCAGACAGCCGGCCGAGCCCACAGCCATCACCCAGCTAAGCTGCCGCGCCCCACGGACAAGCAGCGCACAAGCCCAGCCGCTGCATCTTGCCCAGCCAGGAGGAAACGAGCGCCTCGCCGCAACCTTCTCGCGTCAAATCCAGGCGAACCCCGCCTTCCAGCGCCTGCCGGAGAAAGACCTCGTCGCCGACGTCACCGGAACCTGCCGTGTTTCGCCGGCCGGTGCCTCTAGCGGCGGCGAGATGAGGGGGGAATGGAGGAATGAGGGTACGGCGAGAGTTTCGCCCCCCGAGTCGCCAGGTACAGGGCGACGCGGGGGTGGTTTCCAACCGAGCATGTTGTCTCCGCGCCTTTTCCTTCCCTTCTAATCTACACAATAATGTCTCGATTCTATATATGCTCTACACAACAAAGATGATACGTCAACGTAGTGGTTCCATTAAGATGGTCGGTTCAGAATTTCATGGACCGTAAATGTTAAATTTCGTGCATGTTTGAAGTTTTCCTGAACGGATTTCGACAAAATCTTCACACTCGGTCTACCATTTGAAATTTTCTTTCAACCCTAGATTCTTCTTGCGGTTTCATATGACTTTTGTGTTGCATGTTTTCTGTTTCGATGATCGTCTACGATCATCAAAACATCATTGTGAAACAACTAGAAAGGTGAAGGAGATTAAAGAGTATCATATGACTTTTTGCCAATTTAGCTCCTGACGCATGAGACCCATCTATCATAAAAGTGCTCAAAGCACTCTAATCCACCAATCAGTTGTTTACGCAAAAAAACAAATACCATAGACATTGTATATTTTGTTGGAAATATGCCCTAGAGGAAATAATAAAATGGTTATTATTATATTTCCTTGTTCATGATAATTGTCTATTGTTCATGCTATAATTGTATTAACTGGAAACCGTAATACATGTGTGAATACATAGACCACAACATGTCCTTAGTGAGCCTCTAGTTGACTAGCTCGTTGATCAATATATGGTCATGGTTTCCTGATCATGGACATTAGATGTCATTGATAGCGGGATCACATCATTAGGAGAATGATGTGATGGACAAGACCCAATCCTAAGCATAGCACAAGATCGTATAGTTCGTTTGCTAAGAGCTTTTTTGATGTCAAGTATAAAAGTGCTCAAGGCACTAAAGACATTTTTGAAACATCGCAGAACATATGTGATATTCCAAGAGCTGAAATTGGGATTTCAGGCTCGTGCCCATGTCAAGAGGTATGAGACCTCTGACAAGTTTCTTAAGCCTGCAAACTAAGGAGAAAAGCTCAATCGTTGAGCATGTGCTCAGATTGTCTGAGTATTACAATCGCTTGAATCGAGTGGGAGTTAATCTTCCAGATGAGATAGTGATGGTTATCCAAAGTCACTGCCACCAAGCTACTAGAGCTTCGTCATGAACTATAATATATCAGGGATAGATATGATGATCCTTGAGCTATTCGCGACACCGCGAAAGTAGAAATCAAATAGGAGCATCAATTGTTGATGGTTAGTAAAACCACTAGTTTCAAGAAGGGCAAGGGAAAGAAGGGATACTTCATGAAACGGCAAATCAGTTGCTGCTCTAGTGAAGAAACCCAAGGTTGAACCTAAACCCGAGACTAAGTGCTTCTGTAATGAGGGGAACGGTCATTGAAGCAGAACTACCCTAGATACTTGGTAGATGAGAAGGCATGCAAGGTTGACAGAAGTATATTGGATATACATTATATTAATGTGTACTTTACTAGTACTCCTAGTAGCACTAGGGTATTAGATACCGGTTCGGTTGCTAAGTGTTAGTAACTCGAAATAAAAGCTGCGGAATAAACAAAGACTAGCTAAAGGTGAGATCACGATATGTGTTGGAAGTGTTTCCAAGGTTGATGTGATCAAGCATCGCATGCTCCCTCTACCATCGAGATTGGTGTTAAACCTAAATAATTGTTATTTGGTGTTTGTGTTGAGCATAGACATAATTGGATTATGTTTATCGCAATACGCTTATTCATTTAAGGAGAATAATGGTTACTCTGTTTATTTGAATAATACCTTCAATGGTCTTGCACCTAAAATGAATGGTTTATTGAATCTCAATCGTAGTTATACACATGTTCATGCCAAAAGATATAAGATAGTAATGATAGTACCACATACTTGTGGCACTGCCATTTGAGTCATATTGATATAAAACGCATGAAGAAGCTCCATGTTGATGGATCTTTGGACTCACTCGTTTTTGAAAAGATTGAGACATGCGAACCACGTCTATTGGTATATACGCATGAAGAAATTCCATGCAGATGGATCATTTGGACTCACCCGATTTTGAATCACTTGAGACATGTAAATCATACCACATGGGCAAGATGACTGAAAGGCCTCGTTTTCAGTGAGATGGAACAAGAGAGCAACTTGTTGGAAGTAATACATTTGATGTGTGCAATCCAATGAGTGCTGAGGCACGCAGTGAATATCGTTATGCTCTTGCTTCACAGATGAGTTGAGTAGATTCTAAGTATATTTACTTGATGAAACACAAGTCTGAATTATTGAAAGGTTCAAGTAATTTCAGAGTGAAGTTGAAGATCATCGTGACAAGAGAATAAAATGTCTATGATATGATCATAGAGATAAATATCTGAGTTACGAGTTTGGCACACAATTAAGACATTGTGGAAATTGTTTCACAACTAATACCGCCTGCAACACCATAGTGTGATGGTGTGTCCGAACATCATAGCTACACCCTATTTGATATGGTGCATACCATGGTGTCTCTTATCGAATTACCACTATCTTTTATGGGTTAGGCATTAGAGACAACCGCATTCACTTCAAATAGGGCACCACATAATTCCGTTGAGATGACAGCGTATGAACTATGGTTTAGAGAAACCTAAGCTGTCATTTCTTAAAAGTTTGGGGCTGTGAAGCTTATGTGGAAAAGTTTTAGCCTGATAAGCTCAAACTCAAAGCGGATAAATGCATCTTCATAGGACACCCAAAACAGTTGGGTATACCTCCTATTTCAGATCCGGAAGCAAAAGTGATTGTTTCTAGAAATGGGTCCTTTCTCGAGGAAAAGTTTTTCTTGAAAGAATTGAGTGGGAGGATGGTGGAGACTTGATGAGGTTATTGAACCATCACTTCAACCAATCTGTAGCAGGGCACATGAAGTTGTTCCTGTGGCGCCTACACTAGTTGAAGTGGAAGCTGTTGATAGTGATCATGAAACTTCGGATCAAGTCACTACCAAACCTCGTAGGTCGACAAGGTTGCGTACTGCTTCGGAGTGGTACGGTAATCTTGTCTTGGAGGTCATGTTGCTAGACAACAATGAACCTACGAGTTGTGGAGAAGCGATATGGTGGGCCTGGATTCCAACAAATGGCTCGAGGCCATAAAATCCAAGAGAGGATCCATGTATAAAACAAAGTGTAGACTTTGGAAGAACTACTTGATGGTCATAAGGCTGTTGGGTACAGATGGATTTTAAAAGGGAAGACGGATAATGATGATAAGTGTCACCATTATGAAAGCTCGACTTGTTGCTAAGATGTTTTCCAACAAGTTCAAGGAGTTGACTATGATGAGACTTTCTCACTCGTAGCGACGCCAAGAGTCTATTGAAATTATATTAACAGTTCCTGCATTATTTATGAAATCTTGCAGATAGGATGTCAAAACATTGTTTCCTCAATGATTTTCTTGAGGAAAGGTTGTATGTGATACAACCAGAAGGTTTTGTCAATCCTAAAAGATGCTAACAAGTATGCAAAGCTCCAGCAATCCTTCTAAGGACTGGAGTAAGCATCTCGGAGTTGGAATATATGCTTTGATGAGATGATCAAAGATTTTGGGTTTATACAAAGTTTATGAGAAACTTGTATTTCCAAAGAAGTGAGTGGGAGCACTATAGCATTTCTAATGAGTATATGTTGTTGACATATTGTTGATCAGAAATGATGTAGAATTTCAGGAAAGAATATAGGGTTATTTGAAAAGTGTTTTTCAACGGAAAACCTGGATTAAGCTACTTGAACATTGAGCATCAAGATCTATAAGGATAGATCAAAATCGCTTGATAGTACTTTCAAATGAGTACGCGCCGTGACAAGATTTTGAAGGAGTTCAAAATAGATCGGCAAAGAAGGAGTTCTTGGCTGTGTTATAAGGTGTGAGTATTGAGTAAGACTCAAGACCTGACCACGGCAGAAGAGAGAGAAAGGACAAAGGTCGTCCCCTATGCTTTAGACGTAGGCTCCACAATATGCTATGTTGTGTACCGCACCTAAAGTGTGCCTTGACATGAGTCAATCAAGGGGTATAAGTGTGATCCAGGAATGGATCACAGGACAGCGGTCAAGGTTATCCTTAGTAACTAGTGGACTAAGGAATTTTCTCGATAACGGAGGTGGTAAAAGAGTTCATCGTAAAGGGTTACGCCGATGCAAACTTAGACACTAATCCGGATGACTCTGAGTAGTAAACCGCATTCGTATAGTAGAGCTATTATTTGGAATAGTTCCAAATGGCGCGTGGTAGCTGCATATAGGAGATGACATAGGGATTTGTAAAGCACACACGGATCTGAAAGATTCAGACCCATTGACTAATAACCTCTCTCACAAGCGAGATATGATTAAACCCAATGGGTGTTGGATTCATTACAATCACATAGTGATGTGAACTAGATTATTGACTCTAGTGCAAGTGGGAGACTATTGGAAATATGCCCTAGAGGAAATAATAAAATGGTTATTATTATATTTCCTTGTTCATGATAATTGTCTATTGTTCATGCTATAATTGTATTAACTGGAAACCGTAATACATGTGTGAATACATAGACCACAACATGTCCCTAGTGAGCCTCTAGTTGACTAGGTCTACCTCTTGAGCACGGCGTTGGATTTCTCCGAAGAGGAGAGGATGATGCAGCAAAGTAGCGTAAGTATTTCCCTCCGTTTTTGAGAACCAAGGTATCAATCCAGTAGGAGACCATGCACAAGTCCCTCGTACCTACACAAAACGATAGCAACTCGCAACCAACGCTTAGGGGTTGTCAATCCCTTCACGGTCACTTACGAGAGTGAGATCTGATAGAGATAATATTTTTGGTATTTTTGATAGATAGATGCAAAGTAAAAAGTAAAAGGCAAAGTAAAAACAAAGCAAGTAAATAAAGTGATAGAGATTGATTTGATGAGAATAGACCCAGGGGCCATAGGTTTCACTAGTGGCTTCTCTCAAGAGCATAAGTATTCTACGATGGGTGAACAAATTACTGTTGAGCAATTGACAGAATTGAGCATAATTATGAGTATATCTAGGCAATGATCATGTATATAGGCATCACGTCCAAAACAAGTATATCGAAACGATTCTGCATCTACTACTATTACTCCACTCATCGACCGCTATCCAGCATGCATCTAGAGTATTAAGTTAAAAACAGAGTAACGCCTTAAGCAAGATGACATGATGTAGAGGGATAAATTCATGCAATATGATAAAAACACCATCTTGTTATCCTCGATGGCAACAATACAATACGTGCCTTGCAACCCTTTCCGTCACTGGGTAAGGACACCGCAAGATTGAACCCAAAGCTAAGCACTTCTCCCATTGCAAGAACTACCAATCTAGTTGGCCAAACCAAAAAGGATAATTCGAAGAGACTTGCAAAGATAACTCAATCATACATAAAAGAATTCAGAGAAGAATCAAATATTTTCCATAGATAATACTGGATCATAAACCCACAATTCATCGGTCTCAACAAACACACCGCAAAAATAAGATTACATCGAATAGATCTCCACGAGAGAGGGGGAGAACATTGTATTGAGATCCAAAAAGAGAGAAGAAGCCATCTAGCTACTAGCTATGGACCCAAAGGTCTGAAGTAAACTACTCACACTTCATCGGAGGGGCTATGGTTGTAACACCCCGGTGTAATGATGCTACAGTAACCCCTGGGGTTAAGTTAATTGTTTTGCTAAACACGTGCCTAATCATTTTTGTCTCATATTCTTTCACATTCCAGTTTAATTCAATTTAAAGTTATGAGTGAAATTCAAAATGCTCAGACATGAACACAAAAATGTTCATCATGTGCAGAATATCCAGCAACTAATCTTGGTGGTGAACCAACATTTTTGCAAAAAGGTTTGAGTGGCCTAAGCTACTTCAAACAGTGGCCTAAGAAATAATTAAATGCCTTTTTAATTTATGAAAATGGCAAACTATTTCTAAAGCCTCACAATCTTTTTTGGCAGTGCCTAATAATTCTTTGAGATTATTTTGTCCAATGGCAATAATCTTTTGCAAAGTCTTTATTGGCTAAAAAGAAAAGAAAAGAAAATGCAAAAGCTGTTTAAAAAAAAAGGAAAAGAAGAGGGGGTGGGAGAGCCCTGGCCTCCCTTGGGCCTCGGCGACCAGCAGCCCCTGCCCCCCCCTGGCCCCCAACCAGCCTCAGCGGCCCAACTCGCCCGGTCGCTCTCCTCCCCGTACCTGTTCACGACCATGGGCGCGCGCCGGGCCGTCGCCGCCGACCGCCTCCGCCGCGACGAGGAGGATAAGGTGCCCTCCCCTCGACGCCTCGACCTCCTCCCCACCTACCTCCACCCACGCCTCGAACCCCTTTCGCCCTCTCCGCCTCTCCCTCCCACTCCTTCGTTCTGGAGAGGAGGCCGACGCGGTCGCCGCCGTGCCTCGCCCGTCCTCGCGGCCACCGGCGGCCCCGCGCCGCTGACCCTGTCGGTGAGCTTCGCCAGGCTCGACTCCTTCGACTGGCCCCTTCGCTGGAACCGGGAAGCACCGCAGCCGCCGTTCTCCCTCGTCCCCATCTCCGGCTGCCGTCGATCTCCTTCGACTCCGGCGACATCACTGCTACTACTAAGCCTCCGAGGGCCACCGTGTGTGCCGCCCGGTGAGCTCCTCCCTTCCTCCTTTTCTCTCTTCGCGTCGTGCCTTTCGCCGTAGCCAGCTCGCCCACAAGCCGAGCTCCGCCGTCCGCCATTGCCGTCGTAGGGCTCACCACCGAGCTCCTCCGCTCGAGCTAGTAGCTCCGACGAGCTCCTGGAGCGTCGTAGACCCCGCCTAGTTGGTTAGTTTGGCCGCTCGCGCGCTCTAACGCTGAATCCGCTCGCGCCCGTACTCTGGCGCCGTTTCTACTCGTCGCCGGCGCCGTTCCGGTCGTTCCTGGCCCCGGCCGTCGCCTCCATCTTGTGTGTGACGTCAAACCGCGTCGAGCACCTAGCTACGACCCCGGAAACCCCCTGCGCGCGAAACCCGACCCCCTCTCCCGACGTGCGCCGCCGCGGCAGGCTCGCCGGAGTACTTCCGGCGCCAACGCCGGTGAGGCTGACCTGGCGCTGACGTATGGGGCCCGCTGAGCCACTGACGGGTGGGCCCAGTTGACTCGTTGACTGAGTCAACCCACTGACATGTGGGGCCGAGTCAATAAAATGTTTTAGGTAAATAGAAAATGTGTTAATTAAATTGACTAATTAATCTATTCACCAATTAGACACTGACAGTGGGCCCCGCTTGATAATTAGTATTAGATTAGTCCAATTAACACTGTTTAATTAGTCCAGTCACTGACAGGTGGCCCCCGTGTCAGTTTTGACCAGTCAAACCGGCCACGTGTGCTGCTGACGTCACTCCTACGTCATGCTGACAGCATATCCTTTTCTGTTAATATAAATAATTCCAAATATGTTTAAACTTTAAAATTCATAGAAAATAAACCGTTATCTCGGATGAAAATGTTTTCTATATGAAAGTTGCTCAGAAAAATCCAACGAATCCGAATATGCGTCCGTTCATCTGTCACATGCCCCTAGCATGCTGAACATGGAACTTCCCCTCCGGTCATCTGTCTGACACAGGTCCGGAACCGGGAAAACATTCCCGGTTGTTGTCCCCCTTCACCTATAACGTCTAGGACCGCGTTAGAGCACGGCTTAGCGCTACGTATCTCATGTCATGCTTTGTGTACCTTGTTTGCTATTATTTACTGTTTCTTCCCCCTCTTCTCTCCGGTAGACCCCGAGGCCGCTGATGCCCCGGTGATCGACATACGTCGTCGACAACGACCCCTCCTTGCCAGAGCAACCAGGCAAGCCCCCCCCTTTGATCATCCCGATATCGCCCATTCCATTCTCTCATGCTTGCATTAGATTTTGCTACTGTTATTGTTTGCTCCTATTCTGATGCATAGCCTGCTTTTGTAACCTGTTATTGTACCTTACCTGCTTATCCTAAACTGCTTAGTATAGGTTGGTTAGTGATCCATCAGTGACCCCCACCTTGTCCTTGTTGCCCCTGCTTCATCATTGAAGACCCGATCAACGGGATCGAAGACCAGGCCCCGGCACCGCACATCACTTTCCCCTTAGTTGCTCGACACTGCTGGGTTACTATCGAGTGCCGAGGGTGAGACCTCTACAGCACTTCTGATGTTAACCCTGTAGTGTAGCTATTCGGTCGTGGTCATCGAGGGTGATTTCCTCCTTAACCACTTCCGATACGACTCTGTCGTGCAACCCCTCAAGTGTGAACCTCGAGGGTGATTCCTCTACGTTCACCTTGATGATTACATTGAGTGGAACCCACCGGGGTGATTCCTTGGGTTTTCCTCTTGATGTTTGGACACACGGATACTTGGACTTTACAACTGTTACTTGGAAAGTGATGTGGAGACGGGTTGACCTGGAAGGTGCCCGTGAGATAATTACGAGGCGTGGCCGGGCATTCTTAGCCCTTGCCGCAAGTCCTCGAGACGGGGCAACGGGGTCACATCTTTCGTGAGTCTCTGCTTGTTACCCGCGCGTTCCTAATCCACTACGATTTGGATATTTGATCCGAGGGGCCTCTGGCCTGATAGCACTAACCATCACGTGGGCATAGTATGGGCGTTCTGCGTCGTATGCATCAGCCGAAGCTTAATAGACGTCAGCGACGGAGCGGCGCGCGCCGGGTTGGAATGGTAAGCTCCTGCCTTTTTAGGGAGGTAGCTAGGTCTGCTCACCGGCCGCGTTCGCAACATGCAGGGGTTCCCGGGGAGATGGCCCATGACCCCTGGGGGCATAGGTTTAGTCCGGCGTGCTGACCTCTCTATTAAGCCTAGGTCGGGTTGCGGCGTATTGTTTGGCCGAGGCCGGGCATGACCCTGGAAAGTGTGTCCGGCCGGAGTTAATCGAGCGTGGTGGGTAAGTTGGTGCACCCCTGCAGGGAAGAAAACATCTATCGATAGCCTGTCCTACGGTAACGGACACTTGGAGTTGTATCCCGATCGATACAACTAGAACTGGATACTTGTGATGAGAACTGGATGGTGATGAGGATTTGATTGTGATGATAACTGGATAGTATGGCTCTGGGATTGCTTTCTCGCAGGGAGTCGAGAAAGGATCTCTGGCCGAGGTTGATAACACTACTACCACTTTACTTTATGCTACTCTACTCCCTCTTGTTTGCTGCAAGATGGTGGTTTCCAGAAGATGCTAGTCTTCGATAGGACTAGGCCTTCTCTCTATTCTGGCATTTCTGCAGCCCAGTCCACATATACAACCTTCCTTTGATAATGTTGCATATGTAGTGTAGATCCTTGCTTGCGAGTACTTTGGATGAGTACTCACGGTTGCTTTGCTCCCCCTTTTCCCCCTTCTTTCTTCTTTCTGGTTGTTGCAACCAGATGGTGGAGTCCAGGAGCCAGATGCCACCTTTGACGACTGCTGCTACCCCGAGGGTGCCTACTACCACGTGACGGACGCCGACGACCAGGAGTAGTTAGGAGGCTCCCAGGCAGGAGGCCTTGCCTTTTCGATCGTAGATGCTTTTGTGCTAGCCTTCTTAAGGCAAACTTGTTTAACTTATGTCTGTACTCAGATATTGTTGCTTCCGCTGACTCGTTTGTATTCAAGCTGATGTATTCGAGCCCTCGAGGCCCCTGGCTTGTAATATAAAGCTTGTATTATTTTAATTTGTGTCTAGAGTTGTGTTGTGATATCTTCCCGTGAGTCCTTGATCTTGATCGTACACATTTGCGTGTATGATTAGTGTACGATTGAATCGAGGGCGTCACAAGTTGGTATCAGAGCCGACTGCCTGTAGGTAGCCCCCTTTCCAACTCCTTGGCCGAAGTTGAGTCTAGTCACTGAAAACTTTTACTAACATTGGCTGTGTGGCTTACGGGCCCACGTCGCTATTGGGTGGTATTAGCATCTTTTACTCCTCGTCTATACTCTGGGACTCTGAACTCTCTTCTACTCGGGTTAAACGAATTTACTAACATTAGGATCCCGTGACCACATTCACCCCGAAGTTGGATGAAGCCATAGTTATTCCTTAGAATAGCCTTTTGAGTAGTGCACACACCTGTCGTGTTGACTACGGAGTGGAATCCATCGTACCTCCTTCATTATGCATGTTTTCATCATGAATGATCCTTATCTTTGCAAATGCTCAATGCTGAACTACCCCTGTTACATGTTAGCAGGATGGTTAGACCCGCTGGTCGTGGCTGTGGTGCCAACGATCCACCACCGCCTGAATTCTTTGCTGGAATGATGCAACAGTTTGAGTTGAACTCGCCAGTTCATGGAAGGAATGATGGCTCAGTTTCCTCGTCCGAACATGAATCAACATCCAACCCGAGTAACTCTGCAGGACTTCATGCGCCTCAACCCACTATCTACCGCAGCTCAACTCAACCCCTTGATGCTGATGACTGGCTCCGCGACATCACGTATGAAATGGAGTCTGCTAGTGTTGCCCCTGCCAGCTATGTCACCTTCGCATCTTTCTTTCTGAAGGGTCCTGCTGCTCAATGGTGGGACAGCCACAGGCGTACCCTACCTGCTGGAACGGTCATCACTTGGCCGGATTTCCAAGCTGCCTTCCGTGCCCGCTTCATTCCTCAGGGAATCATGGACAGGAAGAAGCGAGAGTTCCGCAACCTCACCCAAGGCAACAAGTCTGTAGATGCTTATCAGCGGGAATTCTTGGACTTGTCCGTTATGCTGAAGAAGACATTGCAACTGATGCTCGTAAGCAAGAGAAGTTTCGTGATGGACTTCACCCTGATATCAAGCTAGCACTGCTCGTTCATGACTTTGCCGACTTCGCCACCTTGGTGAACAAGGCTATTCAAGTTGAAACTGGTATGCAGGAACATTAGGGATCCCTCAGGTGTAGCCGTGACACTGGCCCATCTTCGGGCCCGTCAGCGCAGAAGCGTCGGATATGGATTCCCCACAGCATGTATCGTCCAACTGCACCTACACCAAGACAGTCCTATGCTGCACCTCGTCTGCCTCCTCCACCAGAGAGGCAGCCTCTTCGAGATGTACCATCCCAAGCTCCTGCTCCCGATCCCAATGATGGTCTGTGCTTCAGATGTGACCACCCCGGCCACCTTGCTAAAGAGTGCACTCAGAAAAAGAGCCAGCTGGCTCTACCTTCAACTGGCCGTAACAATCAGCCCCATAACAACAATGCCAGACCTTATGGTCGTGGTCAGGCTAATCATGTTGATCTGAATGAAGCTCAAGACCAGCCTGCCACTGTGATGGGTACTCTTCTTGTTAATTCAGTACCAGCTTCTGTTTTATTCGATTCAGGAGCATCACATTCATTCATGTCAGAAAATTTTGCTTACGCACATGACATTCGATGCGAGCCCATGAACACTCCGATAGTGGTACGCACCCCTGCGGGTCAGTGTCGAACTACCATGATTGGTCGCGACGTCCCCGTTGAAATTGAAGGGTTGGAATTCCTTGTTTCTCCCATTATTCTTGAGTCTTCCAATATTGACCTCATTCTGGGAATGGAATGGTTGAAAGCGCATACTGCCTCTATCGTTTGCGCCACCAAGGTCGTTCACCTCCTACATCCTTCCGATGAGATAGTAACCTACCATGCTCAGCTTGTTCAAAACGCTGAAGCACGACTTTATGCTTTGAATGCGTTGAACGCAGCACCTCTTGAGGGAATTGAAAAGATTCCAGTCGTTCGCGACTTCCAAGACGTATTTCCAGAAGAACTTCCAGGAATACCCCCTGCCCGGGCTGTCGAGTTCGTCATCGACTTGAAACAAGGCACCGTTCCTATTGCCAAACGACCCTACAAGATGCCACCTCATGAACTCCTTGAGCTTAAGGAGGAAATCGACAAATCTCTTCACAAAGGTTTCATTCGTCCAAGTTCCTCTGCTTGGGGAGCACCTTCTCTCTTCGTCAAGAAGAAGGACGGTACGAACCGTTTGGTCCAAGACTATCGTCCTATCAACCAAGCTACAATTCAAAACAAATATCCCCTTCCTCGGATCAATGATCTGTATGATCAACTGGCTGGTTCATCGATATTCTCTAAACTCGACTTGAGGTTGGGTTACCACCAGATCCGTGTTCGTGAAGAGGATATTCCAAAGACCGCATTTGTGACTCGTTATGGTTCTTACGAGTACACCGTCATGTCATTCGGTTTAACCAATGCTCCAGCTACATTCTCTCGTCTGATGAACTATATATTCATGGATTACCTCGACAAGTTCGTCGTAGTCTATCTGGATGATATCCTGGTATATTCGAAGAATAAAGAAGAACATGCTGAACATCTTCGTCTTGTTCTGGAGAAGCTTCGAGAGCATCAACTTTATGCCAAGTATTCCAAGTGTGAATTCTGGTTACCCGAAGTCACCTACCTTGGTCATGTTATCTCCAAGGATGGTATTGCCGTCAACCCAGAGCGCGTTCAGGCTATTCTTGACTGGACCCCTCCGAAGACTGTCAAGCAAGTCAGAAGCTTTCTCGGACTGGCCAGCTATTGTCGCCGCTTTGTCGAGAACTTCTCCAAGATCGCCAAGCCACTGACTAATCTGCTTCACAAAGGCGTTAAGTTCGATTGGACAGACAAATGTCAGGAAAGTTTCCAGGCACTCAAGGACAAACTGACTTCTGCCCCAGTGCTTGCTCCCCCTGATTCTCGCAAGGACTTTGTCATCTATTGTGACGCTTCACGTCAAGGATTAGGCTGTGTTCTAATGCAAGAGCGCAGGGTGATTGCTTATGCCTCCCGTCAAGTGCGTCCTCACGAAGAAAACTACCCGGTTCATGACCTTGAGCTTGCAGCGGTTATCTTTGCATTGAAGCTATGGCGACAATACCTTCTCGGTAATCGTTGTGAGATCTTCACTGATCATCAGAGTCTGAAGTACCTGTTTACTCAGCCAGATCTGAACCTCCGTCAGCAGCGATGGATGGAAGCTATTGCTGACTACAACTGCGGTATATCTTATACACCTGGCAAGGCTAATGTAATGGCCGATGCCCTAAGCCGAAAGTCTTATTGCAATAATCACCAGGTCTACAAAGCTCAACCCCGCCTTTATGAAGAGCTATGCAAGCTGAACCTTCAACTAGTTCCACAGGGTTCTCTGAATAACCTTGTCTTGGAACCAACTCTTCTGAAAGCAATCAAGTCTGCTCAAGCCAAAGATGCTCATGTTGATCTGATGAAAAAGGATCTTGCCTTAGAGAAATCCAGAGATTTCTCACTTGGTGAAGATGGAACCTTATACTTCAGAGATCGCATTGTAGTACCCCGGTTCGAGCTTATGACAGAGAAGGTGATGAAAGAAGCGCATGACACCCCTCTCTCTATTCATCCGGGAAGTACCAAGATGTATCTAGACATCCGTCAGAAGTACTGGTGGTCTAAATGAAGCAAGACATTGCTCGATATATCGAAGAATGTGACGTTTGCCGTCGCGTCAAAGCAGAACATCAGAAACCGGCTGGACTTCTACAACCGCTTCCGATTCCTGAATGGAAGTGGGATAAGATCCAAATGGACTTCGTCACTGGCCTTCCCAAGTCTCAGAAAGGTAACGATGCTATCTTTGTCGTCATCGACCAATTCTCGAAGGTTGCTCACTTTCTGCCAGTCAAGGAGACTATCACTGCTAGTCAATTAGCAAACTTGTATATCTCCAGAATTGTGTCACTCCACGGCATTCCGAAGGAGATCAGTTCAGACCGCGGCAGTATTTCACTTCAAAGTTCTGGGATAGTTTCCAAGAGGCAATGGGAACTCATATTACCTGGAGCACTGCTTATCATCCCCAATCCCAAGGCCAAGTCGAGCGAGTCAATCAAATTCTTGAAGACATGCTTCGAGCTTGTGTTATTTCTTTCGGCAAGAAGTGGGAAGAATCTCTCCCTTATGCGGAGTTCTCTTATAACAACAGCTATCAAGCCAGCTTGAAGATGGCACCCTTTGAAGTGCTTTATGGACGTAAGTGCCGAACCCCTCTGAATTGGTCAGAAACTGGGGAACGGCACTCATTGGTCCAGACATTATTCAACAAGCTGAAGAGCAGGTTCGCATTGTCCGGGATAATCTCAAGGCGGCCCAGTCCCGCCAGAAGAGCAACTATGACCGGAAACACTGGGGTTCAACTTATCAACCTGGTGAACAAGCTTATCTGCGTGTCACTCCTTTGAGAGGCACTCATCGGTTCGGAGTCAAGGGCAAGCTAGCTCCGCGCTACATTGGTCCCTTCCGCATTCTCGCCCGTCGTGGACTGGTGGCTTATCAACTTGGAGTTGCCACCTCAGTTCTCTCACGTTCATGACGTCTTCCATGTGTCGCAACTTCGTCGATGCTTCAAGGATCCGGAACGTGAAGTGGATCCGGAATTGATTGAAATTCAAGATGATCTCACATACAAGGAGCATCCGATCTGCATTCTTGAAGAAGCTGAACGTCGAACCCGCCAGAAGGTTACTAAGTTCCTCAAGGTGCAATGGTCGAATCATACTAAAGAGGAAGCCACTTGGGAACGCGAAGATAACCTCCGGGCTGAATACCCCGACCTTTTCCCTTCTACCTCTTAATTCTCGGGACGAGAATTTCTTTTAGAGGAGGAGAGTTGTAACACCCCGGTGTAATGATGCTACAGTAACCCCTGGGGTTAAGTTAATCTTTTTGCTAAACATGTTCCTGATCATATTGTCTCCTTTCTCTTTCACATTCCAGTTGAATTCAAATTCAAATTTTGTGTGAAATTCAAAATGCTCAGACATGAAAACAAAAATGTTCATCATGTGCAAATAATCCACAACTAATATTGGTGGTGAACCAACATTTTTGCAAAGGGTTTGAGTGGACTAAACTACTTAAAACAGTGACCCTAAGCAATAAATTAAATGCCTTTTAATTTATAAATTGGCAACAATTCCAAAAGCCTCCCAACCTTTTTGAAGGCAGTGCACTTTAATTCTTTGAGATTGTTTTGGCCAGTGGCATAATTTTGCAAAGTCAATTGTGGCAAAAAGAAAATACAAAAGCTGCTGGAAAAAAAAAGAAAACAAAAAAAGGGAAAGCCCCCCCCCCTCAAACTGGGCCGACTGCCCAGCTGGCCACCGTGCCCCCCCATGGGCCTCGGCCCACCTCAACCAGCCGGCCCAGCTCCCGCATCGCTCTCCTCCCTCCTGTTCCCCCGGTGCGCACCGCTACAGGGGCGCGTCGCCGCCCGACACCTCGCCGGCAATGCCGCGGGTGGATAAGGGCCCCTCCCCTCGACGCCTCGACTCCTCCCACCTACCTCCACCCACGCCTCGAACCCCCTCGCCCTCTCGCCCCTCCCTCTCCCACTCCTTCGTTCTGGAGAGGAGGCCGACGCGGTCGCCGCCGTGCCTCGCCCGTCCTCGCGGCCACCGGCGGCCCCGCGCCCGCTGACCCTGTCGGTGAGCTTCGCCAGGCTCGACTCCTTCGACTGGCGCCCTTCGCTGGAACCGGGAAGCACCGCAGCCGCCGTTCTCCCTCGTCCCCATCTCCGGCTGCTGTCGATCTCCTTCGACTCCGGCGACATCTCTGCTACTACTAAGCCTCCGAGGGCCACCGTGTGTGCCGCCAGGTGAGCTCCTCCCTTCCTCCTTTCCTCTCTCGCACCGTGCCTTTTGCCGTAGCCAGCTCGCCCACAGCCGAGCTCCGCCGTCCATTGCCGTCGTAGGGCTCCCCACCGAGCTCCTCCGCTCGAGCTAGTAGCTCTGACGAGCTCCTGGAGCGCCGTAGACCCCGCCTAGTTGGTTAGTTTGGCCGCTCGCGCGCTCTAACGCTGAACCCGCGCGCCCGTACTCCGGCGCCGTTTCTACTCGTCGCCGGCGCCGTTCCGATCGTTCCTGGCCCCGGCCGTCGCCTCCATCTTGTGTGTGACGTCGAACCGCGTCGAGCACTAGCTACGACCCCGGAAACCCCCTTGCGCGCGAAACCCCCCCTCTCATGACGTGCGCCGCCGCGGGAGGCTTGCCGGAGTACTTCCGGCCCAACGCCGGTGAGGCTGACCTGGCGCTGACGTATGGGGCCCACTGAGCCACTGACGGGTGGGCCCAGTTGACTCGTTGACTGAGTCAACCCACTGACATGTGGGGCCGAGTCAATAAAATGTTTTTAGGTAAATAGAAAATGTGTTAATTAAATTGACTAATTAATCTATTCACCAATTAGACACTGACAGTGGGCCCGCTTGATAATTAGTATTAGATTAGTCCAATTAACACTGTTTAATTAGTCCAGTCACTGACCAGTGGGTCCCACTGGACCCCAAGGTCAGTTTGACCCCAGTCAACCGTCCTGTTGTTGCTGACATCACCTCTACGTCATGCTGACGTCATATTCCATTTCTGTTAATATAAATAATTCCAGAAAATTGTTTAAACTTTAAAAATTCAATAGAAATAACCGTAACTCGGATGAAAATGTTTTCTATATGAAAGTTGCTCAGAAAAATCCAACGAATCCGAATACGCGGTCCGTTCATCTGTCACATGCCCCTAGCATGCTGAACATGGAACTTTCCCCCTCCGGTCATCTGTCTGACACAGGTCCGGAACCGAGAAAACATTCCCGGTTGAATTCCCCCTTCACCTTTATCGTGTAGCCATACGTTAGGTCACTCCCGGCACAACATATTGCCACGTTATGCTTTGTGATGCTATGTTTGCTTTTTATTTACTGTTTCTTCCCCCTCTTCTCTCCGGTAGACCCCGAGGCCGCTGATGCCCCTGTGATCGACTACGTCGACGATGACCCCTCCTTGACAGAGCAACCAGGCAAGCCCCCCCTTTGATCATCCCGATATCGCCCATTCCATTCTCTCATGCTTGCATTAGATTTTGCTACTGTTATCGTTTGCTCCTATTCTGATGCATAGCCTGCTTTTGTACCTGCTTATTGTACCTTACCTGCTTATCCTAAACTGCTTAGTATAGGTTGGTTAGTGATCCATCAGTGACCCCCACCTTGTCCTTGTTGCCCCTGCTTCATCATTGAAGACCCGATCAACGGGATCGAAGACCAGGCCCCGCACCGCACATCACTTTCCCCTTAGTTGCTCGACACTGCTGGGTTACTATCGAGTGCCGAGGGTGAGACCTCTACAGCACTTCTGATGTTAACCCTGTAGTGTAGCTATTCGGTCGTGGTCATCGAGGGTGATTCCTCCTTAACCACTTCCGATACGACTCTGTCGTGCAACCCCTCAAGTGTGAACCTCGAGGGTGATTCCTCTTACGTTCACCTTGATGATTACATTGAGTGGAATCCACCGGGGGTGATTCCTTGGGTTTTCCTCTTGATGTTTGGACACACGGATACTTGGACTTTACAACTGTTACTTGGAAAGTGATGTGGAGACGGGTTGACCTGGAAGGTGCCCGTGAGATAATTACGAGGCGTGGCCGGGCATTCTTAGCCCTTGCCGCAAGTCCTCGAGACGGGGCAACGGGGTCACATCTTTCGTGAGTCTCTGCTTGTTACCGCGCGTTCCTAATCCACTACGATTTGGATATTTGATCCGAGGGGCCTCTGGCCTGATAGCACTAACCATCACGTGGGCATAGTATGGGCGTTCTGCGTCGTATGCATCAGCCGAAGCTTAATAGACGTCAGCGACGGAGCGGCGCGCGCCGGGTTGGACTGGTAAGCTCCTGCCTTTTTAAGGAGGTAGCTAGGTCTGCTCACCGGCCGCGTTCGCAACGTGCAGGAGTTTCCCGGGGAGATGGCCCATGACCCCTGGGGGCATAGGTTTAGTCCGGCGTGCTGACCTCTCTATTAAGCCTAGGTCGGGTTGCGGCGTATTGTTTGGCCGAGGCCGGGCATGACCCAGGAAAGTGTGTCCGGCCGGAGTTAATCGAGCGTGGTGGGTAAGTTGGTGCACCCCTGCAGGGAAGAAACATCTATCGATAGCCTGTCCTACGGTAACGGACACTTGGAGTTGTATCCCGATCGATACAACTAGAACTGGATACTTGTGATGAGAACTGGATGGTGATGAGGATTGATTGTGATGATAACTGGATAGTATGGCTCTGGGATTGCTTTCTCGCAGGGAGTCGAGAAAGGATCTCTGGCCGAGGTTGATAACACTACTACCACTTTACTTTATGCTACTCTACTCCCTCCTGTTTGCTGCAAGATGGTGGTTTCCAGAAGATGCTAGTCTTCGATAGGACTAGGCCTTCTCTCTATTCTGGCATTTCTGCAGCCCAGTCCACATATACAACCTTCCTTTGATAATGTTGCATATGTAGTGTAGATCCTTGCTTGCGAGTACTTTGGATGAGTACTCACGGTTGCTTTGCTCCCCCTTTTCCCCCTTCTTTCTTCTTTCTGGTTGTTGCAACCAGATGGTGGAGTCCAGGAGCCAGATGCCACCTTTGACGACTGCTGCTACCCCGAGGGTGCCTACTACCACGTGACGGACGCCGACGACCAGGAGTAGTTAGGAGGCTCCCAGGCAGGAGGCCTTGCCTTTTCGATCGTAGATGCTTTTGTGCTAGCCTTCTTAAGGCAAACTTGTCTAACTCATGTCTGTACTCAGATATTGTTGCTTCCGCTGACTCTTTGTATTCAAGCTGATGTATTCGAGCCCTCGAGGCCCCTGGCTTGTAATATAAAGCTTGTATTATTTTAATTTGTGTCTAGAGTTGTGTTGTGATATCTTCCCGTGAGTCCTTGATCTTGATCGTACACATTTGCGTGTATGATTAGTGTACGATTGAATCGAGGGCGTCACAAGTTGGTATCAGAGCCGACTGCCTGTAGGTAGCCCCCTTTCCAACTCCTTGGCCGAAGTTGAGTCTAGTCACTGAAAAACTTTTACTAACATTGGCTGTGTGGCTTACGGGCCCACGTCGCTATTGGGTGGTATTAGGATCTTTTATTCCTCGTCTATACTCTGGGACTCTGAACTCTCTTCTACTCGGGTTAAACGAATTTACTAACATTAGGATCCCGTGACCACATTCACCCCGAAGTTGGATAAAGCCATAGTTATTCCTTAGAATAGCCTCTTGAATAGTACACACACCTGTCATGTTGACTACGAAGTGGAATCCATCATACCTCCTTCATTATGCATGTTTTCATCATGAATGATCCTTGCCTTTGCAAATGCTCAATGCTGAACTACCCCCTGTTACATGTTAGCAGGATGGTTAGACCGGCTGGTCGTGGTCATGGTGCCAACGATCCACCACCGCCTGAATTCTTTGCTGGAATGATGCAACAGTTTGAGTTGAATCGCCAGTTCATGGAAGGAATGATGGCTCAGTTTCCTCGTCCGAACATGAATCAACAGCCAACCCCAGTTACTCTGCAAGACTTCATGCGCCTCAACCCAACAATCTACCGCAGCTCAACTCAGCCCCTTGATGCTGATGACTGGCTCCGAGACATCACGTATGAAATGGAGTCTGCTAGTGTTGCCCCTGCCAGCTATGTCACCTTCGCATCCTTCTTCCTCAAGGGTCCCGCTGCTCAATGGTGGGACAGCCACAGGCGTACCCTACCTGCTGGAACGCTCATCACTTGGCCAGATTTCCAAGCCGCTTTCCGTGCCCGCTTCATTCCTCAGGGAATCATGGACAGGAAGAAGCGCGAGTTCCGTAACCTCACCCAAGGCAACAAGTCTGTAGATGCTTATCAGCGGGAATTCTTGGAATTGTCCCGTTACGCTGAAGAAGACATTGCTACTGATGCTCGTAGACAAGAGAAGTTTCGTGATGGACTTCACCCTGATATCAAGCTAGCACTGCTCGTTCATGACTTTGCCGACTTCGCCACCTTGGTGAACAAGGCTATTCAGGTTGAGACTGGTCTTCAGGAACACCAGGGATCCCTCAGGCGTAGCCGTGACGCTGGCCCATCTTCGGGCCCGTCAGCGCAGAAGCGTCGGATATGGATTCCCCACAGCATGTATCGTCCAACTGCACCTACACCAAGACAGTCCTATGCTGCACCTCGTCTGCCTCCTCCACCAGAGAGGCAGCCTCTTCGAGATGTACCATCCCAAGCTCCTGCTCCCGATCCCAATGATGGTCTGTGCTTCAGATGTGGCCGCCCCGGCCACCTTGCTAAAGAGTGCACTCAGAAAAAGAGCCAGCTGGCTCTACCTTCAACTGGCCGTAACAATCAGCCCTATAACAACAATGCCAGACCTTATGGTCGTGGTCATGCTAATCATGTTGATCTGAATGAAGCTCAAGACCAGCCTGCCACTGTGATGGGTACTCTTCTCGTTAATTCAGTACCAGCTGCTGTTTTATTCGATACAGGAGCATCGCATTCTTTCATATCAGAAGATTTTGCATTCATGCATGGCATTAAATACGAAGAGATGCACACTCCACTAGTGGTAAAAACCCCTGCGGGCCAATGCCAAACCTCCATGATTAGCCACAACGTTTCAGTTGAAATCGAAGGGTTGGAATTCTTTGCATCCCCCATTATTCTGAAGTCTTCCAATATTGACCTAATTCTGGGAATGGATTGGTTGAAAGCACATACGGCTTCTATCGTTTGTGCCACTAAAACCGTCCATCTTCTACACCCTTCAGATGAGATAGTAAGCTACAATGCTCGTCTGGTTCGAAACGCTGAAGCACGACTTTATGTGCTGAATGCGTTGAACGCGGCACCTCTTGAGGGAATTGAAAAGATTCCAGTCGTTCGCGACTTCCAAGACGTATTTCTAGAAGAACTTCCAGGAATACCCCCTGCCCGGGCTGTCGAGTTCGTCATCGACTTGAAACCAGGCACCGTTCCTATTGCAAAACGACCCTACAAGATGCCACCTCATGAACTCCTTGAGCTTAAGGAGGAAATCGACAAATCTCTTCACAAGGGTTTCATTCGTCCAAGTTCCTCTGCTTGGGGAGCACCTTCTCTCTTCGTCAAGAAGAAGGACGGTACGAACCGTTTGGTCCAAGACTATCGTCCTATCAACCAAGCTACAATTCAAAACAAATATCCCCTTCCTCGGATCAATGATCTGTATGATCAACTGGCTGGTTCATCGATATTCTCTAAACTCGACTTGAGGTTGGGTTACCACCAGATCCGTGTTCGTGAAGAGGATATTCCAAAGACCGCATTTGTGACTCGTTATGGTTCTTACGAGTACACCGTCATGTCATTCGGTTTAACCAATGCTCCAGCTACATTCTCTCGTCTGATGAACTATATATTCATGGATTACCTCGACAAGTTCGTCGTAGTCTATCTGGATGATATCCTGGTATATTCGAAGAATAAAGAAGAACATGCTGAACATCTTCGTCTTGTTCTGGAGAAGCTTCGAGAGCATCAACTTTATGCCAAGTATTCCAAGTGTGAATTCTGGTTACCCGAAGTCACCTACCTTGGTCATGTCATCTCCAAGGATGGTATTGCCGTCAACCCAGAGCGCGTTCAGGCTATTCTTGACTGGACCCCTCCGAAGACTGTCAAGCAAGTCAGAAGCTTTCTCGGACTGGCCAGCTATTGTCGCCGCTTTGTCGAGAACTTCTCCAAGATCGCCAAGCCACTGACTAATCTGCTTCACAAAGGCGTTAAGTTCGATTGGACAGACAAATGTCAGGAAAGTTTCCAGCACTCAAGGACAAACTAACTTCTGCCCCAGTGCTTGCTCCCCCTGATTCTCGCAAGGACTTTGTCATCTATTGTGACGCTTCACGTCAAGGATTAGGCTGTGTTCTAATGCAAGAGCGCAGGGTGATTGCTTATGCTTCCCGCGAAGTGCGTCCTCACGAGGAAAACTACCCGGTTCATGACCTTGAGCTTGCAGCGGTTATCTTTGCATTGAAGCTATGGCGACAATACCTTCTCGGTAATCGTTGTGAGATCTTCACCGATCATCAGAGTCTGAAGTACCTGTTTACTCAGCCAGATCTGAACCTCCGTCAGCAGCGATGGATGGAAGCTATTGCTGACTACAACTGCGGTATATCTTATACACCTGGCAAGGCTAATGTAATGGCTGATGCCCTGAGCCGAAAGTCTTATTGCAATAATCACCAGGTCTACAAAGCTCAACCCCGCCTTTATGAAGAGCTATGCAAGCTGAACCTTCAACTAGTTCCACAGGGTTCTCTGAATAACCTTGTCTGGAACCAACTCTGCTGAAAGCAATTAAGTCTGCTCAAGCCAAAGATGCTCACGTTGATTTGATGAAAAAGGATCTTGCCTTAGAGAAATCCAGAGATTTCTCACTTGGTGAAGATGGAACCTTATACTTCAGAGATCGCATTGTAGTACCCCGGTTCGAGCTTATGACAGAGAAGGTGATGAAAGAAGCGCATGACACCCCTCTCTCTATTCATCCGGGAAGTACCAAGATGTATCTAGACATCCGTCAGAAGTACTGGTGGTCTAAAATGAAGCAAGACATTGCTCGATATATCGAAGAATGTGACGTTTGCCGTCGCGTCAAAGCAGAACATCAGAAACCGGCTGGACTTCTACAACCGCTTCCGATTCCTGAATGGAAGTGGGATAAGATTCAAATGGACTTCGTCACTGGCCTTCCCAAGTCTCAGAAAGGTAACGATGCTATCTTTGTCGTCATCGACCAATTCTCGAAAGTTGCTCACTTTCTGCCAGTCAAGGAGACAATCACTGCTAGTCAATTAGCAAACTTGTATATCTCCAGAATTGTGTCACTCCATGGCATTCCGAAGGAGATCAGTTCAGACCGTGGCAGTTATTCACTTCAAAGTTCTGGGATAGTTTCCAAGAGGCAATGGGAACTCATATTACCTGGAGCACTGCTTATCATCTCCAATCCCAAGGCCAAGTCCAGCGAGTCAATCAAATTCTTGAAGACATGCTTCGAGCTTGTGTTATTTCTTTTGGCAAGAAGTGGGAAGAATCTCTCCCTTATGCGGAGTTCTCTTATAACAACAGCTATCAAGCCAGCTTGAAGATGGCACCCTTCGAAGTGCTCTATGGACGTAAGTGCCGAACCCCTCTGAATTGGTCAGAAACTGGGGAACGGGCACTCATTGGTCCAGACATTATTCAACAAGCTGAAGAGCAGGTTCGCATTGTCCGGGATAATCTCAAGGCGGCCCAGTCCCGCCAGAAGAGCAACTATGACCGGAAACACTAGGGTTCAACTTATCAACCTGGTGAACAAGCTTATCTGCGTGTCACTCCTTTGAGAGGCACTCATCGGTTCGGAGTCAAGGGCAAGCTAGCTCCGCGCTACATTGGTCCTTTCCGCATTCTGGCCCGTCGTGGGCTGGTGGCTTATCAACTGGAGTTGCCACCTCAGTTCTCTCATGTTCATGACGTCTTTCACGTGTCGCAACTTCGTCGATGCTTCAAGGATCCGGAACGTGAAGTGGATCCGGAATTGATTGAAATCCAAGATGATCTCACATACAAGGAGCATCCGATCTGCATTCTTGAAGAAGCTGAACGTCGAACACGCCAGAAGGTTACCAAGTTCCTCAAGGTGCAATGGTCAAATCATTCTAAGGATGAAGCCACTTGGGAACGCGAGGATAACCTCCGTGATGAATACCCCGACCTTTTCCTTCTACCTCTTAATTCTCGGGACGAGAATTTCTTTTAGAGGAGGAGAGTTGTAACACCCCGGTGTAATGATGCTACAGTAACCCCTGGGGTTAAGTTGATTGTTTTGCTAAACATGTGCCTGATCATTTTTGTCTCATACTCTTTCACATTCCAGTTGAATTCAATTTAAAGTTATGAGTGAAATTCAAAATGCTCAGACATGAACACAAAAATGTTCATCATGTGCCAAATAATCCACAACTAATATTGGTGGTGAACCAACATTTTTGCAAAGGGTTTGAGTGGCCTAAACTACTTAAAACAGTGACCTAAGCAATAAATTAAATGCCCTTTTTAATTTATAAAATTGGCAACAATTCCAAAAGCCTCCCAACCTTTTTGAGGCAGTGCACTTTAATTCTTTGAGATTGTTTTGGCCAGTGGCATAATTTTGCAAAGTCAATTGTGGCAAAAAGAAAATACAAAAGCTGCTGGAAAAAAAAAGAAAAACAAAAAAAGGGAAAGCCCCCCCCCCTCAACTGGGCCGACTGGCCCAGCTGGCCACCGTGCCCCCCCCATGGGCCTCGGCCCACCTCAACCAGCCGGCCCAGCTCCCCGCATCGCTCTCCCCTCCCTCCTGTTCCCCCGGTGCGCACCGCTACAGGGGCGCGTCGCCGCCCGACCACCTCGCCGGCAATGCCGCGGGTGGATAAGGGCCCCTCCCCTCGACGCCTCGACCTCCTCCCCACCTACCTCCACCCACGCCTCGAACCCCCCTCGCCCTCTCCGCCTCTCCCTCTCCCACTCCTTCGTTCTGGAGAGGAGGCCGACGCGGTCGCCGCCGTGCCTCGCCCGTCCTCGCGGCCACCGGCGGCCCCGCGCCCGCTGACCCTGTCGGTGAGCTTCGCCAGGCTCGACTCCTTCGACTGGCGCCCTTCGCTGGAACCGGGAAGCACCGCAGCCGCCGTTCTCCCTCGTCCCCATCTCCGGCTGCTGTCGATCTCCTTCGACTCCGGCGACATCTCTGCTACTACTAAGCCTCCGAGGGCCACCGTGTGTGCCGCCAGGTGAGCTCCTCCCTTCCTCCTTTCCTCTCCTCGCACCGTGCCTTTTGCCGTAGCCAGCTCGCCCGCAAGCCGAGCTCCGCCGTCCGCCATTGCCGTCGTAGGGCTCCCCACCGAGCTCCTCCGCTCGAGCTAGTAGCTCTGACGAGCTCCTGGAGCGCCGTAGACCCCGCCTAGTTGGTTAGTTTGGCCGCTCGCGCGCTCTAACGCTGAACCCGCTCGCGCCCGTACTCCGGCGCCGTTTCTACTCGTCGCCGGCGCCGTTCCGATCGTTCCTGGCCCCGGCCGTCGCCTCCATCTTGCGTGTGACGTCGAACCGCGTCGAGCACCTAGCTACGACCCCGGAAACCCCCTGTGCGCGAAACCCGACCCCCTCTCATGACGTGCGCCGCCGCGGGAGGCTTGCCGGAGTACTTCCGGCGCCAACGCCGGTGAGGCTGACCTGGCGCTGACGTATGGGGCCCACTGAGCCACTGACGGGTGGGCCCAGTTGACTCGTTGACTGAGTCAACCCACTGACATGTGGGGCCGAGTCAATAAAATGTTTTAGGTAAATAGAAAATGTGTTAATTAAATTGACTAATTAATCTATTCACCAATTAGACACTGACAGTGGGCCCCGCTTGATAATTAGTATTAGATTAGTCCAATTAACACTGTTTAATTAGTCCAGTCACTGACCAGTGGGTCCCACTGGACCCACAGGTCAGGTTTGACCCCAGTCAACCGTCCTGTTGTTTGCTGACATCACCTCTACATCATGCTGATGTCATATTCCATTTCTGTTAATATAAATAAGTCCAGAAAATTGTTTAAACTTTAAAAATTCATAGAAAATAAACCGTAACTCGGATGAAAATGTTTTCTATATGAAAGTTGCTCAGAAAAATTCAACGAATCCGAATACGCGGTCTGTTCATCTGTCACATGCCCCTAGCATGCTGAACATGGAACTTTCCCCCTCCGGTCATCTGTCTGACACAGGTCCGGAACCGGGAAAACATTCCCGGTTGAATTCCCCCTTCACCTTTATCGTGTAGCCATACGTTAGGTCACTCCCGGCACAACATATTGCCACGTTATGCTTTGTGATGCTATGTTTGCTTTTTATTTACTGTTTCTTCCCCCTCTTCTCTCCGATAGACCCCGAGACCGATGCCGCCCCTGTGATCGACTACGTCGACGACGACCCCTCCTTGCCAGAGCAACCAGGCAAGCCCCCCCCCCTTTGATCATCCTGATATCGCCCATTCCTTTCTCTCATGCTTGCATTAGATTTTGCTACTATTATTGTATGCTCCTATTCTGATGCATAGCCTTCTTTTGTATCTATTATTGTACCTTACCTTCTTATCCTAAATTGCTTAGTATAGGTTGGTTAGTGATCCATCAGTGACCCCCACCTTGTCCTTGTTGCCCCTGCTTCATCATTGAAGACCCAATCAACGGGATTGAAGACCAGGCCCCGGCACCGCACATCACTTTCCCCTTAGTTGCTCGACACTGCTGGGTTACTATCGAGTGCCGAGGGTGAGACCTCTACAGCACTTCTGATGTTAACCTGTAGTGTAGCTATTCGGTCATGCTCATCGAGGGTGATTTCCTCCTTAACCACTTCCGATACGGCTCTGTCGTGCAACCCCTCAAGTGTGAACCTCGAGGGTGATTCCTCTATGTTCACCTTGATGATTACATTGAGTGGAACCCACCGGGGGTGATTCCTTGGGTTTTCCTCTTGATGTTTGGACACACGGATACTTGGACTTTACAACTGTTACTTGGAAAGTGACGTGGAGACGGGTTGACCTAGAGGGTGCCCGCGAGATAATTATGAGGCGTGGCCGGGCATTCTTAGTCCTTGCCGCAAGCCCTCGAGACGGGGCAACGGGGTCACATCTTTCGTGAGTCTCTGCTTGTTACCGCGCGTTCCTAATCCACTACGATTTGGATATTTGATCCGAGGGGCCTCTGGCCTGATAGCACTAACCATCACGTGGGCATAGTATGGGCGTTCTGCGTCGTATGCATCAGCCGAAGCTTAATAGACGTCAGCGATTGAGCGGCGCGTGCCGGGTTGGACTGGTAAGCACCTACCTTTTTAAGGAGGTAGCTAGGTCTGCTCACCGGCCGCGTTCGCAACGTGCAGGAGTTTCCGGGGAGATGGCCCATGACCCCTGGGGGCATAGGTTTAGTCCGGCGTGCTGGCCTCTCTATTAAGCCTAGGTCGGGTTGCGGCGTATTGTTTGGCCGAGGCCGGGCATGACCCTGGAAAGTGTGTCCGGCCGGAATTAAGCGAGCGTGGTGGGTAAGTTGGTGCACCCCTGCAGGGAAGAAAACATCTATCGATAGCCTGTCCTACGGTAACGGACACTTGGAGTTGTATCCCGATCGATACAACCAGAACTGGATACTCATGATGAGAAATGGATTGAGATGAGAAATGGATGGTGATGAGAATTGGATTGTGATGATAATTGGATGGTATGGCTCTGGGATTTGTTTCTCGTAGGGAGTCGAGAAAGGATCGCTGGCCAAGGTTGATAACACTACTACTACTTTACTTTATGCTACTCTACTCCCTCTTGTTTGCTGCAAGATGGTGGTTTCCAGAAGATGCTAGTCTTCGATAGGACTAGACCTTCTCTCTATTCTGGCATTTCTGCAGCCCAGTCCACATATACAGCCTTCCTTTGATAATGTTGCATATGTAGTGTAGATCCTTGCTTGCGAGTACTTTGGATGAGTACTCACGGTTGCTTTGCTCCCCCTTTTTCCCATTCTTTCTTCTTTCTGGTTGTTGCAACCAGATGGTGAAGTCCAGGAGCCAGATGCCACCTTTGATGACTGCTGCTACCCCGAGGGTGCCTACTACCACGTGACGGACGCCGACGACCAAGAGTAGTTAGGAGGCTCCCAGGCAGGAGGCCTTGCCTTTTCGATCGTAGATGCTTTTGTGCTAGCCTTCTTAAGGCAAACTTGTTTAACTTATGTCTGTGCTCAGATATTGTTGCTTCCGCTGACTCGTTTGTATTCAAGCTGATGTATTCGAGCCCTCGAGGCCCCTAGCTTGTAATATAAAGCTTGTATTATTTTAATTTGTGTCTAGAGTTGTGTTGTGATATCTTCCCGTGAGTCCTTGATCTTGATCGTACACATTTGCGTGTATGATTAGTGTACGATTGAATCGAGGGCGTCACAATGGTGATGATGTAGAAGCCCTCCATGGTGGATGCCGCCTCCGGCGGAGCTCCGGAACAGGCCCCAAGATGGGATCTCGTGGATACAGAAGGTTGCAGCGGTGGAATTAGGTTTTTGGCTCCTGTTCTGATTGTAAGGGGATACGTAGGTATATATAGGAGGAAGGAGTATGTCGGTGGAGCGTCGGGGGGCCCACGAGGTAGGGGGCACGCCCAGGGGGCGCCCTCCACCCTCGTGTCCGCCTCTGGAACTTATTGGAGTAGGGTCCAAGTCTCCTGGATCACATTCGGTTGGAAAATCACGTTCCCGAAGGTTTCATTCTGTTTGGACTCTGTTTGATATTCTGTTTCTTCGAAACACTGAAATAGGCAAAAAATAGCAATTCTGGGCTGGGCCTCCGGTTAATAGGTTAGTCCCAAAAATAATATAAAAGTGGAAAATAAAGCCCAATATAGTCCAAAACAGTAGATAAAGTAGCATGGAGCAATCAAAAATTATAGATACGTTGGAGACGTATCAGGCATCCCCAAGCTTAATTCCTGCTCGTCCTCGAGTAGGTAAATGATAAAAAAGAATTTTTGATGCGGAGTGATACTTTGGCATAATTTCAATATAAATCTTCTTAATTGTGATAGGAATATTCAGATCCGAAAGATTCAAGACAAAAGTTCATATTGACACAAAAATAATAATACTTCAAGCATACTAATCAAAGCAATCATGTCTTTGGCAAAAGAAAGTTCATCCCTACAAAATCATATAGTTAGGCTATGCTTCATTTTCGTCACACAAAGATGTTCCCAACTTCTATACCCCCGATGACAAGCCAAGCAATTGTTTCATACTCAAATAATCTCAAACTTTTTCAACTTTCACGCAATGCATGAGCACGAGCCATGGATATAGCACTATGGGTGGAATAGAATATGATGATGGGGATTGTGTGGAGAAGACAAAAAAGGAGAAAGTCTCACATTGACGAGGCTAATCAACAGGCTATGGAGATGCCCATCAATTGATGTCAACATGAGGAGTAGGGATTGCCATGCAACAGATGCACTAGAGCTATGAATGCTCAACAAAAGAAAACTAGTGGTTGTGCATCCAACTCGCTTGCTCACGAAGACCTAGGGCATTTTGAGGAAGCCCATCATTGGAATATACAAGCCAAGTTCTATAATAAAAAATTCCCACTAGTATAAAAAGACAACTTATGAGACTCACTACCATGAAGATCTTGGTGCTACTTTGAAGCACAATATATGAGACTCACTACATGAAGAACAAGGTGCTACTTTGAAGCACAAGTGTGGTAAAAGGATAGTAGCATTGTCCCTTCTCTCTTTTCCTCTCATTTTTTCTTATTTGTTTGGGCCTTTCTCTTCTTTTTTTATGGCCTCTTTTTTTCGTCTGGAGTCTCATCCCGACTTATGGGGGAATCATATTCTCCATCATCCTTTCCTCACTTGGGACAATGCTCTAATAATGATGATCATCACACTTTTATTTTTCTTACAACTCAACAATTACAACTCGATACTTAGAACAAAGTATGACTCTATATGAATGCCTCCGGCGGTGTACCGGGATGGTGCAATGAATCAAGAGTGACATGTATGGAAAATAATGCATGGTGGCTTTGCCACAAATACGATGGCAACTACATGACCATGCAATGGCAATATGACAAAAGTAATGTATGTCATGATGATGATGGTGGAAATTGCATGGCAATATATCTCGGAATGGCTATGGAAATGCCATGATAGGTAGGTATGGTGGCTGTTTTGAGGAAGATATAAGGAGGTTTATGTGTGATAGAGCGAATCGTATCACGGGGTTTGTATGCACCGGCGAAGTTTGCACCAACTATTAAGGTGAGAAAGGGCAATGCACGGTACCGAAGAGGCTAGCAAAGGCGGAAAGGTGAGAGTGCGTTTAATCCATGGACTCAACATTAGTCAAAAGAACTCATATACTTATTGCAAAAATTTAGAAGCCATCAAAAAATTCAAGTACTATGTGCATGCTCCTAGGGGGATAGATTGGTAGGAAAAGACCATCGCTCGTCCCCGACCTCCACTCATAAGGACGCACAAGCCAGGTACACTTCATGTTTCAAATTTGTTACACAACTTTACCCATACGTGCATGCTACGGGACTTGCAAACTTCAACACAAGTATTTCTCAAATTCACAATTATCAACTAGCACGACTTTGATATTATTACCTCCATATCTCAAAACAATTATCAAGCATCAAACTTATCTTAGTATTCAATTTACTCAAAAGAAAGTTTCACATGTCTTGAACACTAAGTATATTAACATTAAGCGAATTACCATGCTATTAATGACTCTCAAAATAATCTAAGCGAAGCATGAGAGATCAATAGTTTCTTTAAAACAAATCCACCACCATGCTCTAAAAGATATAAGTGAAGCACTAGAGCAAAAATTATCACGCCCAAAAGATATAAGTGAAGCACTATGAGCAAAACTATGAAGCTCAAAAGATATAAGTGAAGCACATAGAGTATTCTAACAAATTCCAATTCATATATGGCTCTCTCAAAATGTGTGTACAGCAAGGATGATTGTGGTAAACTAACAAGCAAAGATGCAAATAATACAAGACGCTCCAAGCAAAACACATATCATGTTGGTGAATAAAAATATAGCTCCAAGTAAATTACCGATGGAAGTGGACGAAAGAGGGGATGCCTTCCGGGGCATCCCCAAGCTTTGACTTTTTGGTGTCCTTGGATTATCTTGAGGGTTCCATGGTCATCCCCAAGCTTAGGCTCTTGCCACTCCTTGTTCCATAATCCATCAAAAGAATTCACCCAAAACTTGAAAACTTCACAACACAAAACTCAACAGAAATCTCGTGAGCTCCATTAGAGAAAGAAAATAAAAGACTACTTCAAGGTACTGTAATGAACTCATTCTTTATTTATATTGGTGTTAAACCTACTGTATTCCAACTTCTCTATGGATTATAAACTATCTTACTAGCCATAGATTCATCAAAATAAGCAAACAACACACGTAAAACAGAATCTGTCAAAAACAGAACAGTCTAAAGAAATCTGTAACTAAAGCAAACTTCTGGAACTCTAAAAATTATACCAAAATAGGAAGTCCTGTAAAATTTGTTTATTGAACAGCAGAAAAAAGAATCAATGCAAAATCACGTTGCTGTGATTTATCATAACTAAATTCGTGCGCGAAAAGTTTCTGTTTTTCATCAGAATCAAATCAACTATCATCGTAGGTTATCCTATAGGTTCTACTTGGCACAAACACTAATTAAAACATAAAACCACATCCAAACAGAAGGTAGATGGATTATTTATTCCTAAACCGAAGCAAAAACAAAAAATACAAAATAAAATTGGGTTGCCTCCCAACAAGCGCTATCGTTTAACGCCCCTAGCTAGGCGTAAAAGCAAGGATAGATCTAGGTATTGCCATCTTTGGTAGGCAATCCATAAGTGGCTCTCATGATAGATTCATATGGTAATTTTATTTTCTTTCTAGGGAAGTGTTCCATACCCTTTTTTAAGGGAAATTGGAATCTAATATTCCCTTCCTTCATATCAATAATTGCACCAATCGTTCTAAGGAAAGGTCTACCAAGAATAATAGGACATGAAGGATTGCAATCTATATCAAGAACGATAAAATATCTGGGCACATAATTCCTATTCGCAACAATAAGAACATCATTAATTCTTCTTATAGGCTTTTTAATAGTGGAATCCGCAAGATGCAAGTTTAGAGAGCAATCATCAAAATCACGGAAATCTAGCAAATCACCCAAATTACACAAAGCATGAAACTCATAATCTTTAATTTTAATTTTTATAGTAGGTTCCCACTCATCATAGAGTTTTTTAGGGATAGAAACTTTCAACTCAAGTTTTTCTTCATAAGATTGCATCAAGGCGTCAACAATGTGTTCGGTAAAGGCCTTATTTTGACTATAAGCATGAGGAGAATCTAGCACGGATTGCAACAAGGAAATACAACCAATCAAAGAGCAATTTTCATAATTAAATTCCTGGAGATCCAAAATAGTGGGTTTAGCAACATCATGGTTTTTATTTATTTCAATCCCACTTTCATCAATTTCATCATCAAGATCTAGAAACTCCGAATTCTTAGAACGCTTTCTAGGTAAAGGAAGATCATATTCAGTTTCCTCAAGATTCATATTGCAAAACAAAGATTTAATGGGGGACACATCAATAACTTTTAGATCTTCATCTTGATTTTCATAGGAATTGGAAGAACACGCTTTAATAAAGGCATCTTTGGAAGCACGCATCCTAGCGGTTCTTTCCTTGCACTCATCAATGGAAATTCTCATGGCTTTGAGAGACTCATTAATATCATGCTTAGGAGGAATAGATCTAAGCTTTAAAGAATCAATTTCAAGAGAAATTCTATCAACGTTCCTAGCCAAATCATCAACTTTAAGCAATTTCTCTTCAAGCAAAGCACTAAAATTCTTTTGTGAATTCATAAACTCTTTAACACTACTCTCAAATTCAGAGGGCATCTTATTAAAATTTCCATAAGAGTTGTTGTAGGAATTTCCATAATTATTAGAAGGATTACTAGGATAAGGCCTAGGATTAAAATTCCCTCTATAAGCGTTGTTTTCAAAACTATTCCTACCAACAAAATTCACATCCATAGATTCATTGTTATTCTCAAGCAAAGTAGATAAAGGCATATCATTGGGATCAAGAGGAGTATTTTTAGGAGCAAACATCTTCATAAGTTCATCCATCTTTTCACTCAAAACATTGATTTCTTCTATAGCATGCACTTTTTTACTAGAAGATCTTTCGGTGTGCCATTGAGAATAATTAGCCATAATATTATCAAGCAATTTGGTAGCATCCCCTAACGTAATTTCCATTAAAGTGCCTCCCGCGGCCGAATCTAAAAGATTTCTAGAAGCAAAATTCAATCCGGCATAAAAAATTTGTATGATCATCCATAAATTCAAACTATGAGTAGGGAAATTGTGAAGCATTAATTTCATTCTTTCCCAAGATTGGGCAACATGCTCATGATCAAGTTGTTTAAAATTCATGATGTCGTTCCTAAGAGTGATAATCTTAGCGGGAGGAAAATACTTAGAGATAAAAGCATCTTTGCACTTGTTCCAAGAATCACTACTATTTTTAGGCAAAGATGAAAACCAAACTTTAGCACGATCTCTAAGTGAAAACGGAAATAATTTAAATTTGACAATATTGTTATCCATATCTTTCTTCTTTTGCATATCACACAAATCAACAAAATTGTTTAGATGAGTAGCGACATCTTCACTAGGAAGGCCGGCAAATTGATCTTTCATAACAAGATTCAGCACAGCGGTATTGATTTCACAAGACTCATCATTATTAAGAGGAGCAATCGGAGTACTAAGGAAATCATTATTATTGCTATTCGAGAAATCACACAATTTGGTATTATCTTGTGCCATGGCAACAAGTAATCCAACACACAAGCAAAAAGAAAGGCAAAGGGAAAAAAGGCAAACGGGAAAGAGAGGAAGAGATTGGGAAAGAGAGGGCAAATAAAACAGCAAGGGTGAAGTGGGGGAGAGGAAAACGAGAGGCAAATGGCAAATAATGTAATGCGAGAGATAGGGATTGCGATGGGTACTTCGTATTGTTGACTTGCTTGCGTGAGCCTCCCCAGCAACGGCGCCAGAAATTCTTCTTGCTACCTCTTGAGCACTGTGTTCGATTTCCCCGAAGAGGAGAGGATGATGCAGCAAAGTAGCGTAAATATTTCCCTCAGTTTTTGAGAACCAAGGTATCTGTGATGCCCGGATAATTAAGCTACAATAATTCTCTGCTAATGATGCCACGTCATTTTGATCACAGTGGCTAATCTCGAGTTAGTTCGAAACCAATTCAAATTCAAATTCAAAATCAGGCAAACAATAAAAGTTTTCAAATATTAAAACAAAAATGTTTGAAGTAAGCTAGATAATCCATATTAAATATTGGTGAAGAAACCACACTTGTGTAAAGTATTTAAATGCACTATAGTAAGTAAAACAGCAGCAAAACAATTAGTTAAATGCTTTTAAATACTAAACATATGTTAATCTAGTTTATATAATCACCAAACTTTTTGGAGTAGGTGGCCTATGTTATTATGCTAATTTAGGAGTAGGGGTTATATTTTTGCAAAGCTGTTTTGCTAACTAAAATAAATAAAACAGAAAAGAAAATAAGAAAAGGAATGCAAAACAGAAAACAAAAGAAAAACAAAGAAAGGCCCCCTGGCCCAATTGGGCTTTAGCCCAGTCAACCGGCCCACCAATGCCGGCCCACTCCACTCCCCTTATCCCCCCTCACTGAAACCCTAGCCACAACAGCAACCCCACTCCCCCCCCACTCGCCTCTCCCTCCCCCCTCCTCCCGATCCCATCTGGATCGAGGAGGGGCTCGACCTCGATGCGCCGACGGCGACCACGCACCGCCCCGCCGCTGCACGACCACCTCGACGCCGAAGCCTCGCCAGCCTGCTTCCTCGTCCCCGACCTGGACACGTCGCCCCCGACACCGTCGTCATCGCCGGCACTAGGCGCCACCTCGCTGGCGCTGCCCCACCGCCGCCGCCCTGCGCCGGATCGACCTCGCCGTGGCCTCCTCATCTCCTCCCCACGGGTCGCCCCCGAGCCTCGCCGCCCCGCTTCTCTTCAACGCTGATGAGGCCATAGGCATCTCCCCCTCGCTCTGTGTTGCCGGCGTCATTCACTGCCCGCGCACGCACGACCCCGCGCCCGCTACCCTGCTCGCCAGCCGGACCTCGCCGTCCCGCACCTGCGCCCCCCCTGCTGCTCGCCTAGCTCGTCGGCCCCGCGTAGCTTGCCGCGGGTGCCCGTCGCTCCCCCTGGCCGCTACTGCCCCGCCGTTTCGCCTCAACGTTGCTGTGTCGCGGCCTCGATCTGCCGCCGTGCCCCGGTGCCTTGCACCGCCGCGCTCCCTCGGGCACGAGCGCCCGCAACCGGCGCCCGCCCCATTAACCGTTGCCCGAATCCACTATGGCCCCTATGCCTATGACACATGGGGCCTGCCCCTGGAACATTAAAAAAAAGAGAGATTAAAAAAAGGAATAACAAATAAAAATATTAATTTATTAACTAACTTAATTAATCATGTTTAGTTAACCCATTTAACTATTGTTAATTAATTAAACAGTAATTAGATTAGTTAAACCCTAATTAGAATAAACAGAGTATGACACGCGGGACCCACACGTCAGTTTGACCAGTCAACACCTCTGTTGACTGCTGACGTCATGCTAACGTCATGATGACGTCAGCAAACACTATTCTGGATAATGTTGAACTAAATTAATTAAATAAATTCTAAAAATGATTTGAAACTTTAGAAAATCATATAAAATAAACCATAGCTCAGATGAAAATACTTTCTGCATGAAAGTTGCTCAGAACGACGAGACGAATCCGGATGCGCAGCCTGTTCATCCGCCACACATCCCTAACATATCGAACACGCAACTTTCCCCCTCTGGTTCACCTGACCGAAAACGCGAAACACCGGGGATACTTTCCCGGATGTTTCCCCCTTTCGTCGATATCACCTACTACCGCGTTAGGGCACACCTAGCACCGCGTATTGCCATGTTACGCTTTGTGATGCTTTGATGGCTATGTTATTTATTGTGTTCCCGCTCCGTTACTTCTTTCCGGTAGACCCCGAGACTGCCGGCGACCCCCAGTTCGACTACGGAGTTGACGACCCCTACTTGCCAGAGCAACCAGGCAAGCCCCCCCCCCCTTGATCACCAGATATCGCCTATTCTTCTCTATACAGCTTGCATTAGAGTAGTATAGCATGTTACTGTTCGATTACTCCTATTCTGTTGCATAGCCTATCATTGTTGCTACAGTCATTGATACCTTACCCGCAATCCTAAATGCTTAGTATAGGATGCTAGTTTATCATCATTGGCCCTACATTCTTGTCAGTCTGCCTTGCTATACTATCGGGCCGTGATCACTTGGGAGATGATCATGGGTATATACTATACATATATGCATACTATACAGATGAGGACTAAAGTCGGGTCAGCTCGTTGAGTACCCGCAAGTGATTTCGATGTGGGGGCTGGAAGGACAGGTGGCTCCATCCCGGTAGAGGTGGGCCTGGGTTCCCGACAGCCCTCGACTGTTACTTTGTGGCGGAGCGACAGGGCAGGTTGCGACTACCTAGGCGAGAGGTGGGCCTGGCCCTGGTCGATGTTCGCAGTTGCTTCATAATAACATGCTTAAGGAGATCTTGGTATTTGATCTGAGTCTGGCCACTGGCCTATACACACTAACCAACTACGCGGGAAAGATATGGGCACTCGACGTCGTGGTATCAGCCGAAGCCTTCGTGACGTCAGCGACTGAGCGGCGCGCGCCGGGTTGGACTGCGTTAACGCAACTTCCTTTGTAATGGAGGTTGCTAGGTCTGCTCACCGGCCGCGTACGCAACGTGCAGGTGTGCAATGGGCGATGGGCCCAGACCCCTACGCGCATAGGATTTAGACCGGCGTGCTGACCTCTCTGTTGTGCCTAGGTGGGGCTGCGACATGTTGATCTTCCGAGGCCGGGCATGACCCATTAAAGTGTGTGCGGCCAAATGGGATCGAGCGTGTTGGGTTATGTGGTGCACCCTTGCAGGGAAGTTTATCTATTCGAATAGCCGTGTCCCTCGGTAAAAGGACGACCCGGAGTTGTACCTTGACCTTATGACAACTAGAACCGGATACTTAATAAAACACACCCAGACAAGTTCCACAGACAACCCGGTGATCACTTTTCCACAGGGCGGCGAGGGGAGGATCGCCGGGTAGGATTATGCTATGCGATGCTACTTGGAGGACTTCAATCTACTCTCTTCTACATGCTGCAAGACGGAGGCTGCTAGAAGCGTAGTCTTCGATAGGACTAGCTATCCCCCTCTTATTCTGGCATTCTACAGTTCAGTCCACCGATATTGCCTCTTTACACATATACCCATGCATATGTAGTGTAGATCCTTGCTTGCGAGTACTTTGGATGAGTACTCACGGTTGCTTTGCTCCCTTTTTTTCCTGTTTTCCTCTTCTTCTCGGATGCCGCAACCAGACGTTGGAGCCCAAGAGCCAGACGCCACCGTCGACGACTCCTACTACACTGGAGGTGCCTACTACTACGTGCAGGCCGATGACGATGACCAGGAGTAGTTTAGGAGGATCCCAGGCAGGAGGCCTGCGTCTCTTTCGATCTGTATCCCTGTTTGTGCTAGCCATCTTATGGCAACTTGTTTAACTTATGTCTGTACTCAGATATTGTTGCTTTCGCTGACTCGTCTATGATCGAGCACTTGTATTCGAGCCCTCGAGGCCCCTGGCTTGTATTATGATGCTTGTATGACTTATTTATGTTTTAGAGTTGTGTTGTGATATCTTCCCGTGAGTCCCTGATCTTGATCGTACATGTTTGCTTGCATGATTAGTGTACGATTGAATCGGGGGCGTCACAAGTTGGTATCAGAGCCGACTGCCTGTAGGAATCCCCCTTTCCAACTCCTTGTCCGAAGTCGAGTCTAGACATTGCAAAACTTTTACTAACATGGCTGTGTGTCTTACGGGCACACGTCGCCATTGGGTGGTAGTAGGATCTTTTATTCCTCGACCTATACTATGGGACTCTGACATCTCTTCTATTCAGGTTAAACGATTATACTAACTCTGACTCTAGGTTCTCGATAATACTTTCTCCCGGAGAGCCCCTTATTACAGATGATCGTCTGCTGCATCAGAAGAATCCGAAGATACTCTCCGATGTTCTCTTGAGACTTTGTGGCGTCGCTTTTGCAATTTCCCTCCATCGATAAACCCCTATGGATACCCACGTATACTCGCCATTCATACAATGCTTCCCAGTTGATCTTGTTATTACAAGATACATCGAAATTCTCTCTATTGTTTCAAGAATACTTTGTGCCTACTGCCTTGCAGTTCTTTACCACATGAATACCCCTGCAAATAATTACTCGCACTTATCGAGTATTCATCCATCCCCAGTTGTTCATATGTTTCATTTGATACTTTGAAATTCTATCCGATCATTCGAGAATCCTCTTTAAAACTATTGCTCTACATATACTTGTCTGCTTGCATTATGGATGCTTCCCATAGATCTAGCAACATTCATTAGTCTCCTTTGACATCGTCATTTTGATCCTATTGATTCAACATGAGTGCGAATGCACGCAATCATCAGTTGATTCTTTTAAAATTATCTTTCCGGCTGAGATGTCATTTTGAAAATGATTTGTTTATCGACCAATCAGATGGTCGTCGAATGTACCCCTAAGACTCTTCAACTTATCCATCCCTAATCAGAGCGTTGCTTCTGATCCCTTGACTGGGAATTCATAATTCTTGTGCAATTGAACTTTGAGTTAGTCAGTTGTTTCTATAATTCGATCCCCTTGCATTCTTTCTTCTGGTTGAGTACCGATGCTCACATCAGATCCCTTGTGGACCACCAGATCCTTTATGGACTTCATCCGACAACGTCCTTCGTATCCAATAACTTTGTGAGTCTTTTCTCGGGTACATATTGCCTTTGGTAAATTGTATCCTCTGCCTTGTCGAACATGCTCTGTTTTCGAGCTTGTGTTATCTACTTCTGAAGTTTGTGGTATATGTTCCTAAGAGGCCCTGATGGGTTGAACCTATGCATTTTCTAATCTTGTGAACCCGGAAACTACTACGGGTCATAATCTACTGATGTTATGCCAGATAAAATTTCAACACTACAACTTCGTCGAAGGCAAGAAGTGAGTGAAAGGTTATGCATTAGAGAAGTGGGAGTCGACCTTGAACTTTGTGTTCATGCCCATGGACACGATGTAGATCCTATCATGGAAGCTTCTTGTAATAATAACTATTTCCTTGATATAATATCTTCTGGTATCGGTGAATTGATCCTTTGCAATCGTGGTTCCGACCATGCTCTCCTTTAAATACCATTTCTCATGCAAGTTTAAGCACTTGTCTTCTGCAGAGTAATATCCCAGTCCAACCTCTACTTTGATTTGTCGTCGAGTATTACCCCCTGGTATCTCAAGATTATCACGGAACTGCATAACTTCTTATGAGTTCTTCATCAAGTGCTACATTCTCATTGATTCCAATTTTTTCACGGGCTCTGAGTTATTAAACACTCAAAGACACCGATAACTGACTCGAGTCCGCATCGCGATTAAGCAACTATTGGTAACCTTCATTACTTACGAGTTTGAACTCAATCACGTCATTCCTAGCCTGTTTGGCTATATCCTTGTCGTGTCGATTTTAACTGTGCTACCTGGTCCTTCTTCCCAGAGCACAAATTTTTGACGATGAGCTAAGCTTACGTCGATTTTTCCTCATCATATCATTTCGCTTTGGACAACAAGCTTGCTTTGGAGTTTGTGTCATACCCATGGTTCCGTTAACCTTTCGCTTCATCATTCCTTTGACTTGATCTCATCGTCGATCTATTACATCTTCGTGGAGCCTCTCGACAAAATTTGTCGTGATCATCATCAACATCTTGACTCCTTCCTGGATATCAATTGAATTCATGATGAGAAATACCATCCTTGCCCTCGATGAATTTTATTATCATCGACCACTTTATTGCCTTCCCACCAACACAGCTTGTTCGTGTTTGGTGTTATACCTTGAGTTCCCTGCCATACAGCAATTGTTCTTCTTTACTCGGAATATTACCATCTCTTATGTCATCAATGTTGTGAGAATTACACCACCTCTTAAGAATTTGTGATACAGTGATGCTTCTCACCATCACCATTCTTTTCTTGGTCCCCGTGTTGAGTGAACTCTATTGTGCAAATTTAATATCTCTAGCAACCCTATTGCTTCAGAGTTATTGGACAATAATTCCAATTTAGTGTGTTGGTTGCTCAATCACCATTCCGACCTTGGGCGTGCAACTCAACCCATATTTCGAGTGCACCTTTCAACCCATGTTTAATTGTGTATGTTTTCCTCCAGCATACATCATTAAGTCATTTGATCTGGCTAATGTTATCTCCTTGTTCACATAGTTGTGGAAATCCATCCTTTTTGGAAATGTCAATGGATTGTCGCTGAGTCAATCAGTCACCTCCTCACCTCTCCTTGATTTAATGGTGAACTCATATTTCGGAACTCGCTTCCATGGTTTAATTCCCGAGAATCATACATTGTCACCTCGACAATTTGTGTTGCACATTTCTTCTCAGGCATCCTGAGTCTAAGATATCTTGACACCAATCAGATCTGAATCTCGGTCAGATATGATGGTTGGAACATATTTTCAAGAGTTATAACATTGGTCCCTATATGCCCCGGTAAGGTGATGTCATGCCTAGCACACCTGACCAGAGGACCTATTGTTATAGTTTCCTTTTTAACAAGGTTAATCTTTTTTCCATGAGGAAATTGAATGCCTTGTTTAATAAGTTTATCCTAATGGATCCTTTGTGTATCTAAAGTCTGATTTTTGCTTGAAGACCATGTCAATGCTATCCCGAAGCATGTCTGTGGTACTCCGATTTTCAATAAGGGCATTTGAAGCACAATGCTAAATTCTCCTTATCAAACTTATCCAAACACCGTTGTTTGGGTAATGTCCTGAAATTCCTCTCCCCTTACCTAAATGGTTTTCTACTTCATGTCCTGCCATGGATATCATGCTCTACTTGCCCTCGGAAAGGATATACCCCTGAATTATGTGTTTAAACACATTTTCTCTCCATTATTCTGATTAAATCTAATAAGACAATTTCCCTTTCCATTGGTTTGTTTAAACCCTATCTATGATCTATATGATATAAGCAGTAATAATTCCCTGCTTGTGCAAACACCTCGGTGTACAACCGTGTCAGTAATACCCTATTGCCTTTGTTGATAACATTCCGGTAACCACCGATGGACGAGAACTTTGCCAATTGGTTCGCCTCGTTCAACAAGTAGGAAAATTGCTCTCTTCGTTCCCCGTCCTTGGTACCGACATTCTTGCCGGCGTAGCTGACAAGCTATTCACTGACATGCCTCCCTGTCGTGGCTGTGTAAGATGTCACCACCCTTCCTACTTTCAACCCATATGGTGGGCCCATAACCCACAGGTCCACTTGATCGAAACCTGACTCTTCTTTACAACCCGGATTCTAATGTATCCTTTGCACCTGGCTTCGTATGTGATTGACGAGCTAAATTCTATACCATTATTCATCCTGGAATCAAACACCATGTTATTCTCGTTGTTCAAGCCCCCATTCCAGCTTCTGTCTAGGCATCGAATTATTGCCTACCCATTTGAAACTTTGGTACCATCATATATTGCACTCAACGAATTCACTGAAATACAACTCGTGGGGTACCTCATTTATTTCCCATTGAGTTCATCGTCTGATACCCAGCTTTGTGGAGATGCGTTCTTCCGGAGTTTTTCCCCTTGGTCGCATTCGTAGGACGATGGAGATCCCGAAGAAAGGATGACGGCTCCATCATGATGACCTGGAGCAGAGAAATGAAGACTTCAACGTAGTGGATCCACCTCTTCGAGAAGAGCAACCAAAGACGAGAAGATTCGTTAGGATTTCCTAACCAGACCTTTCCCCCCTAGTCCCCCTCTTAAATCTCGGAACAAGATTTCTTGTAGTGGAGGAGAATTGTGATGCCCAGATAATTAAGCTACAGTAATTCTCTGCTAATGATGCCACGTCAATTTGATCACAGTGGCTAATCTCGAGTTAGTTCGAAACCGATTCAAATTCAAATTCAAAATCAGGCAAACAATAAAAGTTTTCAAATATTAAAACAAAAATGTTCGGAGTAAGCCAGATAATCCATATTAAATATTGGTGAAGAAACCACACTTGTGTAAAGTATTTAAATGCACTATAGTAAGTAAAACAACAGCAAAACAATTAGTTAAATGCTTTTAAATACTAAACATATGTTAATCTAGTTTATATAATCACCAAACTTTTTGGAGTAGGTGGCCTATGTTATTATGCTAATTTAGGAGTAGGGGTTATATTTTAATAAAGCTGTTTTGCTAACTAAAATAAATAAAATAGAAAAGAAAATAAGAAAAGGAATGCAAAACAGAAAACAAAAGAAAAACAAAGAAAGGCCCCCCCTGGCCCAACTGGGCTTTAGCCCAGTCAACCGGCCCACCAATGCCGGTCCACTCCACTCCCCTTATCCCCCCTCACCGAAACCCTAGCCACTACAGCAACCCCACTCCCCCCCACTCGCCTCTCCCTCCCCCCTCCTCCCGATCCCATCTGGATCGAGGAGGGGCTCGACCTCGATGCACCGACGGCAACCACGCACCGCCCTGCCGCTGCACGACCACCTCGACACCGGAGCCTCGCCGGCCTGCTTCCTCGTCCCCGACCTGGACGTGTCGCCCCCGACACCGTCGTCATCGCCGGTGCTAGGCGCCACCTCGGTGGCGCTGCCCCACCGCTGCCACCCTGCGCCGGATCAACCTCGTTGTGGCCTCCTCATCTCCTCCCCACGGGTCGCCCCCGAGCCTCGCCGCCCTGCTTCTCTTCAACGCTGGTGAGGCCATCGGCCTCTCCCCCTCGATCTGTGTCGCCGGCGTCGTTCACTGCCCGCGTGCGCACGACCCCGTGCCCGCTGCCCTGCTCGCCAGCCGGACCTCGCCGTCCCGCACCTGCGCCCCCCCTCCCCCCGCTGCTTGCCTAGCTCGTCGGCCCCGCATAGCTTGCCGCGGGTGCCCGCCGCTCCCCCTGGCCGCTACTGCCGCGCCATTTCGCCTCAACCGTTGCTGCGTCGCGGCCTCGATCTGCCGCCGTGCCCTGGTGCCTTGCACCACCGCGCTCCCTCGGGCACGAGCGCCCGCAACCGGCGCCCGCCCCATTAACCGTTGCCCGAATCCACTATGGCCCCTGTGCCTATGACACATGGGGCCCGCCCCTGGAACGTTAAAAAAAGAGAGATTAAAAAAAGGAATAATAAATAAAAATATTAATTAATTAATTAGCTTAATTAATCTTGTTTAGTTAACCCATTTAACTATTGTTAATTAATTAAACAGTAATTAGATTAGTTAAACCCTAATTAGAATAAACAGAGTATGACATGCGGGACCCACACGTCAGTTTGACCAGTCAACACCTCTGTTGACTGCTGACGTCATGCTAACGTCATGATGACGTGAGCAAACACTATTCTGGATAATGTTGAATTATAATTAAATAAATTCTAAGAATGATTTAAAACTTTAGAAAATCATATAAAATAAACCGTAGCTCAGATGAAAATACTTTCTACATGAAAGTTGCTCAGAACGACGAGACGAATCTGGATGCGCAGCCTGTTCATCCACCACACATCCCTACCATATCGAACACGCAACTTTCCCCCTCTGGTTCACCTGACCGAAAACGCGAAACACCGGGGATACTTTCCCGGATGTTTCCCCCTTTCGTCGATATCACCTACTACCGCGTTAGGGCACACCTAGCACCGCGTATTGCCATGTTACACTTTGTGATGCTTTGATGGCTATGTTATTTATTGTGTTCCCGCTCCGTTACTTCTTTCCGGTAGACCCCGAGACTGCCGGTGACCCCCAGTTCAACTACGGAGTTGACGACCCCTACTTACCAGAGCAACCAGGTAAGCCCCCCCCCCCTTGATCACCAGATATCGCCTATTCTTCTCTATACTGCTTGCATTAGAGTAGTATAGCATGTTACTATTCGGTTACTCCTATTCTGTTGCATAGCCTGTCATTGTTGCTACAGTCATTGATACCTTACCCGCAATCCTAAATGCTTAGTATAGAATGCTAGTTTATCATCATTGGCCCTACATTCTTGTCGGTCTGCCTTGCTATACTATCGGGCTGTGATCACTTGGGAGGTGATCACGGGTATATACTATACATATATACATACTATACAGATGAGGACTAAAGTCGGGTCAGCTCGTTGAGTACCCGCAAGTGATTCCGATGTGGGGGCTGGAAGGACAGGTGGCTCCATCCCGGTAGAGCTGGGCCTGGGTTCCCGACGGCCCCCGACTGTTACTTTATGGCGGAGCGACAGGGCAGGTTGCGACCACCTAGGCGAGAGGTGGGCCTAGCCCTGGTCGATGTTCGCGGTTGCTTCATAATAACACGCTTAACGAGATCTTGGTATTTGATCTGAGTCTGGCCACTGGCCTATACGCACTAACCAACTACGCAGGAAAGATATGGGCACTCGACATCGTGGTATCAGCCAAAGCCTTCGTGACGTCAGCGACTGAGCGGGGCGCGCCGGGTTGGACTGCGTTAACGCAACTTCCTTTGTAATGGAGGTTGCTAGGTCTGCTCACCGGACGCGTACGCAACGTGCAGGTGTGCAATGGGCGATGGGCCCAGACCCCTACGCGCATAGGATTTAGACCGGCGTGCTGACCTCTCTGTTGTGCCTAGGTGGGGCTGCGACATGTTGATCTTCCGAGGCCGGGCATGACCCATTAAAGTGTGTGCGGCCAAATGGGATCGAGCGTGTTGGGTTATGTGGTGCACCCTTGCAGGGAAGTTTATCTATTCGAATAGCCGTGTCCCTCGGTAAAAGGACGACCCGGAGTTGTACCTTGACCTTATGACAACTAGAACCGGATACTTAATAAAACACACCCAGACAAGTTCCACAGACAACCCGGTGATCACTTTTCCACAGGGCGGCGAGGGGAGGATCGCCGGGTAGGATTATGCTATGCGATGCTACTTGGAGGACTTCAATCTACTCTCTTCTACATGCTGCAAGACGGAGGCTGCTAGAAGCGTAGTCTTCGATAGGACTAGCTATCCCCCTCTTATTCTGGCATTCTGCAGTTTAGTCCACCGATATTGCCTCATTACACATATACCCATGCATATGTAGTGTAGATCCTTGCTTGCGAGTACTTTGGATGAGTACTCACGGTTGCTTTGCTCCCTTTTTCCCCCGTTTTCCTCTTCTTCTCGGATGCCGCAACCAGACGTTGGAGCCCAAGAGCCAGACGCCACCGTCGACGACTCCTACTACACTGGAGGTGCCTACTACTACGTGCAGGCCGATGACGACGACCAGGAGTAGTTTAGGAGGATCCCAGGCAGGAGGCCTGCGCCTCTTTCGATCTGTATCCCAGTTTGTGCTAGCCATCTTATGGCAACTTGTTTAACTTATGTATGTACTCAGATATTGTTGCTTCCGCTGACTCGTCTATGATCGGGCACTTGTATTCGAGCCCTCGAGGCCCCTAGCTTGTATTATGATTCTTGTATGACCTATTTATGTTTTAGAGTTGTGTTGTGATATCTTCCCGTGAGTCCCTGATCTTGATCATACACGTTTGCGTGCATGATTAGTGTACGATTGAATCGGGGGCGTCACAGTATCAATCCAGTAGGAGACCACGCACAAGTCCCTCGTACCTACACAAAACGATAGCAACTCGCAACAATCGCTTAGGGGTTGTCAATCCCTTCACGGTCACTTACGAGAGTGAGATCTGATAGAGATAATATTTTTGGTATTTTTGATAGATAGATGCAAAGTAAAAAGTAAAAGGCAAAGTAAAAACAAAGCAAGTAAATAAAGTGATAGAGATTGATTTGATGAGAATAGACCCGAGGGCCATAGGTTTCACTAGTGGCTTCTCTCAAGAGCATAAGTATTCTACGGTGGGTGAACAAATTACTGTTAAGCAATTGACAGAATTGAGCATAGTTATGAGTATATCTAGGCAATGATCATGTATATAGGCATCACGTCCAAAACAAGTAGATCGAAACGATTCTGCATCTACTACTATTACTCCACTCATCGACCGCTATCCAGCATGCATCTAGAGTATTAAGTTAAAAACAGAGTAACGCCTTAAGCAAGATGACATGATGTAGAGGGATAAATTCATGCAATATGATAAAAACACCATCTTGTTATCCTCGATGGCAACAATACAATACGTGCCTTGCAACCCTTTCCGTCACTGGGTAAGGACACCGCAAGATTGAACCCAAAGCTAAGCACTTCTCCCATTGCAAGAACTACCAATCTAGTTGGCCAAACCAAAAAGGATAATTCGAAGAGACTTGCAAAGATAACTCAATCATACATAAAAGAATTCAGAGAAGAATCAAATATTTTCCACAGATAATACTGGATCATAAACCCACAATTCATCGGTCTCAACAAACACACCGCAAAAAGAAGATTACATCGAATAGATCTCCACGAGAGAGGGGAAGAACATTGTATTGAGATCCAAAAAGAGAGAAGAAGCCATCTAGCTACTAGCTATGGACCCGAAGGTCTGAAGTAAACTACTCACACTTCATCAGAGGGGCTATGGTGATGATGTAGAAGCCCTCCATGGTGGATGCCCCCTCCGGCGGAGCTCCGGAACAGGCCCCAAGATGGGATCTCGTGGATACCGAAGGTTGCGGTGGTGGAATTAGGTTTTTGGCTCCTGTTCTGATCGTACGGGGATACATAGGAATATATAGGAGGAAGGAGTACGTCGGTGGAGCGTCAGGGGGCCCACGAGGTAGGGGGACGCGCCCAGGGGGACGCGCCCAGGGGGGCGCGCCCTCCATCCTCGTGACCGCCTCTGGCACTTCTTGGAGTAGGGTCCAAGTCTCTTGGATCACGTTCGGTTGGAAAATCACGTTCCCGAAGGTTTCATTCCGTTTGGACTCCGTTTGATATTTCGTTTCTTCGAAACACTGAAATAGGAAAAAAACATCAATTCTGGGTTGGGCCTCCGGTTAATAGGTTAGTCCCAAAAATAATATAAAAGTGGAAATAAAGCCCAATATAGTCCAAAACAGTAGATAAAGTAGCATGGAGCAATCAAAAATTATAGATACGTTGGAGACGTATCAACTAGCTCGTTGATCAATAGATGGTCATGGTTTCCTGACCATGGACATTAGATGTCATTGATAGCGGGATCACATCATTAGGAGAATGATGTCATGGACAAGACCCAATCCTAAGCATAGCACAAGATCGTATAGTTCGTTTGCTAAGAGCTTTTCTGATGTCAAGTATCATTTCCTTAGACCATGAGATTGTGCAACTCCCGGATATCGTAGGAATGCTTTGGGTGTACCAAACGTCACAACGTAACTGGGTGGCTATAAAGCTGCACTACAGGTATCTCCGAAAGTGTCTGTTGGGTTGGCACGAATCGAGACTGAGATTTGTCACTTTGTATGATGGAGAAGTATCTCTGGGCCCACTCGGTATTGCATCATCATAATGAGCTCAATGTGACTAAGTAGTTAGTCACGGGATCATGCATTACGGAACGAGTAAAGTGACTTGCCAGTAATGAGATTGAACGAGGTATTGGGATACCGACGATCGAATCTCGGGCAAGTAACGTACCGATTGACAAAAGGAATTGCATACGGGATTGCTTGAATCCGCGACATCGTGGTTCATCCGATGAGATCATCATGGAACATATGGGAGCAAACATGGGTATCCAGATCCCGCTGTTGGTTATTGGCCGGAGAGATGTCTCGGTCATGTCTGCATGATTCCCGAACCCGTAGGGTCTACACACTTAAGGTTCGGTGATGCTAGAGTTGTTATGGGAATTAGTATGTGGTTACCGAATGTTGTTCGGAGTCCCGGATGAGATCCCGGACATTACGAGGAGTTCCTAAATGGTCCGGGGATGAAGATTTATATATGGGAAGTCCAGTTTCAGTCACCGGAATAGTTTCGGGGGTTATCGGTATTGTACCGGGACCACCAAAAGGTGTCCGGAGGTCCACCGGGTGGGGCCACCTTCCCCGGGGGCCTTAATGGGCTGAATATGGGAGGGAACCAGCCCCTAGTGGGCTGGTGCGCCCCTCCCCAAGGGCCCAAGGCGCCTAGGGTTGAAAACCCTAGGGGAGGGGGCGCCTCCACCTTGCTTGGGGGGCAAGTCTCCCCCTCCTGGCCGCCCCCCCCTCTAGATGGGATCTAGAGGGGCCGGCCCCTCTCCCCTTCACCCTATAAATAGAGAGGGGGTGGGAGGTCTGCAGCACCCCTTGATTTTGGCGCAGCCCCTCTGTTGGGGAACGTAGTAATTTCAAAAAATTTCATACGCACACGCAAGATCATGGTGATGGCATAGCAACGAGAGGGGAGAGTGTTGTCCACGTACCCTCGTAGACCGTAAGCGGAAGCGTTAGCACAACGCGGTTGATGTAGTCGTACGTCTTCACGATCCGACCGATCCAAGCACCGAACGTACGGCACCTCCGAGTTCAGCACACGTTCAGCTCGATGACGATCCCCGGGCTCCGATCCAGCAAAGCTTCGGGGATGAGTTCCGTCAGCACGACGGCGTGGTGACGATGATGATGTTCTACCGGCGCAGGGCTTCGCCTAAGCTTCGCGACGATATGACCGAGGTGGAATATGGTGGAGGGGGGCACCGCACACGGCTAAGGAACGATCCATAGATCAACTTGTGTGTCTATGGGTGCCCCCCCCCCCGCCCCCGTATATAAAGGAGCCAGGGGGAGGAGGCGGCCGGCCAAGGAGGGCGCGCCAAGGGGGGAGTCCTACTCCCACCGGGAGTAGGACTCCCTTCTTTCCTAGTTGGAATAGGAGAAGGGGGGAAAGAGGAGGAAGAGGGGAAGGAAAGGGGGGGGCGCCGCCCCCTTCCCTTGTCCTATTCGGACTAGGAAGGGGAGGGGCGCGCGGCCCCCTCCTGCCTCCTTCCCTCTTCTCCCTCGAGGCCCATGTAGGCCCAATAACCCCCCGGGGGGGTTCCGGTAACCTCCCGGTGCTCCGGTAAAATGCCGATTTCACCCGGAACGATTCCGATGTCCAAATATAGGCTTCCAATATATCAATCTTTATGTCTCGACCATTTCAAGACTCCTCGTTACGTCCGTGATCACATCCGGGACTCCGAACAAACTTCGGTACATCAAAACTTATAAACTCATAATAAAACTGTCATCGTAACGTTAAGCGTGCGGACCCTACGGGTTCGAGAACTATGTAGACATGACCTAGAACTATTCTCGGTCAATAACCAATAGCGGAACCTGGATGCTCATATTGGTTCCTACATATTCTACGAAGATCTTTATCGGTCAAACCGCATAACAACATACGTTGTTCCCTTTGTCATCGGTATGTTACTTGCCCGAGATTTGATCGTCGGTATCCAATACCTAGTTCAATCTCGTTACCGGCAAGTCTCTTTACTCGTTCTGTAATGCATCATCCCGTAACCAACTCATTTGGTCACATTGCTTGCAAGGCTTATAGTGATGTGCATTACCGAGAGGGCCCAGAGATACCTCTCCGACAATCGGAGTGACAAAACCTAATCTCGAAATACGCCAACTCAACATGTACCTTCGGAGACACCTGTAGTACTCCTTTATAATCACCCAGTTACGTTGTGACGTTTGGTAGTACCCAAAGTGTTCCTCCGGTAAACGGGAGTTGCATAATTCTCATAGTTACAGGAACATGTATAAGTCATGAAGAAAGCAATAGCAATATACTAAACGATCAAGTGCTAGGCTAACGGAATGGGTCATGTCAATCACATCATTCTCCTAATGATGTGATCCCATTAATCAAATGACAACACATGTCTATGGTTAGGAAACATAACCATCTTTGATTAACGAGCTAGTCTAGTAGAGGCATACTAGTGACTATATGTTTGTCTATGTATTCACACATGTATCATGTTTCCGGTTAATACAATTCTAGCATGAATAATAAACATTTATCATGATATGAGGAAATAAATAATAACTTTATTATTGCCTCTAGGGCATATTTCCTTCAGTCTCCCACTTGCACTAGAGTCAATAATCTAGATTACATAGTAATGATTCTAACACCCATGGAGTCTTGGTGCTGATCATGTTTTGCTCGTGAGAGTGGCTTAGTCAACGGGTCTGCAACATTCAGATCCGTATGTATCTTGCAAATCTCTATGTCTCCCACTTGGACTTGGTCCCGAATGGAATTGAAGCGTCTCTTGATGTGCTTGGTCCTCTTGTGAAATCTGGATTCCTTTGCCAAGGCAATTGCACCAGTATTGTCACAGAAGATTTTCATTGGTCCCGATGCACTAGGTATGACACCTAGATCGGAAATGAACTCCTTCATCCAGACTCCTTCATTTGCTGCTTCCGAAGCAGCTATGTACTCCGCTTCACATGTAGATCCCGCCACGACGCTTTGTTTAGAACTGCACCAACTTACAGCTCCACCGTTTAATAAAAACACGTATCCGGTTTGCGATTTAGAATCGTCCGGATCAGTGTCAAAGCTTGCATCGACGTAACCATTTACGACTAGCTCTTTGTCACCTCCATATACGAGAAACATATCCTTAGTCCTTTTCAGGTATTTCAGGATGTTCTTGACCGCTGTCCAGTGATCCACTCCTGGATTACTTTGGTACCTTCCTGCCAAGCTTATTGCTAAGCATACGTCAGGTCTGGTACACAGCATTGCATACATGATAGAGCCTATGGCTGAAGCATAGGGAACATCTTTCATTTTCTCTCTATCTTCTGATGTGGTCGGGCATTGAGTTTGACTCAACTTCACACCTTGTAGTACGGGCAAGAACCCTTTCTTTGCCTGATCCATTTTGAACTTTTTCAAAATTTTATCAAGGTATGTGCTTTGTGAAAGTCCTATTAAGCGTCTTGATCTATCTCTATAGATCTTGATGCCCAATATATAAGCAGCTTCACCGAGGTCTTTCATTGAAAAACTTTTATTCAAGTATTCCTTTATGCTATCCAGAAATTCTATATCATTTCCAATTAATAATATGTCATCTACATATAATATCAGAAATGCTACAGAGCTCCCACTCACTTTCTTGTAAATACAGGCTTCTCCAAAAGTCTGTATAAAACCATATGCTTTGATCACACTATCAAAGCGTTTATTCCAACTCCGAGATGCTTGCACCAGTCCATAAATAGAACGCTGGAGCTTGCACACTTTGTTAGCACCTTTTGGATCTACAAAACCTTCTGGCTGCATCATATACAACTCTTCTTCCAGAAATCCATTCAAGAATGCAGTTTTGACATCCATTTGCCAAATTTCATAATTATGAAATGCAGCAATAGCTAACATGATTCGGACAGACTTAAGCATCGCTACGGGTGAGAAAGTCTCATCATAGTCAACCCCTTGAACTTGTCGAAAACCTTTCGCAACAAGTCGAGCTTTATAGACAGTTATATTTCCATCAGCGTCAGTCTTCTTCTTAAAAATCCATTTATTCTCAATGGCTTGCCGATCATCGGGCAAGTCAACCAAAGTCCATACTTTGTTTTCATACATGGATCCCATCTCAGATTTCATGGCCTCTAGCCATTTTGCGGAATCTGGGCTCATCATCGCTTCCTCATAGTTCGTAGGTTCATCATGGTCAAGCAACATGACTTCCAGAATTGGATTACCGTACCACTCTGGTGCGGATCTTATTCTGGTAGACCTACGAGGTTCAGTAGAAACTTGATCTGAAGTTTCATGATCAATATCATTAGCTTCCTCACTAATTGGAGTAGTTGTCACAGGAACCGGTTCTTGTGATGAACTACTTTCCAATAAGGGAGTAGATACAGTTATCTCATCAAGTTCTACTTTCCTCCCACTCACTTCTTTCGAGAGAAACTCCTTCTCTAGAAAGGATCCGATTTTAGCAACGAAAATCTTGCCCTCAGATCTGTGATAGAAGGTGTACCCAATAGTCTCTTTTGGGTATCCTATGAAGACACATTTCTCCGATTTGGGTTCGAGCTTATCTGGTTGAAGTTTCTTCACATAAGCATCGCAGCCCCAAACTTTAAGAAACGACAACTTTGGTTTCTTGCCAAACCATAGTTCATAAGGCGTCGTCTTAACGGATTTTGATGGTGCCCTATTTAACGTGAATGCGGCCGTCTCTAAAGCATAACCCCAAAACGATAGCGGTAAATCAGTAAGAGACATCATAGATCGCACCATATCTAGTAAAGTACGATTACGACGTTCGGACACACCATTTCGTTGTGGTGTTCCAGGTGGCGTGAGTTGCGAAACTATTCCGTGTTGTTTCAAGTGTAGACCAAACTCGTAACTCAAATATTCTCCTCCACGATCAGATCGTAGAAATTTTATTTTCCTGTTACGATGATTTTCTACTTCACTCTGAAATTCTTTGAACTTTTCAAATGTTTCAGACTTGTGTTTCATCAAGTAGATATACCCATATCTGCTCAAATCATCTGTGAAGGTGAGAAAATAACGATATCCGCCGCGAGCCTCAACATTCATTGGACCACAAACATCAGTATGTATGATTTCCAACAAGTCAGTTGCTCGCTCCATAGTTCCGGAGAACGGCGTTTTAGTCATCTTGCCCATGAGGCACGGTTCGCAAGTACCAAGTGATTCATAATCAAGTGATTCCAAAATCCCATCAGTATGGAGTTTCTTCATGCGCTTTACACCGATATGACCTAAACGGCAGTGCCACAAATAAGTTGCACTATCATTATTAACTCTGCATCTTTTGGTTTCAACACTATGAATATGTGTATCACTACTATCGAGATTTAATAAAAATAGACCACTCTTCAAGGGTGCATGACCATAAAAGATATTACTCATATAAATAGAACAACCATTATTCTCTGATTTAAATGAATAACCGTCTCGCATCAAACAAGATCCAGATATAATGTTCATGCTTAACGCTGGCACCAAATAACAATTATTTAGGTCTAAAACTAATCCCGATGGTAGATGTAGAGGTAGCGTGCCGACCGCGATCACATCGACTTTGGAACCATTTCCCACGCGCATCGTCACCTCGTCCTTAGCCAATCTTCGCTTAATCCGTAGTCCCTGTTTCGAGTTGCAAATATTAGCAACAGAACCAGTATCAAATACCCAGGTGCTACTGCGAGCATTAGTAAGGTACACATCAATAACATGTATATCACATATACCTTTGTTCACTTTGCCATCCTTCTTATCCGCCAAATACTTGGGGCAGTTCCGCTTCCAGTGTCCAGTCTGCTTGCAGTAGAAGCACTCAGTTTCAGGCTTAGGTCCAGACTTGGGTTTCTTCTCTTGAGCAGCAACTTGCTTGCTGTTCTTTTTGAAGTTCCCCTTCTTCTTCCCTTTGCCCTTTTTCTTGAAACTGGTGGTTTTGTTAACCATCAACACTTGATGCTCCTTCTTGATTTCTACCTCCGCGGCTTTTAGCATTGCGAAGAGCTCGGGAATAGTCTTGTTCATCCCTTGCATATTATAGTTCATCACGAAGCTCTTGTAGCTTGGTGGCAGTGATTGAAGAATTCTGTCAATGACACTATCATCAGGAAGATTAACTCCCAGTTGAATCAAGTGATTATTATACCCAGACATTTTGAGTATGTGTTCACTGACAGAACTATTCTCTTCCATCTTGCAGCTGTAGAACTTATTGGAGACTTCATATCTCTCAATCCGGGCATTTGCTTGAAATATTAACTTCAACTCCTGGAACATCTCATATGCCCCATGACGTTCAAAACGTCGTTGAAGACCCGGTTCTAAGCCGTAAAGCATGGCACACTGAACTATCGAGTAGTCATCAGCTTTGCTCTGCCAGACGTTCTTAACGTCGTCAGTTGCATCAGCAGCAGGCCTGGCACCCAGCGGTGCTTCCAGGACGTAACTTTTCTGTGCAGCAATGAGGATAATCCTCAGGTTACGGACCCAGTCCGTGTAATTGCTACCATCATCTTTCAACTTTGCTTTCTCAAGGAACGCATTAAAATTTAACGGAACAACAGCACGAGCCATCTATCTACAAACAAACATAGACAAGCAAAATACTATCAGGTACTAAGTTTCATGATAAATTTAAGTTCAATTAATCATATTACTTAAGAACTCCCACTTAGACAGACATCTCTCTAGTCATCTAAGTGATCACGTGATCCAAATCAACTAAACCATGTCCGATCATCACGTGAGATGGAGTAGTTTCAATGGTGAACATCACTATGTTGATCATATCTACTATATGATTCACGCTCGACCTTTCGGTCTCCGTGTTCCGAGGCCATATCTGTATATGCTAGGCTCGTCAAGTATGACCTGAGTATTCCGCGTGTGCAACTGTTTTGCACCCGTTGTATTTGAACGTAGAGCCTATCACACCCGATCATCACGTGGTGTCTCAGCACGAAGAACTTTCGCAACGGTGCATACTCAGGGAGAACACTTCTTGATTATTAGTGAGAGATCATCTTAAAATGCTACCGTCAATCAAAGCAAGATAAGATGCATAAAGGATAAACATCACATGCAATCAATATAAGTGATATGATATGGCCATCATCATCTTGTGCTTGTGATCTCCATCTTCGAAGCACCGTCGTGATCACCATCGTCACCGGCGCGACACCTTGATCTTCATCGTAGCATCGTTGTCGTTACGCCATCTATTGCTTCTACGACTATCGCTACCGCTTAGAGATAAAGTAAAGCAATTACAGGGCGTTTGCATTTCATACAATAAAGCGACAACCATATGGCTCCTGCCAGTTGCCGATAACTTCGGTTACAAAACATGATCATCTCATACAATAAAATAAAGCATCACGTCTTGACCATATCACATCACAACATGCCCTGCAAAAACAAGTTAGACGTCCTCTACTTTGTTGTTGCAAATTTTACGTGGCTGCTACGGGCTTTAGCAAGAACCGTTCTTACCTACGCATAAAAACCACAACGATAGTTCGTCAAGTTGGTGCTGTTTTAACCTTCGCAAGGACCGGGCGTAGCCACACTCGATTCAGCTAAAGTGAGAGAGACAGACACCCGCCAGCCACCTTTAAGCACGAGTGCTCGCAACGGTGAAACCAGTCTCGCGTAAGCGTACGCGTAATGTCGGTCCGGGCCGCTTCATCTCACAATACCGCTGAACCAAAGTATGACATGCTGGTAAGCAGTATGACTTGTATCGCCCACAACTCACTTGTGTTCTACTCGTGCATATAACATCAACGCATAAAACCTAGGCTCGGATGCCACTGTTGGGGAACGTAGTAATTTCAAAAAAATTCCTACGCACACGCAAGATCATGGTGATGGCATAGCAACGAGAGGGGAGAGTGTTGTCCACGTACCCTCGTAGACCGTAAGCGGAAGCGTTAGCACAACGCGGTTGATGTAGTCGTACGTCTTCACGATCCGACCGATCCAAGCACCGAACGTACGGCACCTCCGAGTTCAGCACACGTTCAGCTCGATGACGATCCCCGGGCTCCGATCCAGCAAAGCTTCGGGGATGAGTTCCGTCAGCACGACGGCGTGGTGACGATGATGATGTTCTACCGGCGCAGGGCTTCGCCTAAGCTTCGCGACGATATGACCGAGGTGGAATATGGTGGAGGGGGGCACCGCACACGGCTAAGGAACGATCCGTAGATCAACTTGTGTGTCTATGGGTGCCCCCCCGCCCCCGTATATAAAGGAGCCAGGGGGGAGGAGGCGGCCGGCCAAGGAGGGCGCGCCAAGGGGGGAGTCCTACTCCCACCGGGAGTAGGACTCCCTTCTTTCCTAGTTGGAATAGGAGAAGGGGGGAAAGAGGAGGAAGAGGGGAAGGAAAGGGGGGGGGCGCCGCCCCCCTTCCCTTGTCCTATTCGGACTAGGAAGGGGAGGGGCGCGCGGCCCCCTCCTGCCTCCTTCCCTCTTCTCCCTCGAGGCCCATGTAGGCCCAATAACCCCCCGGGGGGGTTCCGGTAACCTCCCGGTGCTCCGGTAAAATGCCGATTTCACCCGGAACGATTCCGATGTCCAAATATAGGCTTCCAATATATCAATCTTTATGTCTCGACCATTTCAAGACTCCTCGTTACGTCCGTGATCACATCCGGGACTCCGAACAAACTTCGGTACATCAAAACTTATAAACTCATAATAAAACTGTCATCGTAACGTTAAGCGTGCGGACCCTACGGGTTCGAGAACTATGTAGACATGACCTAGAACTATTCTCGGTCAATAACCAATAGCGGAACCTGGATGCTCATATTGGTTCCTACATATTCTACGAAGATCTTTATCGGTCAAACCGCATAACAACATACGTTGTTCCCTTTGTCATCGGTATGTTACTTGCCCGAGATTTGATCGTCGGTATCCAATACCTAGTTCAATCTCGTTACCGGCAAGTCTCTTTACTCGTTCTGTAATGCATCATCCCGTAACCAACTCATTTGGTCACATTGCTTGCAAGGCTTATAGTGATGTGCATTACCGAGAGGGCCCAGAGATACCTCTCCGACAATCGGAGTGACAAAACCTAATCTCGAAATACGCCAACTCAACATGTACCTTCGGAGACACCTGTAGTACTCCTTTATAATCACCCAGTTACGTTGTGACGTTTGGTAGTACCCAAAGTGTTCCTCCGGTAAACGGGAGTTGCATAATTCTCATAGTTACAGGAACATGTATAAGTCATGAAGAAAGCAATAGCAATATACTAAACGATCAAGTGCTAGGCTAACGGAATGGGTCATGTCAATCACATCATTCTCCTAATGATGTGATCCCATTAATCAAATGACAACACATGTCTATGGTTAGGAAACATAACCATCTTTGATTAACGAGCTAGTCTAGTAGAGGCATACTAGTGACTATATGTTTGTCTATGTATTCACACATGTATCATGTTTCCGGTTAATACAATTCTAGCATGAATAATAAACATTTATCATGATATGAGGAAATAAATAATAACTTTATTATTGCCTCTAGGGCATATTTCCTTCACCCTCCCTCCTCCAACTCTTCCTCCTACTCAGTAGTGCTTGGCGAAGCCCTGCAGGAATACCACGAGCTCCATCACCACCATGTCGTCGTGATGTTGGAGTTCTCCCTCAACTTATCATCTCCCCTTGTTGGATCAAGAAGGAGGAGACGTCCCCGGGCTGTACGTGTGTTGAGCGCAGAGGCGCCGTCCGTTCGGCGCTAGATCGGATCTTCCGCGATTTGAATCGTCGCGAGTACGACTCCATCAACCGCATTCTTGTAAATGCTTCCGCTTAGCGATCTTCAAAGGCATGAAGATGCACTCCCTCTCTCTCTTGTTGCTAGAATCTCCATAGATTGATCTTGGTGATGCGTAGAAAATTTGAAATTTTTGCTACGTTCACAACAATGGCATCATGAGCTAGGTCTATGCGTAGTTTCTATGCACGAGTAGAACACAAGTTGTTGTGGGCGTCCATTTTATCAATTTACTTGCCACTACTAGTCTTATCTTGATTCGGCGGCATCATGGGATGAAGCGGCCCGGACCGACCTTACATGTATGCTTACGTGAGACAGGTTCCACCGACTGACATGCACTAGTTGCATAAGGTGGCTAGCGGGTGTCTGTCTCTCCCACTTTAGTCGGATTGGATTCGATGAAAAGGGTCCTTATGAAGGGTAAATAGCAATTGGCATATCACGTTGTGGTTTTGGCGTAGGTAAGAAACGTTCTTGCTAGAAACCTATAGCAGCCACGTAAAAAACTTGCAACAACAATTAGAGGACGTCTAACTTGTTTTTGCAGCATATGTCATGTGATGTGATATGGCCAAAAGGATGTGATGAATGATATATATGTGATGTATGAGATTGATCATGTTCTTGTAATAGGAATCACGACTTGCATGTCGATGAGTATGACAACCAGCAGGAGCCATAGGAGTTGTCTTAATTCATTGTATGACCTGCGTGTCATTGAATAATGCCATGTAATTACTTTACTTTATTGCTAAACTGTTAGCCATAGTAGTAGAAGTAATAGTTGGCGAGACAACTTCATGAAGACACGATGATGGAGATCATGGTGTCATGCCGGTGACAATGATGATCATGGCGCCCCGAAGATGGAGATCAAAAGGAGCAAAATGATATTGGCCATATCATGTCACTATTTGATTGCATGTGATGTTTATCATGTTTTTACATCTTATTTGCTTAGAATGACGGTAGCATAAATAAGATGACCCCTCGCTAAAATTTTAAGAAAGTGTTCCCCCTAACTGTGCACTGTTGCAAAGGTTCGTTGTTTTGAAGCACCATGTGATGATCGGGTGTGATAGATTCTAACGTTCAAATACAACGGGTGTAAGCCAGATTTACACAAGCAAAACACTTAGGTTGACTTGACGAGCCTAGCATGTACAAACATGGCCTCGGAACACAAGAGACCGAAAGGTCAAACATGAGTCGTATAGCAGATACGATCAACATGAAGATGTTCACTGATGATGACTAGTCCGTCTCACGTGATGATCGGACACGGCCTAGTTGACTCGGATCATGTATCACTTAGATGACTAGAGGGATGTCCATCTAAGTGGGAGTACATTAAATAATCAGATGAACTTAATTATCATGAACATAGTCAAAAGATCTTTGCAAATTATGTCGTAGCTTACGCTTTAGTTCTACTGTTTAAGATATGTTCCTGGAGAAAATTTAGTTGAAAGTTGACAGTAGCAATTATGCGGACTGGGTCCGTAAACTGAGGATTGTCCTCATTGCCGCACAGAAGGATCATGTCCTTAATGCACCGCTCAGTGTGTTGAACCTCAAGCATCATTTGTGGATGTTGCGAACATCTGACATACACGTTTTTTATGACTACGTGATAGCTCAGTGCGTAATGTTAAACGATTTAGAATTGAGGCACCGAAGATATTTTTAAAACGTCGCAGAACATATGAGATGTTCCAAGAGCTGAAATTTGGATTTCAGGCTCGTGCCCACGTCAAGAGGTATGAGACCTCTGACAAGTTTCTTAAGCCTGCAAACTAAGGAGAAAAGCTCAATCGTTGAGCATGTGCTCAGATTGTCTGAGTACTACAATCGCTTGAATCGAGTGGGAGTTAATCTTCCAGATGAGATAGTGATGGTTCTCCAAAGTCACTGCCACCAAAGGCCTCGTTTTCAGTGAGATGGAACAAGAGAGCAACTTGTTGGAAGTAATACATTTGATGTGTGCAATCCAATGAGTGCTGAGGCACGCAATGAATATTGTTATGCTCTTGCTTCACAGATGAGTTGAGTAGATTCTAAGTATATTTACTTGATGAAACACAAGTCTGAATTATTGAAAGGTTCAAGTAATTTCAGAGTGAAGTTGAAGATCGTCGTGACAAGAGAATAAAATGTCTATGATATGATCATAGAGATAAATATCTGAGTTACGAGTTTGGCACACAATTAAGACATTGTGGAAATTGTTTCACAACTAATACCGCCTGCAACACCATAGTGTGATGGTGTGTCCGAACATCATAGCTACACCCTATTGGATATGGTGCATACCATGATGTCTCTTATCGAATTACCACTATCGTTTATGGGTTAGGCATTAGAGACAACCGCATTCACTTCAAATAGGGCACCACATAATTCCATTGAGATGACAGCGTATGAACTATGGTTTAGAGAAACCTAAGCTGTCATTTCTTAAAAGTTTGGGGCTGTGAAGCTTATGTGGAAAAGTTTTAGCCTGATAAGCTCAAACCCAAAGCGGATAAATGCATCTTCATAGCACACCCAAAACAGTTGGGTATACCTTCTATTTCAGATCCGAAAGCAAAAGTGATTGTTTCTAGAAATGGGTCCTTTATCGAGGAAAAGTTTCTCTTGAAAGAATTGAGTGGGAGGATGGTGGAGATTTGATGAGGTTATTGAACCATCACTTCAACCAATCTGTAGCAGGGCACAGGAAGTTGTTCCTGTGGCGCCTACACCAGTTGAAGTGGAAGCTGATGATAGTGATCATGAAACTTCAGATCAAGTCACTATCAAACCTCGTAGGTTGACAAGGTTGCGTACTGCTTCGGAGTGGTATGGTAATCCTGTCTTGGAGGTCATGTTGCTAGATAACAATGAACCTACGAGCTGTGGAGAAGCAATATGGTGGGCCCGGATTCCGACAAATGGCTCGAGGCCATAAAATCCGAGAGAGGATCCATGTATAAAACAAAGTGTAGACTTTGGAAGAACTACTTGATGGTCGTAAGGCTGTTGGGTATAGATAGATTTTAAAAGGGAAGACGGATAATGATGATAAGTGTCACCATTAAGAAAGCTCGACTTGTTGCTAAGATGTTTTCCAACAAGTTCAAGGAGTTGACTACGATGAGACTTTCTCACTCATAGCGACGCTAAGAGTCTATTGAAATTATATTAGCAGTTACTGCATTATTTATGAAATATTGCAGATAGGATGTCAAAACATTGTTTCCTCCATGATTTTCTTGAGGAAAGGTTGTATGTGATACAACCAGAAGGTTTTGTCAATCCTAAAAGATGCTAACAAGTATGCAAAGCTCCAGCAATCCTTCTAAGGACTGGAGTAAGCATCTCGGAGTTGGAATATATGCTTTGATGAGATGATCAAAGATTTTGGGTTTATACAAAGTTTATGAGAAACTTGTATTTCCAAAGAAGTGAGTGGGAGCACTATAGCATTTCTAATGAGTATATGCTGTTGACATATTATTGATCAAAAATGATGTAGAATTTCTGGAAAGCATATAGGGTTATTTGAAAAGTGTTTTTCAATGGAAAACCTGGATTAAGCTACTTGAACATTGAGCATCAAGATATATAAGGATAGATCAAAATCGTTTGATAGTACTTTCAAATGAGTACGCGCCGTGACAAGATTTTGAAGGAGTTTAAAATACATCGGCAAAGAAGGAGTTCTTGGCTATGTTATAAGGTGTGAGTATTGAGTAAGACTCAAGACCTGACCACGGCAGAAGAGAGAGAAAGGACGAAGGTCGTCCCCTATGCTTTAGACGTAGGCTCCACAGTATGCTATGTTGTGTACCGCACCTAAAGTGTGCCTTGCCATGAGTCAGTCAAGGGGTATAAGTGTGATCCAGGAATGGATCACAGGACAATGGTCAAGGTTATCCTTAGTAACTAGTGGACTAAGGTATTTTCTCGATAATGGAGGTGGTAAAAGAGTTCGTCGTAAAGGGTTACACCGATGCAAACTTTGACACTAATCCGGATGACTTTGAGTAGTAAACCGCATTCGTATAGTAGAGCTGTTATTTGGAATAGTTCCAAATGGCACGTGGTAGCTGCATATAGGAGATGACATAGGGATTTGTAAAGCACACACGGATCTGAAAGATTCAGACATGTTGACTAATAACCTCTCTCACAAGCAAGATATGATTAAACCCAATGGGTGTTGGATTCATTACAATCACATAGTGATGTGAACTAGATTATTGACTCTAGTGCAAGCGGGAGACTGTTGGAAATATGCCCTAGAGGAAATAATAAAATGGTTATTATTATATTTCCTTGTTCATGATAATTGTCTATTATTCATGCTATAATTGTATTAACTAGAAACCGTAATACATGTGTGAATACATAGACCACAACATGTCCCTAGTGAGCCTCTAGTTGACTAGCTCGTTGATCAATAGATGGTCATGGTTTCCTGACCATGGACATTAGATTTCATTGATAGCGGGATCACATCATTAGGAGAATGATGTCATGGACAAGACCCAATCCTAAGCATAGCACAAGATCGTATAGTTCGTTTGCTAAGAGCTTTTCTGATGTCAAGTATCATTTCCTTAGACCATGAGATTGTGCAACTCCCGGATATCGTAGGAATGCTTTGGGTGTACCAAACGTCACAACGTAACTGGGTGGCTATAAAGCTGCACTACATGTATCTCCAAAAGTGTCTGTTGGGTTGGCACGAATCGAGACTGAGATTTGTCACTCCGTATGACGGAGAGGTATCTCTAGGCCCACTCGGTATTGCATCATCATAATGAGCTCAATGTGACTAAGTAGTTAGTCACGGGATCATGCATTACGGAACGAGTAAAGTGACTTGCCAGTAACGAGATTGAACGAGGTATTGGGATACCGACGATCGAATCTCGGGCAAGTAACGTACCGATTGACAAAGGGAATTGCATACGGGATTGCTTGAATCCCCGACATCGTGGTTCATCCGATGAGATCATCGTGGAACATATGGGAGCCAACATGGGTATCCAGATCCCATTGTTGGTTATTGGCCGGAGAGATGTCTCGGTCATGTCTGCATGATTCCCGAACCCGTAGGGTCTACACACTTAAGGTTCGGTGATGCTAGAGTTGTTATGGGAATTAGTATGTGGTTACCGAATGTTGTTCGGAGTCCCGGATGAGATCCCGGACATTACAAGGAGTTCCGGAATGGTCCGGAGGTGAAGATTTATATACGGGAAGTCCAGTTTCAGTCACCGGAATAGTTTCGGGGGTTATCGGTATTGTACCGGGACCACTGAAAGGTGTCCGAAGGTCCACCGGGTGGGGCCACCTGCCCCGGGGGGTTAATGGGCTGAATATGGAAGGGAACCAGCCCCTAGTGGGCTGGTGCATCCCTCCCCAAGGGCCCAAGGCGCCTAGGGTTGAAAACCCTAGGGGAGGGGGCGCCTCCACCTTGCTTGGGGGGCAAGTCTCCCCCTCCTGGTCGCCCCCCCCCCTCTAGATGGGATCTAGAGGGGCCGGCCCCCTCTCCCCTTCACCCTATAAATAGAGAGGGGTGGGAGGTCTGCAGCACCCCTTGCTTTTGGTGCAGCCCCTCCCTCCTCCAACTATTCCTCCTACTCCGTAGTGCTTGGCGAAGCCCTGCAGGAATACCACGAGCTCCACCACCACCATGACATCATGCTGTCAGAGTTCTCCCTCAACTTCTCCTCTCCTCTTGCTGGATCAAGAAGGAGGAGACGTCCCCGGGCTGTACATGTGTTGAACGCGGAGGCGCCGTCCGTTCGGCGCTAGATCGGATCTTCCGCGATTTGAATCGTCGCGAGTACGACTCCATCAACCGCGTTCTTGTAAACGCTTCCGCTTAGCGATCTTCAAGGGTATGAAGATGCACTCCCTCTCTCTCTTGTTGCTAGAATCTCCATAGATTGATCTTGGTGATGCATAGAAAATTTTGAATTTTTGCTACGTTCACAACATATTTTGCCAAAAAAATCATAGAACCGTTCTTTCTACAAATCCATCCCTCAATGTGGTCGGTTTTTGCAATTAACTCGATTGGCAGAGAATCTTGGCTCACGCACTGAAGGAAATATACCCTAGAGGCAATAATAAAATTGTTATTTTATATTTTCTTATTCATGATAAAGGTTTATTATTCATGCTAGAATTGTATTGATCCAAAACTTAAATACATGTGTGAATACATAAACAAATACTGTGTCCCTAGTAAGCCTCTACTAGACTAGCTCGTTGATCAAACATGGTTAAGGTTTCCTAGCCATAGACATGTGTTGTCATTTGATAACGGGATCATATCATTAGGAGCATGATGTGATAGACAAGACTTAGTCGTTAGCTTAGCATATGATCGTTCTGTTTATTGCTACTTGTTTCTTGAATGTCAAATACATGTTCTTTTGATCATGAGATCATGCAACTCTTGGATACTGGAGGAATACCTTGTGTGCTATCAAATGTCACAATGTAACTAGGTGATCATAAAGATGCTCTACAGGTATCTCCGAAGGTGTTTGTTGAGTTGGCATGGATCGAGATTGGGATTTGCCACTCTGAGTATCGGAGAGGTATCTCCGGGCCCTCTCGGTAATACACATCATAATAAGCTTGCAAGCAAAATGACTAAGGCGTTAGTTACAATATGATGTATAACGGAACGAGTAAAGAGACTTGTCGGTAACGAGATTGAACTAGGTATGAAGATACCGACAATGGAATCTAGGGCAAGTAACATACCGACAAACAAAGGGAATTGCGTATGTTGTCATAACGGTTCGACCGATAAAGATCTTCATAAAATATGTAGGAACCAATATGGGCATCCAGGTTCCACTATTGGTTATTGACCGGAGAGGTGTCGATCATGTCCACATAGTTCTCGAACCCATAGGGTCCGCACGTTTAACGTTCGCTGACGATATAGTGTTATAGGAGTTATATGATTTGGTGATCGAATGTTGTTCGGAGTCCCGGATGTGATCACGGACATGATAGGAGCTCCGGAATGGTCCGGAGGTAAAGATTGATATATAGGACGATACTATTTGGACACCAGAAGAGTTTTAGAGAGCACCGGGTAGTCATCGGATGGCCGGAAGGGTTTCCGGACACCCCCGGGATGTATATGGGCCTAATGGGCCAAGGGGAGAGACACACTATCCCACAAGGGGGCTGGCGCGCCCCTCTCCCTGGCCGCCGGCCCTAGGGGAAGGGAAGGGGGAGGATTGGCCCCTCCTGCCTTTCCCTCCTCATGAGAGAAAGTAAAGGGGGGCGCCATTTCCCCTGCCTTCCTCCCACACTTATACATGGAAGGGGGCGGCTTGTGGCCGGAGCCCAAGTGGGATTTGGCCCCACTTGGGGTGCCTCCTGGCTGCCTTCCCTCTACCCCCACCTATCCCCCACCTATATATATGTGGGAGGGGGCGCCACACATAACCACGACAATCTCTTAGCCGTGTGCGGCGCCCCTCTCCACAGTTTCGTCCCTCGGTCATATTTTCGTAGTGCTTAGGCGAAGCCCTGCGGAGATAGCATCACCATCACCATCACCACGCCGTCGTGCTACCAGAATTCGTCTATTACCTCACCCGTTTTGTTGGATCAAGAAGGCGAGGACGTCACCGAGCTGAACGTGGGTTGAACGCGGAGGTGACGTACGTTCGGTACTTGATCGGTTAGATCGCGAAGAAGTTTGACTACATCAACCGCGTTACTAAACACTTCTGCTTACGGTCTATGAGGGTACGTAGACACACTCTCCCCCTCGTTGATATGCATCTCTTGGATAGATCTTGCGTGTGCGTAGATTTTGTTTTGTTTTCCATGCAACGTTTCCCAACACGCACAACATGCACCCTGGGCCCGCACCACCTACCACCATCACTTGTTCCCTCCCCCACAAAGCACAATTACAGACAAATTGAGGGGCGCATAAAAAATGGCCACATCTCAAAGACGACACTCGTTGGTCTCCTGGGCTAAAACCCTCCTCAAGCATACCACCACATTTGCCAAGAAATTACCATAAGCATTGTGTGTTTTTGCCAAAAAATCGTAGAACTGTTCTTTCTACAAATTTGTCCCTCAATACAGTGGGTTCTTGCAATTAGCTCGACTAGATAGGAAGTGTGGCTTGCCACACCCCCATCTTCAATCTCATCCAACCACCTATTCAAAGCACATTTGCTCTCTTGGTGGTTTGGTAATTCATGTCAACATACATATTGTTGGACTAACGTTTTTCTTGAGTATATTTCAGGAAGAGTTCAACTTAGGCAAGTATATGGATGAAGACGTGAACCCCTTAAGCTACAACGGACATGTGTTGGCAAAACTTCAAGACTCTACATTTTTTGTTAAGTGATCCAAGATCACGTCGAGTTCATAGGAAAGCCAGTGCTATTAAAGGGGATGAGATTTTGATCATGGTCTAACTACTCAAGTGCTTAGAGATATTGCTTCAAAATCCTCAGCCACACTCTCGCATTCATCTGTGTCCAAAATCCTAAAGTCATTCTTGGTCCCATTGAAACACATCTATCGGGACACACCGATATACACTTGACATAGCCACTACCTAAACCGTAGCAACTCGGTCTCACCGAGATGACCCTTCAGTCCCACCGAAGAGCACATGCCAACCTTCTGTAACCAATTGATTTCATTTTAGAATTCTCGAGTGGTTTCAATCGGTCTCACCGAAGTGTGGAAAGTGATTAGCGCATCACCCATCAGTCTCATAGAGCTATTCCATCCAGTCTCACCGAAAAGCCTAAAGTTTAAACCTTTTGTACTAGTCGGTCTCGCCGAGTGTTTTCACCTGGTCCCACCGAGCAGTGCGTAAAGGTGTGTAACAGTTAGATTTTTGGTGCTGCATATATATACCATCACCCATCCCACCAACTCTCAGAGAGCAACTAGGACAAAGCTACCAACCTACCACTTCCCATATCGAAATTCTGAGAGAGAACCACCTACACTAGTATTGAAATCAAGACAATTCCACTCCAACCTCTGATCCTTGATTTCTAGCCTCCCCAAGTTGTTTTCCATTCCAATCCCTCTCCTACCACATTGCCCAGATATGTGAGAGTGTTTGAGTGTTGAGTAGACTATCCTTTAAAGCACAAGAGCAAGGAGTTCGCCATTAACAACAACATCTATTATCTTTTGGAGAATGGTGTCTCCTAGATTGGTTAGGTGTCACTTGGCAACCTCCAAGCTTGTGGAGTTAAACCAAGGAGTTTGTATGGGCAAGGAGATCACCTACTTTGTGAAGATCTACCCTGAGTGAGGCAAGTCCTTCGCGGGCATAAGCCATGATGGCATGGACAAGATTGCTTTTTCCTGGACCCTTTGTGGGTGGAGCCCTTCGTGGACTCGCATTGCTGTTACCCCTTTGTGGGTTGAAGTCTCCATCAGCGTCGATGTACGACAACACCACCTAGCGGAACCACACAAAAAATCATCGTGTCTTCGTTGCGTTCCATCTTCTCCAAACTCTACCGTTATACTTTCTTGCACTTGCATGTCATTTACTTTTCGTTGCCCATACTTAGATATGCATGTGTAGGTTGTATTGCTTGCACTTAACTTGTGCAAAAATCTGCCTAAGTACCAAGGAAATTTAAAATAGCACGTTTTGCCTTGTTAGTGTCTATTCACCCCCTTTAGACCTATCCTTTCGACCCAACACCTATCCCAATCACCAAGAACATATGAGTATGACCTATATGTAGAGAATTTTCTCAAAATAAGCAAATTTACCCAACACATAGGTCAAAATTTTCTTTACACCTTAATAACCAAGGACAAATAGTTCATTCATAATTCAAGTTTGCATCGCCTCAATCTCACAAAATAAAGACAAATAAATAGAAACAAACATAATTTGTCCCTTTTTTCTCTAGAGACATAACTTCGGTAATCTTGCAAAGTAGAGCGACCAGTAAAAACTAAAATGGTAAGCCTACAGTCATGCAAACATACAATAAAACAAGAAAACAATGTATAGAAATGGCTGAATTTACTTGTAATATTGGGGATATCTCTTATTGGGAACTTATTGACCGACCCATGATAAGGGGTAAATTGTGTTGGGGAACGAAGCAGAAATTCAAAATGTTCCTACGTGTCACCAAGATCTATCTATGGAGAAACCAGCAATGAGGGGAAGGAGAGTGCATCTACATACCCTTGTAGATCGCTAAGCGGAAGCGTTCAAGAGAACGGGGTTGAAGGAGTCGTACTCGTCGTGATCCAAATCACCGGAGATCCTAGTGCCGAACGGACGGCACCTCCGCGTTCAACACACGTACAGCCCGGTGGCGTCTCCCACGCCTTGATCCAGCAAGGAGAGAGGGAGAGGTTGAGGAAGACTCCATCCAGCAGCAGCACAACGGCGTGGTGGTGATGGAGGAGCGTGGCAATCCTGCAGGGCTTCGCCAAGCACCGCGGGAGAGGAGGAGGGAGAGAGGTAGGGCTGCGCCAGGGAGAGGTGAAACTCATGTGTTGGCAGCCCCAAAACCCTCAAGTATATATAGGGGAGAGGGAGGGGGTGCACCCCCTCTAGGGTTTCCACCCCAAGGGGTGCGGCTGCCCCAATCCCATCTAAGGGTGGCGGCCAAAGGGGGAGAGGGGGGAAACTTGCCCCCCAAGTTAGGTGGAAGCACCCCCTCCCCAAACCCTAGGCGCCTTGGGCCCTTGTGGGGGGCGCACCAGCCCACCTGGGGCTGGTCCCCTCCCACACTTGGCCCATGCAGCCCTCCGGGGCTGGTGGCCCCACTTGGTGGACCCCCGGGACCCTCCCGGTGGTCCCGGTACGTTACCGATAAAACAAGAAAATTTTCCGGTGACCAAAACAGGACTTCCCATATATAAATCTTTACCTCCGGACCATTCCGGAACTCCTCGTGACGTCCGGGATCTCATCCGGGACTCCGAACAACATTCGGTAACCACATACAAACTTCCTTTATAACCCTAGTGTCATCGAACCTTAAGTGTGTAGACCCTACGAGTTCGGGAACCATGCAGACATGACCGAGACATTCTCCGGTTAATAACCAACAGCGGGATCTGGATACCCATGTTGGCTCCCACATGTTCCACGATGATCTTATCGGATGAACCACGATGTCAAGGACTCAATCGATCCCGTATACAATTCCCTTTGTCTAGCGGTATTGTACTTGCCCGAGATTCGATCGTCGGTATCCGATACCTTGTTTAATCTTGTTACCGGCAAGTCTCTTTACTCGTTCCGTAACACATCATCCCGTGATCAACCCCTTGGTCACATTGTGCACATTATGATGATGTCCTACCGAGTGGGCCCAGAGATACCTCTCCGTCACACGGAGTGACAAATCCCAGTCTCGATTCGTGCCAACCCAACAGACACTTTCGGAGATACCTGTAGTGCACCTTTATAGTCACCCAGTTATGTTGTGACGTTTGGTACACCCAAAGCATTCCTACGGTATCCGAGAGTTGCACAATCTCATGGTCTAAGGAAATATACTTGACATTATAAAAGCTTTAGCATACGAACTACACGATCTTTGTGCTAGGCTTAGGATTGGGTCTTGTCCATCACATCATTCTGCTAATGATGTGATCCCGTTATCAATGGCATCCAATATGTCCATGGTCAGGAAACCGTAACCATCTATTGATCAACGAGCTAATCAATTAGAGGCTTACTAGGGACATGGTGTTGTCTATGTATCCACACATGTATCTGAGTTTCCTATCAATACAATTATAGCATGGATATTAAACGATTATCATGAACAAGGAAATATAATAATAACTAATTTATTATTGCCTCTAGGGCATATTTCCAACAGTCTCCCACTTGCACTAGAGTCAATAATCTAGTTCACATTGCCATGTGATTAACACTGATAGGTCACATCGCCATGTGACCAACATCCAAAGAGTTTACTAGTGTCTAAACTAGTTCACATCACCATGTGATTAAGTTTCAATGAGTTCTCGGGTTTGATCATGTTTTGCTTGTGAGAGAAGTTTTAGTCAACGGGTCTGCAACATTCAGATCCGTATGTATTTTGCAAATTCTCTATGTCATATTGTAAATGCTGCTTCCGCGCTCCACTTGGAGCTATTCCAAATGGTTGCTCCACTATACGTATCCGGTTTGCTACTCAGAGTCATTCGGATAGGTGTTAAAGCTTGCATCGACGTAACCCTTTACGCCGAACCCTTTATCACCTCCATAATCGAGAAACGTTTCCTTATTCCTCTAAGGATAATTTTGACCGCTGTCCAATGGTCCGTTCCTGGATCATTCCTGTACCCCTTGACTGACTCATGGCAAGGCACACTTCCGATGCGGTACACAACATAACATACTATAGAGCCTACGTCTAAAGCATAGGCGACGACCTTCGTCCTTTCTCTCTTTTCTGCCGTGGTCGAGCTTTAAGTCTTAACTTCATACCTTACATCTCAGGCAAGAACTCCTTCTTTGACCGATCCATCTTGAACACCTTCAAGATCATGTCAAGGTATATGCTCATTTGAAAGTACCATTAAGCGTTTTTGATCTATCCTCATAGATCTTGATGCTCAATGTTCAAGTAGCTTAATCCAGGTTTTCTATTGAAAAACACCTTTCAAATAACCCTATATGCTTTCTAGAAATTCTACATCATTTCTGATCATCAATATGTCAACAACATATACTCATCAGAAATTCTATAGTGCTCCCACTCACTTCTTTGGAAATACAAGTTTCTCATAAACTTTGTATAAATCCAAAATCTTTGATCATCTCATCAAAGCGTACATTCCAACTCCGAGATGCTTACTCCAGTCCTTAGAAGGATCGCTGGAGCTAGCATGGCTTTAGCATCCTTAGGATTGACAAAACCTTTCTGATTGTATCACATACAACCTTTCCTTACGAAAACTGGTAAGGAAACTCGTTTTGACATCCATCTGCCAGATTTCATAAATGCAGCTAATGCTAACATGATTCTGACGGACTTAAGCATCGCTACGGATGAGAAAATCTCATCGTAGTCAACTCCTTGAACTTGTGAAAAACTCTTCGCCACAAGTCGAGCTTCATAGACGGTGACATTACCGTCCAAGTCCGTCTTCTTCTTAAAGATACATTTATCTCAATGGCTTGCCGATCATTGAGCAAGTCCATCAAAGTCCATGCTTTGTTCTGATACATGGATCCTATCTCGGATTTCATGGCTCCTAACCATTTGTCGGAATTTGGGCCCACCATCGCTTCTCCATAGCTCGTCGATTCATTGTTGTCTAGCAACATGACCTTCAAGACAGGATCACCGTACCACTCCGAAGCAGTACGCGTCCTTGTCGTCCTACGAGGTTCGGTAGTGACTTGATCCGAAGCTTCATGATCAATATCATAAGCTTCCACTTCAATTGGTGTAGGTGCCACGGGAACAACTTCCTGTGCACTGCTACACATTGGTGTAGGTCTACCAAGAATAATAGGACATGAAGGATTGCAATCTATATCAAGAACGATAAAATATCTGGGCACATAATTCCTATTTGCAACAATAAGAACATCATTAATTCTTCTTATAGGCTTTTTAATAGTGGAATCCGCAAGATGCAAGTTTAGAGAGCAATCATCAAAATCACGGAAATCTAGCAAATCACCCAAATTACACAAAGCATGAAACTCATAATCTTTAATTTTAATTTTTATAGTAGGTTCCCACTCATCATAGAGTTTTTTAGGGATAGAAACTTTCAACTCAAGTTTTTCTTCATAAGATTGCATCAAGGCGTCAACAATGTGTTCGGTAAAGGCCTTATTTTGACTATAAGCATGAGGAGAATCTAGCACGGATTGCAACAAGGAAATACAACCAATCAAAGAGCAATTTTCATAATTAAATTCCTGGAGATCCAAAATAGTGGGTTTAGCAACATCATGGTTTTTATTTATTTCAATCCCACTTTCATCAATTTCATCATCAAGATCTAGAAACTCCGAATTCTTAGAACGCTTTCTAGGTAAAGGAAGATCATATTCAGTTTCCTCAAGATTCATATTGCAAAACAAAGATTTAATGGGGGACACATCAATAACTTTTAGATCTTCATCTTGATTTTCATAGGAATTGGAAGAACACGCTTTAATAAAGGCATCTTTGGAAGCACGCATCCTAGCGGTTCTTTCCTTGCACTCATCAATGGAAATTCTCATGGCTTTGAGAGACTCATTAATATCATGCTTAGGAGGAATAGATCTAAGCTTTAAAGAATCAATTTCAAGAGAAATTCTATCAACGTTCCTAGCCAAATCATCAACTTTAAGCAATTTCTCTTCAAGCAAAGCACTAAAATTCTTTTGTGAATTCATAAACTCTTTAACACTACTCTCAAATTCAGAGGGCATCTTATTAAAATTTCCATAAGAGTTGTTGTAGGAATTTCCATAATTATTAGAAGGATTACTAGGATAAGGCCTAGGATTAAAATTCCCTCTATAAGCGTTGTTTTCAAAACTATTCCTACCAACAAAATTCACATCCATAGATTCATTGTTATTCTCAAGCAAAGTAGATAAAGGCATATCATTGGGATCAAGAGGAGTATTTTTAGGAGCAAACATCTTCATAAGTTCATCCATCTTTTCACTCAAAACATTGATTTCTTCTATAGCATGCACTTTTTTACTAGAAGATCTTTCGGTGTGCCATTGAGAATAATTAGCCATAATATTATCAAGCAATTTGGTAGCATCCCCTAACGTAATTTCCATTAAAGTGCCTCCCGCGGCCGAATCTAAAAGATTTCTAGAAGCAAAATTCAATCCGGCATAAAAAATTTGTATGATCATCCATAAATTCAAACTATGAGTAGGGAAATTGTGAAGCATTAATTTCATTCTTTCCCAAGATTGGGCAACATGCTCATGATCAAGTTGTTTAAAATTCATGATGTCGTTCCTAAGAGTGATAATCTTAGCGGGAGGAAAATACTTAGAGATAAAAGCATCTTTGCACTTGTTCCAAGAATCACTACTATTTTTAGGCAAAGATGAAAACCAAACTTTAGCACGATCTCTAAGTGAAAACGGAAATAATTTAAATTTGACAATATTGTTATCCATATCTTTCTTCTTTTGCATATCACACAAATCAACAAAATTGTTTAGATGAGTAGCGACATCTTCACTAGGAAGGCCGGCAAATTGATCTTTCATAACAAGATTCAGCACAGCGGTATTGATTTCACAAGACTCATCATTATTAAGAGGAGCAATCGGAGTACTAAGGAAATCATTATTATTGCTATTCGAGAAATCACACAATTTGGTATTATCTTGTGCCATGGCAACAAGTAATCCAACACACAAGCAAAAAGAAAGGCAAAGGGAAAAAAGGCAAACGGGAAAGAGAGGAAGAGATTGGGAAAGAGAGGGCAAATAAAACGGCAAGGGTGAAGTGGGGGAGAGGAAAACGAGAGGCAAATGGCAAATAATGTAATGCGAGAGATAGGGATTGCGATGGGTACTTCGTATTGTTGACTTGCTTGCGTGAGCCTCCCCAGCAACGGCGCCAGAAATTCTTCTTGCTACCTCTTGAGCACTGTGTTCGATTTCCCCGAAGAGGAGAGGATGATGCAGCAAAGTAGCGTAAATATTTCCCTCAGTTTTTGAGAACCAAGGTATCTGTGATGCCCGGATAATTAAGCTACAATAATTCTCTGCTAATGATGCCACGTCATTTTGATCACAGTGGCTAATCTCGAGTTAGTTCGAAACCAATTCAAATTCAAATTCAAAATCAGGCAAACAATAAAAGTTTTCAAATATTAAAACAAAAATGTTTGAAGTAAGCTAGATAATCCATATTAAATATTGGTGAAGAAACCACACTTGTGTAAAGTATTTAAATGCACTATAGTAAGTAAAACAGCAGCAAAACAATTAGTTAAATGCTTTTAAATACTAAACATATGTTAATCTAGTTTATATAATCACCAAACTTTTTGGAGTAGGTGGCCTATGTTATTATGCTAATTTAGGAGTAGGGGTTATATTTTTGCAAAGCTGTTTTGCTAACTAAAATAAATAAAACAGAAAAGAAAATAAGAAAAGGAATGCAAAACAGAAAACAAAAGAAAAACAAAGAAAGGCCCCCTGGCCCAATTGGGCTTTAGCCCAGTCAACCGGCCCACCAATGCCGGCCCACTCCACTCCCCTTATCCCCCCTCACTGAAACCCTAGCCACAACAGCAACCCCACTCCCCCCCCACTCGCCTCTCCCTCCCCCCTCCTCCCGATCCCATCTGGATCGAGGAGGGGCTCGACCTCGATGCGCCGACGGCGACCACGCACCGCCCCGCCGCTGCACGACCACCTCGACGCCGAAGCCTCGCCAGCCTGCTTCCTCGTCCCCGACCTGGACACGTCGCCCCCGACACCGTCGTCATCGCCGGCACTAGGCGCCACCTCGCTGGCGCTGCCCCACCGCCGCCGCCCTGCGCCGGATCGACCTCGCCGTGGCCTCCTCATCTCCTCCCCACGGGTCGCCCCCGAGCCTCGCCGCCCCGCTTCTCTTCAACGCTGATGAGGCCATAGGCATCTCCCCCTCGCTCTGTGTTGCCGGCGTCGTTCACTGCCCGCGCGCGCACGACCCCGCGCCCGCTACCCTGCTCGCCAGCCGGACCTCGCCGTCCCGCACCTGCGCCCCCCCTGCTGCTCGCCTAGCTCGTCGGCCCCGCGTAGCTTGCCGTGGGTGCCCGTCGCTCCCCCTGGCCGCTACTGCCCCGCCGTTTCGCCTCAACGTTGCTGTGTCGCGGCCTCGATCTGCCGCCGTGCCCCGGTGCCTTGCACCGCCGCGCTCCCTCGGGCACGAGCGCCCGCAACCGGCGCCCGCCCCATTAACCGTTGCCCGAATCCACTATGGCCCCTATGCCTATGACACATGGGGCCTGCCCCTGGAACATTAAAAAAAAGAGAGATTAAAAAAAGGAATAACAAATAAAAATATTAATTTATTAACTAACTTAATTAATCATGTTTAGTTAACCCATTTAACTATTGTTAATTAATTAAACAGTAATTAGATTAGTTAAACCCTAATTAGAATAAACAGAGTATGACACGCGGGACCCACACGTCAGTTTGACCAGTCAACACCTCTGTTGACTGCTGACGTCATGCTAACGTCATGATGACGTCAGCAAACACTATTCTGGATAATGTTGAACTAAATTAATTAAATAAATTCTAAAAATGATTTGAAACTTTAGAAAATCATATAAAATAAACCATAGCTCAGATGAAAATACTTTCTGCATGAAAGTTGCTCAGAACGACGAGACGAATCCGGATGCGCAGCCTGTTCATCCGCCACACATCCCTAACATATCGAACACGCAACTTTCCCCCTCTGGTTCACCTGACCGAAAACGCGAAACACCGGGGATACTTTCCCGGATGTTTCCCCCTTTCGTCGATATCACCTACTACCGCGTTAGGGCACACCTAGCACCGCGTATTGCCATGTTACGCTTTGTGATGCTTTGATGGCTATGTTATTTATTGTGTTCCCGCTCCGTTACTTCTTTCCGGTAGACCCCGAGACTGCCGGCGACCCCCAGTTCGACTACGGAGTTGACGACCCCTACTTGCCAGAGCAACCAGGCAAGCCCCCCCCCCTTGATCACCAGATATCGCCTATTCTTCTCTATACAGCTTGCATTAGAGTAGTATAGCATGTTACTGTTCGATTACTCCTATTCTGTTGCATAGCCTATCATTGTTGCTACAGTCATTGATACCTTACCCGCAATCCTAAATGCTTAGTATAGGATGCTAGTTTATCATCATTGGCCCTGCATTCTTGTCAGTCTGCCTTGCTATACTATCGGGCCGTGATCACTTGGGAGATGATCATGGGTATATACTATACATATATGCATACTATACAGATGAGGACTAAAGTCGGGTCAGCTCGTTGAGTACCCGCAAGTGATTTCGATGTGGGGGCTGGAAGGACAGGTGGCTCCATCCCGGTAGAGGTGGGCCTGGGTTCCCGACAGCCCTCGACTGTTACTTTGTGGCGGAGCGACAGGGCAGGTTGCGACTACCTAGGCGAGAGGTGGGCCTGGCCCTGGTCGATGTTCGCAGTTGCTTCATAATAACATGCTTAAGGAGATCTTGGTATTTGATCTGAGTCTGGCCACTGGCCTATACACACTAACCAACTACGCGGGAAAGATATGGGCACTCGACGTCGTGGTATCAGCCGAAGCCTTCGTGACGTCAGCGACTGAGCAGCGCGCGCCGGGTTGGACTGCGTTAACGCAACTTCCTTTGTAATGGAGGTTGCTAGGTCTGCTCACCGGCCGCGTACGCAACGTGCAGGTGTGCAATGGGCGATGGGCCCAGACCCCTACGCGCATAGGATTTAGACCGGCGTGCTGACCTCTCTGTTGTGCCTAGGTGGGGCTGCGACATGTTGATCTTCCGAGGCCGGGCATGACCCATTAAAGTGTGTGCGGCCAAATGGGATCGAGCGTGTTGGGTTATGTGGTGCACCCTTGCAGGGAAGTTTATCTATTCGAATAGCCGTGTCCCTCGGTAAAAGGACGACCCGGAGTTGTACCTTGACCTTATGACAACTAGAACCGGATACTTAATAAAACACACCCAGACAAGTTCCACAGACAACCCGGTGATCACTTTTCCACAGGGCGGCGAGGGGAGGATCGCCGGGTAGGATTATGCTATGCGATGCTACTTGGAGGACTTCAATCTACTCTCTTCTACATGCTGCAAGACGGAGGCTGCTAGAAGCGTAGTCTTCGATAGGACTAGCTATCCCCCTCTTATTCTGGCATTCTACAGTTCAGTCCACCGATATTGCCTCTTTACACATATACCCATGCATATGTAGTGTAGATCCTTGCTTGCGAGTACTTTGGATGAGTACTCACGGTTGCTTTGCTCCCTTTTTTTCCTGTTTTCCTCTTCTTCTCGGATGCCGCAACCAGACGTTGGAGCCCAAGAGCCAGACGCCACCGTCGACGACTCCTACTACACTGGGGGTGCCTACTACTACGTGCAGGCCGATGACGATGACCAGGAGTAGTTTAGGAGGATCCCAGGCAGGAGGCCTGCGTCTCTTTCGATCTGTATCCCTGTTTGTGCTAGCCATCTTATGGCAACTTGTTTAACTTATGTCTGTACTCAGATATTGTTGCTTTCGCTGACTCGTCTATGATCGAGCACTTGTATTCGAGCCCTCGAGGCTCCTGGCTTGTATTATGATGCTTGTATGACTTATTTATGTTTTAGAGTTGTGTTGTGATATCTTCCCGTGAGTCCCTGATCTTGATCGTACATGTTTGCTTGCATGATTAGTGTACGATTGAATCGGGGGCGTCACAAGTTGGTATCAGAGCCGACTGCCTGTAGGAATCCCCCTTTCCAACTCCTTGTCCGAAGTCGAGTCTAGACATTGCAAAACTTTTACTAACATGGCTGTGTGTCTTACGGGCACACGTCGCCATTGGGTGGTAGTAGGATCTTTTATTCCTCGACCTATACTATGGGACTCTGACATCTCTTCTATTCAGGTTAAACGATTATACTAACTCTGACTCTAGGTTCTCGATAATACTTTCTCCCGGAGAGCCCCTTATTACAGATGATCGTCTGCTGCATCAGAAGAATCCGAAGATACTCTCCGATGTTCTCTTGAGACTTTGTGGCGTCGCTTTTGCAATTTCCCTCCATCGATAAACCCCTATGGATACCCACGTATACTCGCCATTCATACAATGCTTCCCAGTTGATCTTGTTATTACAAGATACATCGAAATTCTCTCTATTGTTTCAAGAATACTTTGTGCCTACTGCCTTGCAGTTCTTTACCACATGAATACCCCTGCAAATAATTACTCGCACTTATCGAGTATTCATCCATCCCCAGTTGTTCATATGTTTCATTTGATACTTTGAAATTCTATCCGATCATTCGAGAATCCTCTTTAAAACTATTGCTCTACATATACTTGTCTGCTTGCATTATGGATGCTTCCCATAGATCTAGCAACATTCATTAGTCTCCTTTGACATCGTCATTTTGATCCTATTGATTCAACATGAGTGCGAATGCACGCAATCATCAGTTGATTCTTTTAAAATTATCTTTCCGGCTGAGATGTCATTTTGAAAATGATTTGTTTATCGACCAATCAGATGGTCGTCGAATGTACCCCTAAGACTCTTCAACTTATCCATCCCTAATCAGAGCGTTGCTTCTGATCCCTTGACTGGGAATTCATAATTCTTGTGCAATTGAACTTTGAGTTAGTCAGTTGTTTCTATAATTCGATCCCCTTGCATTCTTTCTTCTGGTTGAGTACCGATGCTCACATCAGATCCCTTGTGGACCACCAGATCCTTTATGGACTTCATCCGACAACGTCCTTCGTATCCAATAACTTTGTGAGTCTTTTCTCGGGTACATATTGCCTTTGGTAAATTGTATCCTCTGCCTTGTCGAACATGCTCTGTTTTCGAGCTTGTGTTATCTACTTCTGAAGTTTGTGGTATATGTTCCTAAGAGGCCCTGATGGGTTGAACCTATGCATTTTCTAATCTTGTGAACCCGGAAACTACTACGGGTCATAATCTACTGATGTTATGCCAGATAAAATTTCAACACTACAACTTCGTCGAAGGCAAGAAGTGAGTGAAAGGTTATGCATTAGAGAAGTGGGAGTCGACCTTGAACTTTGTGTTCATGCCCATGGACACGATGTAGATCCTATCATGGAAGCTTCTTGTAATAATAACTATTTCCTTGATATAATATCTTCTGGTATCGGTGAATTGATCCTTTGCAATCGTGGTTCCGACCATGCTCTCCTTTAAATACCATTTCTCGTGCAAGTTTAAGCACTTGTCTTCTGCAGAGTAATATCCCAGTCCAACCTCTACTTTGATTTGTCGTCGAGTATTACCCCCTGGTATCTCAAGATTATCACGGAACTGCATAACTTCTTATGAGTTCTTCATCAAGTGCTACATTCTCATTGATTCCAATTTTTTCACGGGCTCTGAGTTATTAAACACTCAAAGACACCGATAACTGACTCGAGTCCGCATCGCGATTAAGCAACTATTGGTAACCTTCATTACTTACGAGTTTGAACTCAATCACGTCATTCCTAGCCTGTTTGGCTATATCCTTGTCGTGTCGATTTTAACTGTGCTACCTGGTCCTTCTTCCCAGAGCACAAATTTTTGACGATGAGCTAAGCTTACGTCGATTTTTCCTCATCATATCATTTCGCTTTGGACAACAAGCTTGCTTTGGAGTTTGTGTCATACCCATGGTTCCGTTAACCTTTCGCTTCATCATTCCTTTGACTTGATCTCATCGTCGATCTATTACATCTTCGTGGAGCCTCTCGACAAAATTTGTCGTGATCATCATCAACATCTTGACTCCTTCCTGGATATCAATTGAATTCATGATGAGAAATACCATCCTTGCCCTCGATGAATTTTATTATCATCGACCACTTTATTGCCTTCCCACCAACACAGCTTGTTCGTGTTTGGTGTTATACCTTGAGTTCCCTGCCATACAGCAATTGTTCTTCTTTACTCGGAATATTACCATCTCTTATGTCATCAATGTTGTGAGAATTACACCACCTCTTAAGAATTTGTGATACAGTGATGCTTCTCACCATCACCATTCTTTTCTTGGTCCCCGTGTTGAGTGAACTCTATTGTGCAAATTTAATATCTCTAGCAACCCTATTGCTTCAGAGTTATTGGACAATAATTCCAATTTAGTGTGTTGGTTGCTCAATCACCATTCCGACCTTGGGCGTGCAACTCAACCCATATTTCGAGTGCACCTTTCAACCCATGTTTAATTGTGTATGTTTTCCTCCAGCATACATCATTAAGTCATTTGATCTGGCTAATGTTATCTCCTTGTTCACATAGTTGTGGAAATCCATCCTTTTTGGAAATGTCAATGGATTGTCGCTGAGTCAATCAGTCACCTCCTCACCTCTCCTTGATTTAATGGTGAACTCATATTTCGGAACTCGCTTCCATGGTTTAATTCCCGAGAATCATACATTGTCACCTCGACAATTTGTGTTGCACATTTCTTCTCAGGCATCCTGAGTCTAAGATATCTTGACACCAATCAGATCTGAATCTCGGTCAGATATGATGGTTGGAACATATTTTCAAGAGTTATAACATTGGTCCCTATATGCCCCGATAAGGTGATGTCATGCCTAGCACACCTGACCAGAGGACCTATTGTTATAGTTTCCTTTTTAACAAGGTTAATCTTTTTTCCATGAGGAAATTGAATGCCTTGTTTAATAAGTTTATCCTGATGGATCCTTTGTGTATCTAAAGTCTGATTTTTGCTTGAAGACCATGTCAATGTTATCCCGAAGCATGTCTGTGGTACTCCGATTTTCAATAAGGGCATTTGAAGCACAATGCTAAATTCTCCTTATCAAACTTATCCAAACACCGTTGTTTGGGTAATGTCCTGAAATTCCTCTCCCCTTACCTAAATGGTTTTCTACTTCATGTCCTGCCATGGATATCATGCTCTACTTGCCCTCGGAAAGGATATACCCCTGAATTATGTGTTTAAACACATTTTCTCTCCATTATTCTGATTAAATCTAATAAGACAATTTCCCTTTCCATTGGTTTGTTTAAACCCTATCTATGATCTATATGATATAAGCAGTAATAATTCCCTGCTTGTGCAAACACCTCGGTGTACAACCGTGTCAGTAATACCCTGTTGCCTTTGTTGATAACATTCCGGTAACCACCGATGGACGAGAACTTTGCCAATTGGTTCGCCTCGTTCAACAAGTAGGAAAATTGCTCTCTTCGTTCCCCGTCCTTGGTACCGACATTCTTGCCGGCGTAGCTGACAAGCTATTCACTGACATGCCTCCCTGTCGTGGCTGTGTAAGATGTCACCACCCTTCCTACTTTCAACCCATATGGTGGGCCCATAACCCACAGGTCCACTTGATCGAAACCTGACTCTTCTTTACAACCCGGATTCTAATGTATCCTTTGCACCTGGCTTCGTATGTGATTGACGAGCTAAATTCTATACCATTATTCATCCTGGAATCAAACACCATGTTATTCTCGTTGTTCAAGCCCCCATTCCAGCTTCTGTCTAGGCATCGAATTATTGCCTACCCATTTGAAACTTTGGTACCATCATATATTGCACTCAACGAATTCACTGAAATACAACTCGTGGGGTACCTCATTTATTTCCCATTGAGTTCATCGTCTGATACCCAGCTTTGTGGAGATGCGTTCTTCCGGAGTTTTTCCCCTTGGTCGCATTCGTAGGACGATGGAGATCCCGAAGAAAGGATGACGGCTCCATCATGATGACCTGGAGCAGAGAAATGAAGACTTCAACGTAGTGGATCCACCTCTTCGAGAAGAGCAACCAAAGACGAGAAGATTCGTTAGGATTTCCTAACCAGACCTTTCCCCCCTAGTCCCCCTCTTAAATCTCGGAACAAGATTTCTTGTAGTGGAGGAGAATTGTGATGCCCAGATAATTAAGCTACAGTAATTCTCTGCTAATGATGCCACGTCAATTTGATCACAGTGGCTAATCTCGAGTTAGTTCGAAACCGATTCAAATTCAAATTCAAAATCAGGCAAACAATAAAAGTTTTCAAATATTAAAACAAAAATGTTCGGAGTAAGCCAGATAATCCATATTAAATATTGGTGAAGAAACCACACTTGTGTAAAGTATTTAAATGCACTATAGTAAGTAAAACAACAGCAAAACAATTAGTTAAATGCTTTTAAATACTAAACATATGTTAATCTAGTTTATATAATCACCAAACTTTTTGGAGTAGGTGGCCTATGTTATTATGCTAATTTAGGAGTAGGGGTTATATTTTAATAAAGCTGTTTTGCTAACTAAAATAAATAAAATAGAAAAGAAAATAAGAAAAGGAATGCAAAACAGAAAACAAAAGAAAAACAAAGAAAGGCCCCCCTGGCCCAACTGGGCTTTAGCCCAGTCAACCGGCCCACCAATGCCGGTCCACTCCACTCCCCTTATCCCCCCTCACCGAAACCCTAGCCACTACAGCAACCCCACTCCCCCCCACTCGCCTCTCCCTCCCCCCTCCTCCCGATCCCATCTGGATCGAGGAGGGGCTCGACCTCGATGCACCGACGGCAACCATGCACCGCCCTGCCGCTGCACGACCACCTCGACACCGGAGCCTCGCCGGCCTGCTTCCTCGTCCCCGACCTGGACGTGTCGCCCCCGACACCGTCGTCATCGCCGGTGCTAGGCGCCACCTCGGTGGCGCTGCCCCACCGCTGCCACCCTGTGCCGGATCAACCTCGTTGTGGCCTCCTCATCTCCTCCCCACGGGTCGCCCCCGAGCCTCGCCGCCCTGCTTCTCTTCAACGCTGGTGAGGCCATCGGCCTCTCCCCCTCGATCTGTGTCGCCGGCGTCGTTCACTGCCCGCGTGCGCACGACCCCGTGCCCGCTGCCTTGCTCGCCAGCCGGACCTCGCCGTCCCGCACCTGCGCCCCCCCTCCCCCCGCTGCTTGCCTAGCTCGTCGGCCCCGCATAGCTTGCCGCGGGTGCCCGCCGCTCCCCCTGGCCGCTACTGCCGCGCCATTTCGCCTCAACCGTTGCTGCGTCGCGGCCTCGATCTGCCGCCGTGCCCTGGTGCCTTGCACCACCGCGCTCCCTCGGGCACGAGCGCCCGCAACCGGCGCCCGCCCCATTAACCGTTGCCCGAATCCACTATGGCCCCTGTGCCTATGACACATGGGGCCCGCCCCTGGAACGTTAAAAAAAAGAGAGATTAAAAAAAGGAATAATAAATAAAAATATTAATTAATTAATTAGCTTAATTAATCTTGTTTAGTTAACCCATTTAACTATTGTTAATTAATTAAACAGTAATTAGATTAGTTAAACCCTAATTAGAATAAACAGAGTATGACATGCGGGACCCACACGTCAGTTTGACCAGTCAACACCTCTGTTGACTGCTGACGTCATGCTAACGTCATGATGACGTGAGCAAACACTATTCTGGATAATGTTGAATTATAATTAAATAAATTCTAAAAATGATTTAAAACTTTAGAAAATCATATAAAATAAACCGTAGCTCAGATGAAAATACTTTCTACATGAAAGTTGCTCAGAACGACGAGACGAATCCGGATGCGCAGCCTGTTCATCCACCACACATCCCTACCATATCGAACACGCAACTTTCCCCCTCTGGTTCACCTGACCGAAAACGCGAAACACTGGGGATACTTTCCCGGATGTTTCCCCCTTTCGTCGATATCACCTACTACCGCGTTAGGGCACACCTAGCACCGCGTATTGCCATGTTACACTTTGTGATGCTTTGATGGCTATGTTATTTATTGTGTTCCCGCTCCGTTACTTCTTTCCGGTAGACCCCGAGACTGCCGGTGACCCCCAGTTCAACTACGGAGTTGACGACCCCTACTTACCAGAGCAACCAGGTAAGCCCCCCCCCCCCCCCTTGATCACCAGATATCGCCTATTCTTCTCTATACTGCTTGCATTAGAGTAGTATAGCATGTTACTATTCGGTTACTCCTATTCTGTTGCATAGCCTGTCATTGTTGCTACAGTCATTGATACCTTACCCGCAATCCTAAATGCTTAGTATAGAATGCTAGTTTATCATCATTGGCCCTACATTCTTGTCGGTCTGCCTTGCTATACTATCGGGCTGTGATCACTTGGGAGGTGATCACGGGTATATACTATACATATATACATACTATACAGATGAGGACTAAAGTCGGGTCAGCTCGTTGAGTACCCGCAAGTGATTCCGATGTGGGGGCTGGAAGGACAGGTGGCTCCATCCCGGTAGAGCTGGGCCTGGGTTCCCGACGGCCCCCGACTGTTACTTTATGGCGGAGCGACAGGGCAGGTTGCGACCACCTAGGCGAGAGGTGGGCCTAGCCCTGGTCGATGTTCGCGGTTGCTTCATAATAACACGCTTAACGAGATCTTGGTATTTGATCTGAGTCTGGCCACTGGCCTATACGCACTAACCAACTACGCAGGAAAGATATGGGCACTCGACATCGTGGTATCAGCCAAAGCCTTCGTGACGTCAGCGACTGAGCGGGGCGCGCCGGGTTGGACTGCGTTAACGCAACTTCCTTTGTAATGGAGGTTGCTAGGTCTGCTCACCGGACGCGTACGCAACGTGCAGGTGTGCAATGGGCGATGGGCCCAGACCCCTACGCGCATAGGATTTAGACCGGCGTGCTGACCTCTCTGTTGTGCCTAGGTGGGGCTGCGACATGTTGATCTTCCGAGGCCGGGCATGACCCATTAAAGTGTGTGCGGCCAAATGGGATCGAGCGTGTTGGGTTATGTGGTGCACCCTTGCAGGGAAGTTTATCTATTCGAATAGCCGTGTCCCTCGGTAAAAGGACGACCCGGAGTTGTACCTTGACCTTATGACAACTAGAACCGGATACTTAATAAAACACACCCAGACAAGTTCCACAGACAACCCGGTGATCACTTTTCCACAGGGCGGCGAGGGGAGGATCGCCGGGTAGGATTATGCTATGCGATGCTACTTGGAGGACTTCAATCTACTCTCTTCTACATGCTGCAAGACGGAGGCTGCTAGAAGCGTAGTCTTCGATAGGACTAGCTATCCCCCTCTTATTCTGGCATTCTGCAGTTTAGTCCACCGATATTGCCTCATTACACATATACCCATGCATATGTAGTGTAGATCCTTGCTTGCGAGTACTTTGGATGAGTACTCACGGTTGCTTTGCTCCCTTTTTCCCCCGTTTTCCTCTTCTTCTCGGATGCCGCAACCAGACGTTGGAGCCCAAGAGCCAGACGCCACCGTCGACGACTCCTACTACACTGGAGGTGCCTACTACTACGTGCAGGCCGATGACGACGACCAGGAGTAGTTTAGGAGGATCCCAGGCAGGAGGCCTGCGCCTCTTTCGATCTGTATCCCAGTTTGTGCTAGCCATCTTATGGCAACTTGTTTAACTTATGTATGTACTCAGATATTGTTGCTTCCGCTGACTCGTCTATGATCGGGCACTTGTATTCGAGCCCTCGAGGCCCCTAGCTTGTATTATGATTCTTGTATGACCTATTTATGTTTTAGAGTTGTGTTGTGATATCTTCCCGTGAGTCCCTGATCTTGATCATACACGTTTGCGTGCATGATTAGTGTACGATTGAATCGGGGGCGTCACAGTATCAATCCAGTAGGAGACCACGCACAAGTCCCTCGTACCTACACAAAACGATAGCAACTCGCAACAATCGCTTAGGGGTTGTCAATCCCTTCACGGTCACTTACGAGAGTGAGATCTGATAGAGATAATATTTTGGTATTTTTGATAGATAGATGCAAAGTAAAAAGTAAAAGGCAAAGTAAAAACAAAGCAAGTAAATAAAGTGATAGAGATTGATTTGATGAGAATAGACCCGAGGGCCATAGGTTTCACTAGTGGCTTCTCTCAAGAGCATAAGTATTCTACGGTGGGTGAACAAATTACTGTTAAGCAATTGACAGAATTGAGCATAGTTATGAGTATATCTAGGCAATGATCATGTATATAGGCATCACGTCCAAAACAAGTAGATCGAAACGATTCTGCATCTACTACTATTACTCCACTCATCGACCGCTATCCAGCATGCATCTAGAGTATTAAGTTAAAAACAGAGTAACGCCTTAAGCAAGATGACATGATGTAGAGGGATAAATTCATGCAATATGATAAAAACACCATCTTGTTATCCTCGATGGCAACAATACAATACGTGCCTTGCAACCCTTTCCGTCACTGGGTAAGGACACCGCAAGATTGAACCCAAAGCTAAGCACTTCTCCCATTGCAAGAACTACCAATCTAGTTGGCCAAACCAAAAAGGATAATTCGAAGAGACTTGCAAAGATAACTCAATCATACATAAAAGAATTCAGAGAAGAATCAAATATTTTCCACAGATAATACTGGATCATAAACCCACAATTCATCGGTCTCAACAAACACACCGCAAAAAGAAGATTACATCGAATAGATCTCCACGAGAGAGGGGAAGAACATTGTATTGAGATCCAAAAAGAGAGAAGAAGCCATCTAGCTACTAGCTATGGACCCGAAGGTCTGAAGTAAACTACTCACACTTCATCAGAGGGGCTATGGTGATGATGTAGAAGCCCTCCATGGTGGATGCCCCCTCCGGCGGAGCTCCGGAACAGGCCCCAAGATGGGATCTCGTGGATACCGAAGGTTGCGGTGGTGGAATTAGGTTTTTGGCTCCTGTTCTGATCGTACGGGGATACATAGGAATATATAGGAGGAAGGAGTACGTCGGTTGAGCGTCAGGGGGCCCACGAGGTAGGGGGACGCGCCCAGGGGGACGCGCCCAGGGGGGCGCGCCCTCCATCCTCGTGACCGCCTCTGGCACTTCTTGGAGTAGGGTCCAAGTCTCTTGGATCACGTTCGGTTGGAAAATCACGTTCCCGAAGGTTTCATTCCGTTTGGACTCCGTTTGATATTTCGTTTCTTCGAAACACTGAAATAGGAAAAAAACATCAATTCTGGGTTGGGCCTCCGGTTAATAGGTTAGTCCCAAAAATAATATAAAAGTGGAAATAAAGCCCAATATAGTCCAAAACAGTAGATAAAGTAGCATGGAGCAATCAAAAATTATAGATACGTTGGAGACGTATCAACTAGCTCGTTGATCAATAGATGGTCATGGTTTCCTGACCATGGACATTAGATGTCATTGATAGCGGGATCACATCATTAGGAGAATGATGTCATGGACAAGACCCAATCCTAAGCATAGCACAAGATCGTATAGTTCGTTTGCTAAGAGCTTTTCTGATGTCAAGTATCATTTCCTTAGACCATGAGATTGTGCAACTCCCGGATATCGTAGGAATGCTTTGGGTGTACCAAACGTCACAACGTAACTGGGTGGCTATAAAGCTGCACTACAGGTATCTCCGAAAGTGTCTGTTGGGTTGGCACGAATCGAGACTGAGATTTGTCACTTTGTATGATGGAGAAGTATCTCTGGGCCCACTCGGTATTGCATCATCATAATGAGCTCAATGTGACTAAGTAGTTAGTCACGGGATCATGCATTACGGAACGAGTAAAGTGACTTGCCAGTAATGAGATTGAACGAGGTATTGGGATACCGACGATCGAATCTCGGGCAAGTAACGTACCGATTGACAAAAGGAATTGCATACGGGATTGCTTGAATCCGCGACATCGTGGTTCATCCGATGAGATCATCATGGAACATATGGGAGCAAACATGGGTATCCAGATCCCGCTGTTGGTTATTGGCCGGAGAGATGTCTCGGTCATGTCTGCATGATTCCCGAACCCGTAGGGTCTACACACTTAAGGTTCGGTGATGCTAGAGTTGTTATGGGAATTAGTATGTGGTTACCGAATGTTGTTCGGAGTCCCGGATGAGATCCCGGACATTACGAGGAGTTCCTAAATGGTCCGGGGATGAAGATTTATATATGGGAAGTCCAGTTTCAGTCACCGGAATAGTTTCGGGGGTTATCGGTATTGTACCGGGACCACCAAAAGGTGTCCGGAGGTCCACCGGGTGGGGCCACCTTCCCCGGGGGCCTTAATGGGCTGAATATGGGAGGGAACCAGCCCCTAGTGGGCTGGTGCGCCCCTCCCCAAGGGCCCAAGGCGCCTAGGGTTGAAAACCCTAGGGGAGGGGGCGCCTCCACCTTGCTTGGGGGGCAAGTCTCCCCCTCCTGGCCGCCCCCCCCCCCCTCTAGATGGGATCTAGAGGGGCCGGCCCCTCTCCCCTTCACCCTATAAATAGAGAGGGGGTGGGAGGTCTGCAGCACCCCTTGATTTTGGCGCAGCCCCTCTGTTGGGGAACGTAGTAATTTCAAAAAAATTCCTACGCACACGCAAGATCATGGTGATGGCATAGCAACGAGAGGGGAGAGTGTTGTCCACGTACCCTCGTAGACCGTAAGCGGAAGCACTAGCACAACGCGGTTGATGTAGTCGTACATCTTCACGATCCGACCGATCCAAGCACCGAACGTACGGCACCTCCGAGTTCAGCACACGTTCAGCTCGATGATGATCCCCGGACTCCGATCCAGCAAAGTGTCGTGGATGAGTTCTGTCAGCACGACGGCGTGGTGACGATGATGATGTTCTACCGGCGCAGGGCTTCGCCTAAGCTTCGCGACGATATGACCGAGGTGGAATATGGTGGAGGGGGGCACCGCACACGGCTAAGGAACGATCCATAGATCAACTTGTGTGTCTATGGGTGCCCCCCCCCCCCGCCCCCGTATATAAAGGAGCCAGGGGGAGGAGGCGGCCGGCCAAGGAGGGCGCGCCAAGGGGGGAGTCCTACTCCCACCGGGAGTAGGACTCCCTTCTTTCCTAGTTGGAATAGGAGAAGGGGGGAAAGAGGAGGAAGAGGGGAAGGAAAGGGGGGGCGCCGCCCCCTTCCCTTGTCCTATTCGGACTAGGAAGGGGAGGGGCGCGCGGCCCCCTCCTGCCTCCTTCCCTCTTCTCCATCGAGGCCCATGTAGGCCCAATAGCCCCCGGGAGGGTTCCGGTAATCTCCCGGTGCTCCGGTAAAATGCCGATTTCACCCGGAACGATTCCGATGTCCAAATATAGGCTTCCAATATATCAATCTTTATGTCTCGACCATTTCAAGACTCCTCGTTACGTCCGTGATCACATCTGAGACTCTGAACAAACTTCGGTACATCAAAACTTATAAACTCATAATAAAACTATCATCGTAACGTTAAGCGTGCGGACCCTACGGGTTCGAGAACTATGTAGACATGACCTAGAACTATTCTCGGTCAATAACCAATAGCGGAACCTGGATGCTCATATTGGTTCCTACATATTCTACGAAGATCTTTATCGGTCAAACCGCATAACAACATACGTTGTTCCCTTTGTCATGGGTATGTTACTTGCCCGAGATTTGATCGTCGGTATCCAATACCTAGTTCAATCTCGTTACCGGCAAGTCTCTTTACTTGTTCTGTAATGCATCATCCCGTAACCAACTCATTTGGTCACATTGCTTGCAAGGCTTATAGTGATGTGCATTACCGAGAGGGCCCAGAGATACCTCTCCGACAATCGGAGTGACAAAACCTAATCTCGAAATACGCCAACTCAACATGTACCTTCGGAGACACCTGTAGTACTCCTTTATAATCACCCAGTTATGTTGTGACGTTTGGTAGTACCCAAAGTGTTCCTCCGGTAAACGGGAGTTGCATAATTCTCATAGTTACAGGAACATGTATAAGTCATGAAGAAAGCAATAGCAATATACTAAACGATCAAGTGCTAGGCTAACGGAATGGGTCATGTCAATCACATCATTCTCCTAATGATGTGATCCCATTAATCAAATGACAACACATGTCTATGGTTAGGAAACATAACCATCTTTGATTAGCGAGCTAGTCTAGTAGAGGCATACTAGTGACTATATGTTTGTCTATGTATTCATACATGTATCATGTTTCCGATTAATACAATTCTAGCATGAATAATAAACATTTATCATGATATGAGGAAATAAATAATAACTTTATTATTGCCTCTAGGGCATATTTCCTTCAGTCTCCCACTTGCACTAGAGTCAATAATCTAGATTACATAGTAATGATTCTAACACCCATGGAGTCTTGGTGCTGATCATGTTTTGCTCGTGAGAGTGGCTTAGTCAACGGGTCTGCAACATTCAGATCCGTATGTATCTTGCAAATCTCTATGTATCCCACTTGGACTTGGTCCCGAATGGAATTGAAGCGTCTCTTGATGTGCTTGGTCCTCTTGTGAAATCTGGATTCCTTTGCCAAGGCAATTGCACCAGTATTGTCACAGAAGATTTTCATTGGTCCCGATGCACTAGGTATGACACCTAGATCGGAAATGAACTCCTTCATCCAGACTCCTTCATTTGCTGCTTCCGAAGCAGCTATGTACTCCGCTTCACATGTAGATCCCGCCACGACGCTTTGTTTAGAACTGCACCAACTTACAGCTCCACCGTTTAATAAAAACACGTATCCGGTTTGCGATTTAGAATCGTCCGGATCAGTGTCAAAGCTTGCATCGACGTAACCATTTACGACTAGCTCTTTGTCACCTCCATATACGAGAAACATATCCTTAGTCCTTTTTAGGTATTTCAGGATGTTCTTGACCGCTGTCCAGTGATCCACTCCTGGATTACTTTGGTACCTTCCTGTCAAGCTTATTGCTAAGCATACGTCAGGTCTGGTACACAGCATTGCATACATGATAGAGCCTATGGCTGAAGCATAGGGAACATCTTTCATTTTCTCTCTATCTTCTGATGTGGTCGGGCATTGAGTTTGACTCAACTTCACACCTTGTAGTACGGGCAAGAACCCTTTCTTTGCCTGATCCATTTTGAACTTTTTCAAAATTTTATCAAGGTATGTGCTTTGTGAAAGTCCTATTAAGCGTCTTGATCTATCTCTATAGATCTTGATGCCCAATATATAAGCAGCTTCACCGAGGTCTTCCATTGAAAAACTTTTATTCAAGTATTCCTTTATGCTATCCAGAAATTCTATATCATTTCCAATAATAATATGTCATCTACATATAATATCAGAAATGCTACAGAGCTCCCACTCACTTTCTTGTAAATACAGGCTTCTCCAAAAGTCTGTATAAAACCATATGCTTTGATCACACTATCAAAGCGTTTATTCCAACTCCGAGATGCTTGCACCAGTCCATAAATAGAACGCTGGAGCTTGCACACTTTGTTAGCACCTTTTGGATCTACAAAACCTTCTGGCTGCATCATATACAACTCTTCTTCCAGAAATCCATTCAAGAATGCAGTTTTGACATCCATTTGCCAAATTTCATAATTATGAAATGCAGCAATAGCTAACATGATTCGGACAGACTTAAGCATCGCTACGGGTGAGAAAGTCTCATCATAGTCAACCCCTTGAACTTGTCGAAAACCTTTCGCAACAAGTCGAGCTTTATAGACAGTTATATTTCCATCAGCGTCAGTCTTCTTCTTAAAAATCCATTTATTCTCAATGGCTTGCCGATCATCGGGCAAGTCAACCAAAGTCCATACTTTGTTTTCATACATGGATCCCATCTCAGATTTCATGGCCTCTAGCCATTTTGCGGAATCTGGGCTCATCATCGCTTCCTCATAGTTCGTAGGTTCATCATGGTCAAGCAACATGACTTCCAGAATTGGATTACCGTACCACTCTGGTGCGGATCTTATTCTGGTAGACCTACGAGGTTCAGTAGAAACTTGATCTGAAGTTTCATGATCAATATCATTAGCTTCCTCACTAATTGGAGTAGTTGTCACAGGAACCGGTTCTTGTGATGAACTACTTTCCAATAAGGGAGTAGATACAGTTATCTCATCAAGTTCTACTTTCCTCCCACTCACTTCTTTCGAGAGAAACTCCTTCTCTAGAAAGGATCCGATTTTAGCAACGAAAATCTTGCCCTCAGATCTGTGATAGAAGGTGTACCCAATAGTCTCTTTTGGGTATCCTATGAAGACACATTTCTCCGATTTGGGTTCGAGCTTATCTGGTTGAAGTTTCTTCACATAAGCATCGCAGCCCCAAACTTTAAGAAACGACAACTTTGGTTTCTTGCCAAACCATAGTTCATAAGGCGTCGTCTTAACGGATTTTGATGGTGCCCTATTTAACGTGAATGCGGCCGTCTCTAAAGCATAACCCCAAAACGATAGCGGTAAATCAGTAAGAGACATCATAGATCGCACCATATCTAGTAAAGTACGATTACGACGTTCGGACACACCATTTCGTTGTGGTGTTCCAGGTGGCGTGAGTTGCGAAACTATTCCGTGTTGTTTCAAGTGTAGACCAAACTCGTAACTCAAATATTCTCCTCCACGATCAGATCGTAGAAATTTTATTTTCCTGTTACGATGATTTTCTACTTCACTCTGAAATTCTTTGAACTTTTCAAATGTTTCAGACTTGTGTTTCATCAAGTAGATATACCCATATCTGCTCAAATCATCTGTGAAGGTGAGAAAATAACGATATCCGCCGCGAGCCTCAACATTCATTGGACCACAAACATCAGTATGTATGATTTCCAACAAGTCAGTTGCTCGCTCCATAGTTCCGGAGAACGGCGTTTTAGTCATCTTGCCCATGAGGCACGGTTCGCAAGTACCAAGTGATTCATAATCAAGTGATTCCAAAATCCCATCAGTATGGAGTTTCTTCATGCGCTTTACACCGATATGACCTAAACGGCAGTGCCACAAATAAGTTGCACTATCATTATTAACTCTGCATCTTTTGGTTTCAACACTATGAATATGTGTATCACTACTATCGAGATTTAATAAAAATAGACCACTCTTCAAGGGTGCATGACCATAAAAGATATTACTCATATAAATAGAACAACCATTATTCTCTGATTTAAATGAATAACCGTCTCGCATCAAACAAGATCCAGATATAATGTTCATGCTTAACGCTGGCACCAAATAACAATTATTTAGGTCTAAAACTAATCCCGATGGTAGATGTAGAGGTAGCGTGCCGACCGCGATCACATCGACTTTGGAACCATTTCCCACGCGCATCGTCACCTCGTCCTTAGCCAATCTTCGCTTAATCTGTAGTCCCTGTTTCGAGTTGCAAATATTAGCAACAGAACCATTATCAAATACCCAGGTGCTACTGCGAGCATTAGTAAGGTACACATCAATAACATGTATATCACATATACCTTTGTTCACTTTGCCATCCTTCTTATCCGCCAAATACTTGGGGCAGTTCCGCTTCCAGTGTCCAGTCTGCTTGCAGTAGAAGCACTCAGTTTCAGGCTTAGGTCCAGACTTGGGTTTCTTCTCTTGAGCAGCAACTTGCTTGCTGTTCTTTTTGATGTTCCCCTTCTTCTTCCCTTTGCCCTTTTTCTTGAAACTGGTGGTCTTGTTAACCATCAACACTTGATGCTCCTTCTTGATTTCTACCTCCGCGGCTTTTAGCATTGCGAAGAGCTCGGGAATAGTCTTGTTCATCCCTTGCATATTATAGTTCATCACGAAGCTCTTGTAGCTTGGTGGCAGTGATTGAAGAATTCTGTCAATGACACTATCATCAGGAAGATTAACTCCCAGTTGAATCAAGTGATTATTATACCCAGACATTTTGAGTATGTGTTCACTGACAGAACTATTCTCCTCCATCTTGCAGCTGTAGAACTTATTGGAGACTTCATATCTCTCAATCCGGGCATTTGCTTGAAATATTAACTTCAACTCCTGGAACATCTCATATGCCCCATGACGTTCAAAACGTCGTTGAAGACCCGGTTCTAAGCCGTAAAGCATGGCACACTGAACTATCGAGTAGTCATCAGCTTTGCTCTGCCAGACGTTCTTAACGTCGTCAGTTGCATCAGCAGCAGGCCTGGCACCCAGCGGTGCTTCCAGGACGTAACTTTTCTGTGCAGCAATGAGGATAATCCTCAGGTTACGGACCCAGTCCGTGTAATTGCTACCATCATCTTTCAACTTTGCTTTCTCAAGGAACGCATTAAAATTCAACGGAACAACAGCACGAGCCATCTATCTACAAACAAACATAGACAAGCAAAATACTATCAGGTACTAAGTTCATGATAAATTTAAGTTCAATTAATCATATTACTTAAGAACTCCCACTTAGACAGACATCTCTCTAGTCATCTAAGTGATCACGTGATCCAAATCAACTAAACCATGTCCGATCATCACGTGAGATGGAGTAGTTTCAATGGTGAACATCACTATGTTGATCATATCTACTATATGATTCACGCTCGACCTTTCGGTCTCTGTGTTCCGAGGCCATATCTGTATATGCTAGGCTCGTCAAGTATGACCTGAGTATTCCGCGTGTGCAACTGTTTTGCACCCGTTGTATTTGAACGTAGAGCCTATCACACCCGATCATCACGTGGTGTCTCAGCACGAAGAACTTTCGCAATGGTGCATACTCAGGGAGAACACTTCTTGATTATTAGTGAGAGATCATCTTAAAATGCTACCGTCAATCAAAGCAAGATAAGATGCATAAAGGATAAACATCACATGCAATCAATATAAGTGATATGATATGGCCATCATCATCTTGTGCTTGTGATCTCCATCTTTGAAGCACCGTCGTGATCACCATCGTCATCGGCGCGACACCTTGATCTTCATCGTAGCATCGTTGTTGTTACGCCATCTATTTCTTCTACGACTATCGCTGCCGCTTAGAGATAAAGTAAAGCAATTACAGGGCGTTTGCATTTCATACAATAAAGCGACAACCATATGGCTCCTGCCAGTTGTCGATAACTTCGGTTACAAAACATGATCATCTCATACAATAAAATAAAGCATCACGTCTTGACCATATCACATCACAACATGCCCTGCAAAAACAAGTTAGACGTCCTCTACTTTGTTGTTGCAAATTTTACGTGGCTGCTACGGGCTTTAGTAAGAACCGTTCTTACCTACGCATAAAAACCACAACGATAGTTCGTCAAGTTGGTGTTGTTTTAACCTTCGCAAGGACCGGGCGTAGCCACACTCGATTCAGCTAAAGTGAGAGAGACAGACACCCGCCAGCCACCTTTAAGCATGAGTGCTCGCAACGGTGAAACCATTCTCGCGTAAGCGTACATGTAATGTCGGTACGGGCCGCTTCATCTCACAATACCGCTGAACCAAAGTATGACATGCTGGTAAGCAGTATGACTTGTATCGCCCACAACTCACTTGTGTTCTACTCGTGCATATAACATCAACGCATAAAACCTAGGCTCTGATACCACTATTGGGGGACGTAGTAATTTCAAAAAAATTCCTATGCACACGCAAGATCATGGTGATGGCATAGCAACGAGAGGGGAGAGTGTTGTCCACGTACCCTCGTAGACCATAAGCGGAAGCGTTAGCACAACGCGGTTGATGTAGTCATACGTCTTCACGATCTGACCGATCCAAGCACCGAACGTACGGCACCTCCGAGTTCAGCACACGTTCAGCTCGATGACGATCCCCGGACTCCGATCTAGCAAAGTGTCAGGGATGAGTTCCGTCAGCACGACGGCGTGGTGACTATGATGATGTTCTACCAGCGCAGGGCTTCGCCTAAGCTTCGCGATGATATGACCAAGGTGGAATATGGTGGAGGGGGGCACCGCACACGGCAAAGGAACGATCCGTAGATCAACTTGTGTGTCTATGGGTGCCCTCCTGCCCCCGTATATAAAGGAGCCAGGGGGGAGGAGGCGGCCGGCCAAGGAGGGCGCGCCAAGGGGGGAGTCCTACTCCCACCGGGAGTAGGACTCCCTTCTTTCCTAGTTGGAATAGGAGAAGGGGGGAAAGAGGAGGAAGAGGGGAAGGAAAGGGAGGGCGCCGCCCCCCTTCCCTTGTCCTATTCGGACTAGGAAGGGGAGGGGCGCGCGGCCCCCTCCTGCCTCCTTCCCTCTTCTCCCTCGAGGCCCATGTAGGCCCAATAGCCCCCGGGGGGGTTCCGGTAACCTCCCGGTGCTCCGGTAAAATGCCGATTTCACCCGGAACGATTCCGATGTCCAAATATAGGCTTCCAATATATCAATCTTTATGTCTCGACCATTTCAAGACTCCTCGTTACGTCCGTGATCACATCCGGGACTCCGAACAAACTTCGGTACATCAAAACTTATAAACTCATAATAAAACTGTCATCGTAACGTTAAGCGTGCGGACCCTACGGGTTCGAGAACTATGTAGACATGACCTAGAACTATTCTCGGTCAATAACCAATAGCGGAACCTGGATGCTCATATTGGTTCCTACATATTCTACGAAGATCTTTATCGGTCAAACCGCATAACAACATACGTTGTTCCCTTTGTCAACGGTATGTTACTTGCCCGAGATTTGATCGTCGGTATCCAATACCTAGTTCAATCTCGTTACCGGCAAGTCTCTTTACTCGTTCTGTAATGCATCATCCCGTAACCAACTCATTTGGTCACATTGCTTGCAAGGCTTATAGTGATGTGCATTACCGAGAGGGCCCAGAGATACCTCTCCGACAATCGGAGTGACAAAACCTAATCTCGAAATACGCCAACTCAACATGTACCTTCGGAGACACCTGTAGTACTCCTTTATAATCACCCAGTTACGTTGTGACGTTTGGTAGTACCCAAAGTGTTCCTCCGGTAAACGGGAGTTGCATAATTCTCATAGTTACAGGAACATGTATAAGTCATGAAGAAAGCAATAGCAATATACTAAACGATCAAGTGCTAGGCTAACGGAATGGGTCATGTCAATCACATCATTCTCCTAATGATGTGATCCCATTAATCAAATGACAACACATGTCTATGGTTAGGAAACATAACCATCTTTGATTAACGAGCTAGTCTAGTAGAGGCATACTAGTGACTATATGTTTGTCTATGTATTCACACATGTATCATGTTTCCGGTTAATACAATTCTAGCATGAATAATAAACATTTATCATGATATGAGGAAATAAATAATAACTTTATTATTGCCTCTAGGGCATATTTCCTTCACCCTCCCTCCTCCAACTCTTCCTCCTACTCAGTAGTGCTTGGCGAAGCCCTGCAGGAATACCACGAGCTCCATCACCACCATGTCGTCGTGATGTTGGAGTTCTCCCTCAACTTATCATCTCCCCTTGTTGGATCAAGAAGGAGGAGACGTCCCCGGGCTGTACGTGTGTTGAGCGCAGAGGCGCCGTCCGTTCGGCGCTAGATCGGATCTTCCGCGATTTGAATCGTCGCGAGTACGACTCCATCAACCGCATTCTTGTAAATGCTTCCGCTTAGCGATCTTCAAAGGCATGAAGATGCACTCCCTCTCTCTCTTGTTGCTAGAATCTCCATAGATTGATCTTGGTGATGCGTAGAAAATTTGAAATTTTTGCTACGTTCACAACAGTGGCATCATGAGCTAGGTCTATGCGTAGTTTCTATGCACGAGTAGAACACAAGTTGTTGTGGGCGTCGATTTTGTCAATTTACTTGCCACTACTAGTCTTATCTTGATTCGGCGGCATCGTGGGATGAAGCGGCCCGGACCGACCTTACATGTATGCTTACGTGAGACAGGTTCCACCGACTGACATGCACTAGTTGCATAAGGTGGCTAGCGGGTGTCTGTCTCTCCCACTTTAGTCGGATTGGATTCGATGAAAAGGGTCCTTATGAAGGGTAAATAGCAATTGGCATATCACGTTGTGGTTTTGGCGTAGGTAAGAAACGTTCTTGCTAGAAACCTATAGCAGCCACGTAAAAAACTTGCAACAACAATTAGAGGACGTCTAACTTGTTTTTGCAGCATATGTCATGTGATGTGATATGGCCAAAAGGATGTGATGAATGATATATATGTGATGTATGAGATTGATCATGTTCTTGTAATAGGAATCACGACTTGCATGTCGATGAGTATGACAACCAGCAGGAGCCATAGGAGTTGTCTTAATTCATTGTATGACCTGCGTGTCATTGAATAATGCCATGTAATTACTTTACTTTATTGCTAAACCGTTAGCCATAGTAGTAGAAGTAATAGTTGGCGAGACAACTTCATGGAGATCATGGTGTCATGCCGGTGACAATGATGATCATGGCGCCCCGAAGATGGAGATCAAAAGGAGCAAAATGATATTGGCCATATCATGTCACTATTTGATTGCATGTGATGTTTATCATGTTTTTACATCTTATTTGCTTAGAATGACGGTAGCATAAATAAGATGACCCCTCGCTAAAATTTTAAGAAAGTGTTCCCCCTAACTGTGCACTGTTGCAAAGGTTCGTTGTTTTGAAGCACCATGTGATGATCGGGTGTGATAGATTCTAACGTTCAAATACAACGGGTGTAAGCCAGATTTACACAAGCAAAACACTTAGGTTGACTTGACGAGCCTAGCATGTACAAACATGGCCTCGGAACACAAGAGACCGAAAGGTCAAACATGAGTCGTATAGCAGATATGATCAACATGAAGATGTTCACTGATGATGACTAGTCCGTCTCACGTGATGATCGGACACGGCCTAGTTGACTCGGATCATGTATCACTTAGATGACTAGAGGGATGTCCATCTAAGTGGGAGTACATTAAATAATCAGATGAACTTAATTATCATGAACATAGTCAAAAGATCTTTGCAAATTATGTCGTAGCTTACGCTTTAGTTCTACTGTTTAAGATATGTTCCTGGAGAAAATTTAGTTGAAAGTTGACAGTAGCAATTATGCGGACTGGGTCCGTAAACTGAGGATTGTCCTCATTGCCGCACAGAAGGATCATGTCCTTAATGCACCGCTCAGTGTGTTGAACCTCAAGCATCGTTTGTGGATGTTGCGAACATCTGACATACACGTTTTTTATGACTACGTGATAGCTCAGTGCGTAATGTTAAACGATTTAGAATTGAGGCACCGAAGATATTTTTAAAACGTCGCAGAACATATGAGATGTTCCAAGAGCTGAAATTTGGATTTCAGGCTCGTGCCCACGTCAAGAGGTATGAGACCTCTGACAAGTTTCTTAAGCCTGCAAACTAAGGAGAAAAGCTCAATCGTTGAGCATGTGCTCAGATTGTCTGAGTACTACAATCGCTTGAATCGAGTGGGAGTTAATCTTCCAGATGAGATAGTGATGGTTCTCCAAAGTCACTGCCACCAAGCTACTAGAGCTTCATGATGAACTATAATATATCAGGGATAGATATGATGATCCTTGAGCTATTCGCGACACCGCGAAAGTAGAAATCAAATAGGAGCATCAATGGTTGATGGTTAGTAAAACCACTAGTTTCAAGAAGGGCAAGGGAAAGAAGGGATACTTCATGAAACGGAAAATCAGTTGCTGCTCTAGTGAAGAAACCCAAGGTTGAACCCAAACCCGAGACTAAGTGCTTCTGTAATGAGGGGAACGGTCACTGAAGTAGAACTACCCTAGATACTTGGTAGATGAGAAGGCTGGCAAGGTCGACAGAAGTATATTGGATATACATTATATTAATGTGTACTTTAATAGTACTCCTAGTAGCACTAGGGTATTAGATACCGGTTCGGTTGCTAAGTGTTAGTAATTCTAAATAAAAGTTGCGGAATAAACGGAGACTAGCTAAAGGTGAGATGACGATATGTGTTGGAAGTGTTTACAAGGTTGATGTGATCAAGCATCGCATGCTCCCTCTACCATCGAGATTGGTGTTAAACCTAAATAATTGTTATTTGGTGTTTGCATTGAGCATAGACATGATTGGATTATGTTTATCGCAATATGCTTATTCATTTAAGGAGAATAATGGTTACTCTATTTATTTGAATAATACCTTCAATGGTCTTGCACCTAAAATGAATGGTTTATTGAATCTCAATCATAGTGATACACATGTTCATGCCAAAAGATATAAGATAGTAATGATAGTACCACATACTTGTGGCACTGCCATTTGAGTCATATTGATATAAAACGCATGAAGAAGCTCCATGTTGATGGATCTTTGGACTCACTCATTTTTGAAAAGATTGAGACATGCGAACCACGTCTATTGGTATATACGCATGAAGAAATTCCATGCAGATGGATCGTTTGGACTCACCTGATTTTGAACCACTTGAGACATGCAAATCATACCACATGGGCAAGATGACTGAAAGGCCTCGTTTTCAGTGAGATGGAACAAGAGAGCAACTTGTTGGAAGTAATACATTTGATGTGTGCAATCCAATGAGTGCTGAGGCACGCAATGAATATTGTTATGCTCTTGCTTCACAGATGAGTTGAGTAGATTCTAAGTATATTTACTTGATGAAACACAAGTCTGAATTATTGAAAGGTTCAAGTAATTTCAGAGTGAAGTTGAAGATCGTCGTGACAAGAGAATAAAATGTCTATGATATGATCATAGAGATAAATATCTGAGTTACGAGTTTGGCACACAATTAAGACATTGTGGAAATTGTTTCACAACTAATACCGCCTGCAACACCATAGTGTGATGGTGTGTCCGAACATCATAGCTACACCCTATTGGATATGGTGCATACCATGATGTCTCTTATCGAATTACCACTATCGTTTATGGGTTAGGCATTAGAGACAACCGCATTCACTTCAAATAGGGCACCACATAATTCCATTGAGATGACAGCGTATGAACTATGGTTTAGAGAAACCTAAGCTGTCATTTCTTAAAAGTTTGGGGCTGTGAAGCTTATGTGGAAAAGTTTTAGCCTGATAAGCTCAAACCCAAAGCGGATAAATGCATCTTCATAGCACACCCAAAACAGTTGGGTATACCTTCTATTTCAGATCCGAAAGCAAAAGTGATTGTTTCTAGAAATGGGTCCTTTATCGAGGAAAAGTTTCTCTTGAAAGAATTGAGTGGGAGGATGGTGGAGATTTGATGAGGTTATTGAACCATCACTTCAACCAATCTGTAGCAGGGCACAGGAAGTTGTTCCTGTGGCGCCTACACCAGTTGAAGTGGAAGCTGATGATAGTGATCATGAAACTTCAGATCAAGTCACTATCAAACCTCGTAGGTTGACAAGGTTGCGTACTGCTTCGGAGTGGTATGGTAATCCTGTCTTGGAGGTCATGTTGCTAGATAACAATGAACCTACGAGCTGTGGAGAAGCAATATGGTGGGCCCGGATTCCGACAAATGGCTCGAGGCCATAAAATCCGAGAGAGGATCCATGTATAAAACAAAGTGTAGACTTTGGAAGAACTACTTGATGGTCGTAAGGCTGTTGGGTATAGATAGATTTTAAAAGGGAAGACGGATAATGATGATAAGTGTCACCATTAAGAAAGCTCGACTTGTTGCTAAGATGTTTTCCAACAAGTTCAAGGAGTTGACTACGATGAGACTTTCTCACTCATAGCGACGCTAAGAGTCTATTGAAATTATATTAGCAGTTACTGCATTATTTATGAAATATTGCAGATAGGATGTCAAAACATTGTTTCCTCCATGATTTTCTTGAGGAAAGGTTGTATGTGATACAACCAGAAGGTTTTGTCAATCCTAAAAGATGCTAACAAGTATGCAAAGCTCCAGCAATCCTTCTAAGGACTGGAGTAAGCATCTCGGAGTTGGAATATATGCTTTGATGAGATGATCAAAGATTTTGGGTTTATACAAAGTTTATGAGAAACTTGTATTTCCAAAGAAGTGAGTGGGAGCACTATAGCATTTCTAATGAGTATATGCTGTTGACATATTATTGATCAAAAATGATGTAGAATTTCTGGAAAGCATATAGGGTTATTTGAAAAGTGTTTTTCAATGGAAAACCTGGATTAAGCTACTTGAACATTGAGCATCAAGATATATAAGGATAGATCAAAATCGTTTGATAGTACTTTCAAATGAGTACGCGCCGTGACAAGATTTTGAAGGAGTTTAAAATACATCGGCAAAGAAGGAGTTCTTGGCTATGTTATAAGGTGTGAGTATTGAGTAAGACTCAAGACCTGACCACGGCAGAAGAGAGAGAAAGGACGAAGGTCGTCCCCTATGCTTTAGACGTAGGCTCCACAGTATGCTATGTTGTGTACCGCACCTAAAGTGTGCCTTGCCATGAGTCAGTCAAGGGGTATAAGTGTGATCCAGGAATGGATCACAGGACAATGGTCAAGGTTATCCTTAGTAACTAGTGGACTAAGGTATTTTCTCGATAATGGAGGTGGTAAAAGAGTTCGTCGTAAAGGGTTACACCGATGCAAACTTTGACACTAATCCGGATGACTTTGAGTAGTAAACCGCATTCGTATAGTAGAGCTGTTATTTGGAATAGTTCCAAATGGCACGTGGTAGCTGCATATAGGAGATGACATAGGGATTTGTAAAGCACACACGGATCTGAAAGATTCAGACATGTTGACTAATAACCTCTCTCACAAGCAAGATATGATTAAACCCAATGGGTGTTGGATTCATTACAATCACATAGTGATGTGAACTAGATTATTGACTCTAGTGCAAGCGGGAGACTGTTGGAAATATGCCCTAGAGGAAATAATAAAATGGTTATTATTATATTTCCTTGTTCATGATAATTGTCTATTATTCATGCTATAATTGTATTAACTAGAAACCGTAATACATGTGTGAATACATAGACCACAACATGTCCCTAGTGAGCCTCTAGTTGACTAGCTCGTTGATCAATAGATGGTCATGGTTTCCTGACCATGGACATTAGATTTCATTGATAGCGGGATCACATCATTAGGAGAATGATGTCATGGACAAGACCCAATCCTAAGCATAGCACAAGATCGTATAGTTCGTTTGCTAAGAGCTTTTCTGATGTCAAGTATCATTTCCTTAGACCATGAGATTGTGCAACTCCCGGATATCGTAGGAATGCTTTGGGTGTACCAAACGTCACAACGTAACTGGGTGGCTATAAAGCTGCACTACATGTATCTCCAAAAGTGTCTGTTGGGTTGGCACGAATCGAGACTGAGATTTGTCACTCCGTATGACGGAGAGGTATCTCTAGGCCCACTCGGTATTGCATCATCATAATGAGCTCAATGTGACTAAGTAGTTAGTCACGGGATCATGCATTACGGAACGAGTAAAGTGACTTGCCAGTAACGAGATTGAACGAGGTATTGGGATACCGGCGATCGAATCTCGGGCAAGTAACGTACCGATTGACAAAGGGAATTGCATACGGGATTGCTTGAATCCCCGACATCGTGGTTCATCCGATGAGATCATCGTGGAACATATGGGAGCCAACATGGGTATCCAGATCCCATTGTTGGTTATTGGCCGGAGAGATGTCTCGGTCATGTCTGCATGATTCCCGAACCCGTAGGGTCTACACACTTAAGGTTCGGTGATGCTAGAGTTGTTATGGGAATTAGTATGTGGTTACCGAATGTTGTTCGGAGTCCCGGATGAGATCCCGGACATTACAAGGAGTTCCGGAATGGTCCGGAGGTGAAGATTTATATACGGGAAGTCCAGTTTCAGTCACCGGAATAGTTTCGGGGGTTATCGGTATTGTACCGGGACCACTGAAAGGTGTCCGAAGGTCCACCGGGTGGGGCCACCTGCCCCGGGGGGGTTAATGGGCTGAATATGGAAGGGAACCAGCCCCTAGTGGGCTGGTGCATCCCTCCCCAAGGGCCCAAGGCGCCTAGGGTTGAAAACCCTAGGGGAGGGGGCGCCTCCACCTTGCTTGGGGGGCAAGTCTCCCCCTCCTGGTCGCCCCCCCCCCCTCTAGATGGGATCTAGAGGGGCCGGCCCCCTCTCCCCTTCACCCTATAAATAGAGAGGGGTGGGAGGTCTGCAGCACCCCTTGCTTTTGGTGCAGCCCCTCCCTCCTCCAACTATTCCTCCTACTCCGTAGTGCTTGGCGAAGCCCTGCAGGAATACCACGAGCTCCACCACCACCATGACGTCATGCTGTCAGAGTTCTCCCTCAACTTCTCCTCTCCTCTTGCTGGATCAAGAAGGAGGAGACGTCCCCGGGCTGTACATGTGTTGAACGCGGAGGCGCCGTCCGTTCGGCGCTAGATCGGATCTTCCGCGATTTGAATCGTCGCGAGTACGACTCCATCAATCGCGTTCTTGTAAACGCTTCCGCTTAGCGATCTTCAAGGGTATGAAGATGCACTCCCTCTCTCTCTTGTTGCTAGAATCTCCATAGATTGATCTTGGTGATGCATAGAAAATTTTGAATTTTTGCTACGTTCACAACATATTTTGCCAAAAAATCATAGAACCGTTCTTTCTACAAATCCATCCCTCAATGTGGTCGGTTTTTGCAATTAACTCGATTGGCAGAGAATCTTGGCTCACGCACTGAAGGAAATATACCCTAGAGGCAATAATAAAATTGTTATTTTATATTTTCTTATTCATGATAAAGGTTTATTATTCATGCTAGAATTGTATTGATCCAAAACTTAAATACATGTGTGAATACATAAACAAATACTGTGTCCCTAGTAAGCCTCTACTAGACTAGCTCGTTGATCAAACATGGTTAAGGTTTCCTAGCCATAGACATGTGTTGTCATTTGATAACGGGATCATATCATTAGGAGCATGATGTGATAGACAAGACTTAGTCGTTAGCTTAGCATATGATCGTTCTGTTTATTGCTACTTGTTTCTTGAATGTCAAATACATGTTCTTTTGATCATGAGATCATGCAACTCTTGGATACTGGAGGAATACCTTGTGTGCTATCAAATGTCACAATGTAACTAGGTGATCATAAAGATGCTCTACAGGTATCTCCGAAGGTGTTTGTTGAGTTGGCATGGATCGAGATTGGGATTTGCCACTCTGAGTATCGGAGAGGTATCTCCGGGCCCTCTCGGTAATACACATCATAATAAGCTTGCAAGCAAAATGACTAAGGCGTTAGTTACAATATGATGTATAACGGAACGAGTAAAGAGACTTGTCGGTAACGAGATTGAACTAGGTATGAAGATACCGACAATGGAATCTAGGGCAAGTAACATACCGACAAACAAAGGGAATTGCGTATGTTGTCATAACGGTTCGACCGATAAAGATCTTCATAAAATATGTAGGAACCAATATGGGCATCCAGGTTCCACTATTGGTTATTGACCGGAGAGGTGTCGATCATGTCCACATAGTTCTCGAACCCATAGGGTCCGCACGTTTAACGTTCGCTGACGATATAGTGTTATAGGAGTTATATGATTTGGTGATCGAATGTTGTTCGGAGTCCCGGATGTGATCACGGACATGAGAGGAGCTTCGGAATGGTCCGGAGGTAAAGATTGATATATAGGACGATACTATTTGGACACCAGAAGAGTTTTAGAGAGCACCGGGTAGTCATCGGATGGCCGGAAGGGTTTCCGGACACCCCCGGGATGTATATGGGCCTAATGGGCCAAGGGGAGAGACACACTATCCCACAAGGGGGCTGGCGCGCCCCTCTCCCTGGCCGCCGGCCCTAGGGGAAGGGAAGGGGGAGGATTGGCCCCTCCTGCCTTTCCCTCCTCATGAGAGAAAGTAAAGGGGGGCGCCATTTCCCCTGCCTTCCTCCCACACTTATACATGCAAGGGGGCGGCTTGTGGCCGGAGCCCAAGTGGGATTTGGCCCCACTTGGGGTGCCTCCTGGCTGCCTTCCCTCTACCCCCACCTATCCCCCACCTATATATATGTGGGAGGGGGCGCCACACATAACCACGACAATCTCTTAGCCGTGTGCGGCGCCCCTCTCCACAGTTTCGTCCCTCGGTCATATTTTCGTAGTGCTTAGGCGAAGCCCTGCGGAGATAGCATCACCATCACCATCACCACGCCGTCGTGCTACCAGAATTCGTCTATTACCTCACCCGTTTTGTTGGATCAAGAAGGCGAGGACGTCACCGAGCTGAACGTGGGTTGAACGCGGAGGTGACGTACGTTCGGTACTTGATCGGTTAGATCGCGAAGAAGTTTGACTACATCAACCGCGTTACTAAACACTTCTGCTTACGGTCTATGAGGGTACGTAGACACACTCTCCCCCTCGTTGATATGCATCTCTTGGATAGATCTTGCGTGTGCGTAGATTTTGTTTTGTTTTCCATGCAACGTTTCCCAACACGCACAACATGCACCCTGGGCCCGCACCACCTACCACCATCACTTGTTCCCTCCCCCACAAAGCACAATTACAGACAAATTGAGGGGTGCATAAAAAATGGCCACATCTCAAAGACGACACTCGTTGGTCTCCTGGGCTAAAACCCTCCTCAAGCATACTACCACATTTGCCAAGAAATTACCATAAGCATTGTGTGTTTTTGCCAAAAAATCGTAGAACTGTTCTTTCTACAAATTTGTCCCTCAATACAGTGGGTTCTTGCAATTAGCTCGACTAGATAGGAAGTGTGGCTTGCCACACCCCCATCTTCAATCTCATCCAACCACCTATTCAAAGCACATTTGCTCTCTTGGTGGTTTGGTAATTCATGTCAACATACATATTGTTGGACTAACGTTTTTCTTGAGTATATTTCAGGAAGAGTTCAACTTAGGCAAGTATATGGATGAAGACGTGAACCCCTTAAGCTACAACGGACATGTGTTGGCAAAACTTCAAGACTCTACATTTTTTGTTAAGTGATCCAAGATCACGTCGAGTTCATAGGAAAGCCAGTGCTATTAAAGGGGATGAGATTTTGATCATGGTCTAACTACTCAAGTGCTTAGAGATATTGCTTCAAAATCCTCAGCCACACTCTCGCATTCATCTGTGTCCAAAATCCTAAAGTCATTCTTGGTCCCATTGAAACACATCTATCGGGACACACCGATATACACTTGACATAGCCACTACCTAAACCGTAGCAACTCGGTCTCACCGAGATGACCCTTCAGTCCCACCGAAGAGCACATGCCAACCTTCTGTAACCAATTGATTTCATTTTAGAATTCTCGAGTGGTTTCAATCGGTCTCACCGAAGTGTGGAAAGTGATTAGCGCATCACCCATCAGTCTCATAGAGCTATTCCATCCAGTCTCACCGAAAAGCCTAAAGTTTAAACCTTTTGTACTAGTCGGTCTCGCCGAGTGTTTTCACCTGGTCCCACCGAGCAGTGCGTAAAGGTGTGTAACAGTTAGATTTTTGGTGCTGCATATATATACCATCACCCATCCCACCAACTCTCAGAGAGCAACTAGGACAAAGCTACCAACCTACCACTTCCCATATCGAAATTCTGAGAGAGAACCACCTACACTAGTATTGAAATCAAGACAATTCCACTCCAACCTCTGATCCTTGATTTCTAGCCTCCCCAAGTTGTTTTCCATTCCAATCCCTCTCCTACCACATTGCCCAGATATGTGAGAGTGTTTGAGTGTTGAGTAGACTATCCTTTAAAGCACAAGAGCAAGGAGTTCGCCATTAACAACAACATCTATTATCTTTTGGAGAATGGTGTCTCCTAGATTGGTTAGGTGTCACTTGGCAACCTCCAAGCTTGTGGAGTTAAACCAAGGAGTTTGTATGGTCAAGGAGATCACCTACTTTGTGAAGATCTACCCTGAGTGAGGCAAGTCCTTCGCGGGCATAAGCCATGATGGCATGGACAAGATTGCTTTTTCCTGGACCCTTTGTGGGTGGAGCCCTTCGTGGACTCGCATTGCTGTTACCCCTTTGTGGGTTGAAGTCTCCATCAGCGTCGATGTACGACAACACCACCTAGCGGAACCACACAAAAAATCATCGTGTCTTCGTTGCGTTCCATCTTCTCCAAACTCTACCGTTATACTTTCTTGCACTTGCATGTCATTTACTTTTCGTTGCCCATACTTAGATATGCATGTGTAGGTTGTATTGCTTGCACTTAACTTGTGCAAAAATCTGCCTAAGTACCAAGGAAATTTAAAATAGCACGTTTTGCCTTGTTAGTGTCTATTCACCCCCTTTAGACCTATCCTTTCGACCCAACACCTATCCCAATCACCAAGAACATATGAGTATGACCTATATGTAGAGAATTTTCTCAAAATAAGCAAATTTACCCAACACATAGGTCAAAATTTTCTTTACACCTTAATAACCAAGGACAAATAGTTCATTCATAATTCAAGTTTGCATCGCCTCAATCTCACAAAATAAAGACAAATAAATAGAAACAAACATAATTTGTCCCTTTTTTCTCTAGAGACATAACTTCGGTAATCTTGCAAAGTAGAGCGACCAGTAAAAACTAAAATGGTAAGCCTACAGTCATGCAAACATACAATAAAACAAGAAAACAATGTATAGAAATGGCTGAATTTACTTGTAATATTGGGGATATCTCTTATTGGGAACTTATTGACCGACCCATGATAAGGGGTAAATTGTGTTGGGGAACGAAGCAGAAATTCAAAATGTTCCTACGTGTCACCAAGATCTATCTATGGAGAAACCAGCAATGAGGGGAAGGAGAGTGCATCTACATACCCTTGTAGATCGCTAAGCGGAAGCGTTCAAGAGAATGGGGTTGAAGGAGTCGTACTCGTCGTGATCCAAATCACCGGAGATCCTAGTGCCGAACGGACGGCACCTCCGCGTTCAACACACGTACAGCCCGGTGGCGTCTCCCACGCCTTGATCCAGCAAGGAGAGAGGGAGAGGTTGAGGAAGACTCCATCCAGCAGCAGCACAACGGCGTGGTGGTGATGGAGGAGCGTGGCAATCCTGCAGGGCTTCGCCAAGCACCGCGGGAGAGGAGGAGGGAGAGAGGTAGGGCTGCGCCAGGGAGAGGTGAAACTCATGTGTTGGCAGCCCCAAAACCCTCAAGTATATATAGGGGAGAGGGAGGGGGTGCACCCCCTCTAGGGTTTCCACCCCAAGGGGTGCGGCTGCCCCAATCCCATCTAAGGGTGGCGGCCAAAGGGGGAGAGGGGGGAAACTTGCCCCCCAAGTTAGGTGGAAGCACCCCCTCCCCAAACCCTAGGCGCCTTGGGCCCTTGTGGGGGGCGCACCAGCCCACCTGGGGCTGGTCCCCTCCCACACTTGGCCCATGCAGCCCTCCGGGGCTGGTGGCCCCACTTGGTGGACCCCCGGGACCCTCCCGGTGGTCCCGGTACGTTACCGATAAAACAAGAAAATTTTCCGGTGACCAAAACAGGACTTCCCATATATAAATCTTTACCTCCGGACCATTCCGGAACTCCTCGTGACGTCCGGGATCTCATCCGGGACTCCGAACAACATTCGGTAACCACATACAAACTTCCTTTATAACCCTAGTGTCATCGAACCTTAAGTGTGTAGACCCTACGAGTTCGGGAACCATGCAGACATGACCGAGACATTCTCCGGTTAATAACCAACAGCGGGATCTGGATACCCATGTTGGCTCCCACATGTTCCACGATGATCTTATCGGATGAACCACGATGTCAAGGACTCAATCGATCCCGTATACAATTCCCTTTGTCTAGCGGTATTGTACTTGCCCGAGATTCGATCGTCGGTATCCGATACCTTGTTTAATCTTGTTACCGGCAAGTCTCTTTACTCGTTCCGTAACACATCATCCCGTGATCAACCCCTTGGTCACATTGTGCACATTATGATGATGTCCTACCGAGTGGGCCCAGAGATACCTCTCCGTCACACGGAGTGACAAATCCCAGTCTCGATTCGTGCCAACCCAACAGACACTTTCGGAGATACCTGTAGTGCACCTTTATAGTCACCCAGTTATGTTGTGACGTTTGGTACACCCAAAGCATTCCTACGGTATCCGGGAGTTGCACAATCTCATGGTCTAAGGAAATATACTTGACATTATAAAAGCTTTAGCATACGAACTACACGATCTTTGTGCTAGGCTTAGGATTGCGTCTTGTCCATCACATCATTCTGCTAATGATGTGATCCCGTTATCAACGGCATCCAATATGTCCATGGTCAGGAAACCGTAACCATCTATTGATCAACGAGCTAATCAATTAGAGGCTTACTAGGGACATGGTGTTGTCTATGTATCCACACATGTATCTGAGTTTCCTATCAATACAATTATAGCATGGATATTAAATGATTATCATGAACAAGGAAATATAATAATAACTAATTTATTATTGCCTCTAGGGCATATTTCCAACAGTCTCCCACTTGCACTAGAGTCAATAATCTAGTTCACATTGCCATGTGATTAACACTGATAGGTCACATCGCCATGTGACCAACATCCAAAGAGTTTACTAGTGTCTAAACTAGTTCACATCACCATGTGATTAAGTTTCAATGAGTTCTCGGGTTTGATCATGTTTTGCTTGTGAGAGAAGTTTTAGTCAACGGGTCTGCAACATTCAGATCCGTATGTATTTTGCAAATTCTCTATGTCATATTGTAAATGCTGCTTCCGCGCTCCACTTGGAGCTATTCCAAATGGTTGCTCCACTATACGTATCCGGTTTGCTACTCAGAGTCATTCGGATAGGTGTTAAAGCTTGCATCGACGTAACCCTTTACGCCGAACCCTTTATCACCTCCATAATCGAGAAACGTTTCCTTATTCCTCTAAGGATAATTTTGACCGCTGTCCAATGGTCCGTTCCTGGATCATTCCTGTACCCCTTGACTGACTCATGGCAAGGCACACTTCCGATGCGGTACACAACATAACATACTATAGAGCCTACGTCTGAAGCATAGGCGACGACCTTCGTCCTTTCTCTCTTTTCTGCCGTGGTCGAGCTTTAAGTCTTAACTTCATACCTTACATCTCAGGCAAGAACTCCTTCTTTGACCGATCCATCTTGAACACCTTCAAGATCATGTCAAGGTATATGCTCATTTGAAAGTACCATTAAGCGTTTTTGATCTATCCTCATAGATCTTGATGCTCAATGTTCAAGTAGCTTAATCCAGGTTTTCTATTGAAAAACACCTTTCAAATAACCCTATATGCTTTCTAGAAATTCTACATCATTTCTGATCATCAATATGTCAACAACATATACTCATCAGAAATTCTATAGTGCTCCCACTCACTTCTTTGGAAATACAAGTTTCTCATAAACTTTGTATAAATCCAAAATCTTTGATCATCTCATCAAAGCGTACATTCCAACTCCGAGATGCTTACTCCAGTCCTTAGAAGGATCGCTGGAGCTAGCATGGCTTTAGCATCCTTAGGATTGACAAAACCTTTCTGATTGTATCACATACAACCTTTCCTTACGAAAACTGGTAAGGAAACTCGTTTTGACATCCATCTGCCAGATTTCATAAATGCAGCTAATGCTAACATGATTCTGACGGACTTAAGCATCGCTACGGATGAGAAAATCTCATCGTAGTCAACTCCTTGAACTTGTGAAAAACTCTTCGCCACAAGTCGAGCTTCATAGACGGTGACATTACCGTCCAAGTCCGTCTTCTTCTTAAAGATACATTTATCTCAATGGCTTGCCGATCATTGAGCAAGTCCATCAAAGTCCATGCTTTGTTCTGATACATGGATCCTATCTCGGATTTCATGGCTCCTAACCATTTGTCGGAATTTGGGCCCACCATCGCTTCTCCATAGCTCGTCGGTTCATTGTTGTCTAGCAACATGACCTTCAAGACAGGATCACCGTACCACTCCGAAGCAGTACGCGTCCTTGTCGTCCTACGAGGTTCGGTAGTGACTTGATCCGAAGCTTCATGATCAATATCATAAGCTTCCACTTCAATTGGTGTAGGTGCCACGGGAACAACTTCCTGTGCACTGCTACACACTGGTAGAAGTGATGGTTCAATAACCTCATCAAGGCTCCACTATCCTCCCACTCAATTCTCGAGACAAACCTTTCCTCGAGAAAGGACCCGATTCAAGAAACAATCCCTATTGCTTTCGGGTCTGAATTAGGAGGTATACCCAACTGTTTTGGGTGTCCTATGAAGATGCATTTTATCCGCTTTGGGTTCGAGCTTATCAACCTAAAACTTTTTCACATAAGCGTCGCAGCCCCAAACCTCTAAGAAACGACAACTTAGGTTTCTCCAAACCACAGTTCAAACGGTGTCGTCTCAACGGAATTACGTGGTGCCCTATTTAAAGTGAGTGCGGTTGTCTCTAATGCCTAACCCATGAACGATAGTGGTAATTCGATAAGAGACATCATGGTACGCACCATATCCAATAGGGTGCAACTATGATGTTCGGACACACCATCACACTATGGTGTTCCAGGCGGTATTGGTTGTGAAACAATTTCCACAATGTCTTAATTGCGTGCCAAAGCTTGTAACTCAGATACTCATCTCTATGATCATATCATAGACATTTTATCCTCTTGTCACAATGATCTTCAACTTCACTCTGAAATTACTTGAACCATTCAATAATTCAGACTTGTGTTTCATCAAGTAAATATACTTAGTATCTACTCAAATCATCCGTGAAGTAAGAACATAACGATATCCACTGCGTGCCTTAGCACTTATTGGACTGCACACATCAAAATGTATTACTTCCAACAAGTTGCTATCTTGTTCCATCTTACTGAAACGAGGCTTTTCAGTCATCTCGCCCATGTGGTATGATTTGCATATCTCAAGTGATTCAAAATCAAGTGAGTCCAAACGATCCATCTGCATGGAGTTTCTTCATGCGTATACACCAATAGACATGGTTCGCATGTCTCAAACTTTTCAAAAACGAGTGAGTCCAAAGATCCATCAACATGGAGCTTCTTCATGTGATTTATACCAATATGACTTACATGGCAGTGCCACATGTAAGTGGTACTATCATTACTATCTTATATCTTTTGGCATGAAAATGTGTATCACTACGATCGAGATTCAATAAACCACTCAGGTTTAATACTAATCTTGATGGTACAGGGAGCGCGCGATGTTTGATCACATCAAACTTGGAAACACTTCCAACTCATATCGTCAGCTCACCTTTAGCTAGTCTCCGTTTATTCCGTAGCTCTTTTGTTTCGAGTTACTAACACTTTAGCAACCGAACCGGTATCTTAATACCCTGGTGCTACTAGGAGTACTAGTAAAGTACACATTTACATAATGTATATCCAATATACTTCTATCGACCTTGCCAGCCTTCTCATCTACCAAGTATCTAGGGTAATTCTGCTCCAGTGGTTGTTCCCCTTATTACAGAAGCACTTAGTATCGGGTTTGGGTTAAACCTTGGGTTTCTTCACTAGAGCAGCAGCTGATTTGCCGTTTCATGAAGTATCCCTTCTTGCCCTCGCCCTTCTTGAAACTAGTGGTTTCACCAACCATCAACAATTGATGCTCCTTCTTGATTTCTACTTCGCGATGTCAAACAACGCGAATACCTCAAGGATCATCATCTCTATCCTTGATATGTTATAGTTCATCACGAAGCTCTAGCAGCTTGGTGGCAATGACTTTGGAGAAACATCACTATCTCATCTGGAAGATCAACTCCCACTCGATTCAAGTGATTGTTGCACTCAGACAATCTGAGCACAAGCTCAACGATTGAGCTTTTCTCCCTTAGTTTGTAGGCTAAGAAAAAACGTCGGAGGTCTTATACCTCTTGACGTGGGCACGAGCCTGAAATCCCAATTTCATCCCTCGAAACATCTCATATGTTCCGCGACGTTTCGAAAACGTCTTTGGTGCCTCAACTCTAAACCGTTTAACTGAACTATCACGTAGTTATCAAAACGTGTATGTCCGATGTTCGCAACATCCACAAACGATGTTTGGGGTTTAGCACACTGAGCGGTGCATTAAGGACATGAGCTATCTATTGTCCGCATAATCGCTACTGTCAACTTTCAACTATATTTTCTCTAGGAACAAAACAGTGGAACTAAAGCGCGAGCTTACGACATAATTTGCAAAGATCTTTTGACTATGTTCAGGATAATTAAGTTCATCTTATGAACTCCCACTCAGATAGACATCCCTCTAGTCATCTAAGTGATTACATGATCCGAGTCAACTAGGCCATGTCCGATCATCACGTGAGACGGACTAGTCGTCATCGGTGAACATCTTCATGTTGATCGTATCTACTATACGACTCATGCTCGACCTTTCGGTCTCTTGTGTTCCGAGGCCATGTCTGTACATGCTAGGCTCGTCAAGTCAACCTAAGTGTTTCGCGTGTGTAAATCTGTCTTACACCCGTTGTATGTGAACGTAAGAATCCATCACACCCGATCATCACGTGGTGCTTAGAAACGACGAACTTTCGCAACGGTGCACAGTTAGGGGGAACACTTTCTTGAAATTTTAATGAGGGATCATCTTATTTACTACCGTCGTTCTAAGCAAATAAGATGCATAAACATGATAAACATCACATGCAATCAAATAGTGACATGATATGGCCAATATCATATTGCTCCTTTTAATCTCCATCTTCGGGGCTCCATGATCATCATCGTCACCGGCATGACACCATGATCTCCATCATCATGATCTCCATCATCGTGTCTCCATGAAGTTGTCTCGCCAACTCGTTACTTCTACTACTATGGCTACCGGTTAGCAATAAAGTAAAGTAATTACATGGCGTTGTTCAATGACACGCAGGTCATACAATAAATAAAGACAACTCCTATGGCTCCTGCCAGTTGTCATACTCATCGACATGCAAGTCGTGATTCCTATTACAAGAACATGATCAATCTCATACATCACATATCATTCATCACATTCTTCTTGGCCATATCACATCACATAGCATACCCTGCAAAAACAAGTTAGACGTCCTCTAATTGTTGTTTGCATGTTTTACGTGGCTGCTAATGGGTTTCTAGCAAGAACGTTTCTTACCTACGCAAAACCATAACGTGATATGCCAATTGCTATTTACCCTTCATAAGGACCCTTTTCATCGAATCCGTTCCGACCCGCTAGCCACCTTATGCACCAAGTGCATGTCAGTCGGTGGAACCTGTCTCACGTAAGTGTACGTGTAAGGTCGGTCCGGGCCGCTTCATCCCACAATACCGTCGAAACAAGATTGGACTAGTAACGGTAAGCATATTGAACAAAATCAACGCCCACAACTACTTTGTGTTCTACTCGTGCAAAGAATCTACGCAATAGACATAGCTCTGATACCACTGTTGGGGAACGAAGCAGAAATTCAAAATTTCCTACGTGTCACCAAGATCTATCTATGGAGAAACCAGCAACGAGGGGAAGGAGAGTGCATCTACATACCCTTGTAGATCGCTAAGCGAAAGCGTTCAAGAGAACGAGATTGAAGGAGTCGTACTCGTCGTGATCCAAATCACCGGAGATCCTAGTGCCGAACGGACGGCACCTCCGCGTTCAACACACGTACAGCCCGGTGACGTCTCCCACGCCTTGATCCAGCAAGGAGAGAGGGAGAGGTTGAGGAAGACTCCATCCAGCAGTAGCACAATGGCGTGATGGTGATGGAGGAGCGTGGCAATCCTGCAGGGCTTCGCCAAGCACCGCGGGAGAGGAGGAGGGAGAGAGGTAGGGCTGCGCCAGGGAGAGGTGAAACTCATGTGTTGGCAGCCCCAAAACCCTCAAGTATATATAGGGGAGAGGGAGGGGGTGCGCCCCCTCTAGGGTTTCCACCCCAAGGGGTGCGGCTGCCCCAATCCCATCTAAGGGTGGCGGCCAAGGGGGGAGAGGGGGGAAACTTGCCCCCCAAGTTAGGTGGAAGCACCCCCTCCCCAAACCCTAGGCGCCTTGGGCCCTTGTGGGGGGGCGCACCAGCCCACCTGGGGCTGGTCCCCTCCCACACTTGACCCATGCAGCCCTCCGGGGCTGGTGGCCCCACTTGGTGGACCCCCGGGACCCTCCCGGTGGTCCCGGTACGTTACCGATAAAACCTGAAACTTTTCCGGTCACCAAAACAGGACTTCCCATATATAAATCTTTACCTCCGGACCATTCCGGAACTCCTCGTGACGTCCGGGATCTCATCCGGGACTCCGAACAACATTCGGTAACCACATACAAACTTCCTTTATAACCCTAGCGTCATCGAACCTTAAGTGTGTAGACCCTACGGGTTCGGGAACCATGCAGACATGACCGAGACGTTCTCCGGTCAATAACCAACAGCGGGATCTGGATACCCATGTTGGCTCCCACATGTTCCACGATGATCTTATCGGATGAACCACGATGTCAAGGACTCAATCGATCCCGTATACAATTCCCTTTGTCTAGCGGTATTGTACTTGCCCGAGATTCGATCGTCGGTATCCGATACCTTGTTCAATCTCGTTACCGGCAAGTCTCTTTACTCGTTCCGTAACACATCATCCCGTGATCAACCCCTTGGTCACATTGTGCACATTATGATGATGTCCTACCGAGTGGGCCCAGAGATACCTCTCCGTCACACGGAGTGACAAATCCCAGTCTCGATTCGTGCCAACCCAACAGACACTTTCGGAGATACCTGTAATGCACCTTTATAGTCACCCAGTTACGTTGTGACATTTGGTACACCCAAAGCATTCCTACGGTATCCGGGAGTTGCACAATCTCATGGTCTAAGGAAATGATACTTGACATTATAAAAGCTTTAGCATACGAACTACACGATCTTTGTGCTAGGCTTAGGATTGGGTCTTGTCCATCACATCATTCTGCTAATGATGTGATCCCGTTATCAACGACATCCAATATGTCCATGGTCAGGAAACCGTAACCATCTATTGATCAACGAGCTAGTCAATTAGAGGCTTACTAGGGACATGGTGTTGTCTATGTATCCACACATGTATCTGAGTTTCCTATCAATACAATTATAGCATGGATATTAAACGATTATCATGAACAAGGAAATATAATAATAACTAATTTATTATTGCCTCTAGGGCATATTTCCAACAAATTGGCCAGTTTATCAGCATATCAACTGATTTATCGCCATATCGGTTGATTTATCAGCCGATTTATCTTATCGATCAGACACCGGTAAGCGATATATCGACTGATTTACCGGAATAACGAAAGATATCTTGAACAGTTTGTATCTGAACTATTAATTTACTTGTGTTGGTCTAGTATCTTCCATAAGGGATGAGGACTCCAATTGCATCAACTTACATCCTGATGGCTTTTGCAATCATCGCAATCATTGACTTCTCATTATAGATGAATTGCAAGTCCCTGTTTGCAGCTAGAGCCAAGAGCTCAGACTCATTGGACCCGCATGCCAGGTTGAGCCTGCACATGTTTGGTCCTGCTTTCGCAAGGCCATCTTTGAATGCCAACGTTCCTCAATTTCATGTCTAAAAATCATATACACTTGATATTTTGTATTTTGAGTTGAGTACACATTCCAAGGAGCCTTAGAGATGCGTTGATGTAGCTGAAAATATTGATTGTGCTTTGAGCTTCCCGTAGCTTGGCATGCATCACCCGCCTTTCACACGTGTAATCATTGGGAAACCCATCTTACAGATACATGGTTGTAAAACATAACCTTGAATAGAGCCGAGTTGAAAACCAAGCCAAAGACCGAGGGAAAGATATGAATGTCTATTGGTTTATATTGTAATTACTAAAAATTAGGAAACAACATCATTTGTTGGAAATACAATGGAAATTAAGAGGCGTGATAACCAAACCATACTACATTAAAGGTTATAACAAGTTGAAAGTTCTATTTATTTATGTATGCCCACCTAGAGGAATTATGGCTGAAATGACATGCCATGAAATTGGAGGTGTAGTGCGTGTTGGAGAAACATGATGGAAGTTCTTCTCATAGAAACACATGAGACACATTAGTAATAACATAATGATCATGTATCATGGAAAGACTTGTTAGCCAAGTACTATTATTTTCACATCAAGATACAAATGGAAGTGAAGGTAAATTACAAAGCTAATGTAATCATTCCATAGACATAGAGTAAAGCTGGAAATACAAAGAAGAACAGATGCACAAATGGACATTACTCAAATTATCACATGGAGATCAAAATTTAAAGATTCACAGAAGAAACTATATGCTAATATGCAATGTGCAAATATATAATAGCATGGTAAAAAATAAATAGCAATGATATATCCCCTATTATAGTGGACATAGATATCGAAGGTGCTGATCATGGTGTTGTCAAAAGCAGACTGTCTATATATGTTGATGAGGTTGCGCTTCTCCTTCTAGCATACAATGTTGAACATTACCATCAACACTTCTAAAACAACATAGAAAGGAACCTCGTCATCTAAAATTTGGGTTATATAATAATGCTATATAGTCAATCTGAGCAGGACATGATAATAAATACACATGATCGGTAAACTTCAAAACCATACAACATATGAGCATATTGCAAAAAGATAGAGATGCTACATGAGCAATGCATATGAAGAAACTTAGGGAGCACACCTTCACATCATCAAATGTATGATGCACGTTGTCAATGCCAAGGAACACCCAAAGCAAAGATTACACAGAGTCTATCACAACCCTAGTCCTATTAAATCCCTAAGACAACATCACACCTCAATCATAGCCAAGAATATTGCTATAACAATCAATAAATGAAGAAACCATGTAATAGCAACCGACTGCATCAACCTGCCCGCTTGCTAGCATTCTTCTTAATAAGACATGGCTACCCTAGTGAGTCAATCATAACTATTACTACCTGAAACAAAAGCCAATGAACCACAACAATTTATTCTATAATGCAGAATTTGAAAGCTAATCAACATTCACACTGATTTAGAAAATACAAAAAGGTGAATGGACACCTTAGGTGTACATATTCAAAGCACACACCCAAGATTTGAAAGCTCATTCACATTCACATAGATTTAGAGAGTACAAAAGGGTGAATTGACAGCTTAGGTGTACATATTCAAAGCACACACCCAATCAGATACTTCCAAAAATTATGAGAAAACAAACCATATTCATGATCTCTTTTCTTTGCTATCCCCTTCCATGTTTGCATGACACACACCTAGCTACATGAGAAGAAATTAAGCAACTTTGTGAACATGCTACAAAAAAACAGTGTTAAGAGTTTTAGTTTCTAATATAACACACATGGATGGGGCATAGATCATGACACTGCAGAATATGGTAATTGCAGATCGCAACAACTGTCCAAAAAACATTTATACACATACCATTTAATTGGGCGGGCAATGATGGATCCTGCCCAATCGAAGGAGAATTTGTCTCGCCCAAGTTGATTTATCGCATCTCGAAAACCAAATATTTTGCTACCCTAAAATGAAGCCAATTTCGTGAAAGCAGGAACAAAACCTGAGCAACGACAAAGAAAAAAGCTAATTTGCGCCATAATTTGCATCCAAAGGAGGAGGGGGAGGTCCCTCAAAGGTCTCTCTCATAGGGCCATATGAGGAAGAAGCCCCTCACTGTGACGTGCTCCATGGCTGCTGGATCGGAGCTCCATGCCCCCTCACTCCTTAGCCGGAACAGACCTGCGAGGGTTCGACTGCCATGCCGCAATGTCATGATGCGACTCCTCATGCGAGGTGGGATCTGGCCCTCTCACCCCTCTCCTAGAACGGATCTACATGACCACAACAAAAGCAATGCTTTGGGTGTGGCGGATCTAGCCTCTGCCTCACCTACTCGAGAAGGGGAGACAACAGCGGTGGGCGCCAGCGTCGATGTGAGAGAGGGTAGGGACGGTGCCATGGTTGGAGTTGGGAGAGAGGAGGTCGTCGGTGTGGGCTGGAGGCGGCGGCTGGTTTGGGATGGGAGACAGAAGGAATCAGGAGGGGGGAGGGCTGGTTTAGGGTTTGGTGGAGAGGGAGAAGATGTGGCTAGGTTTTCCATCACGAACATTCGAGCCTTTTATATACCTCCTGGCGTAATGACGAAAATACCCCGCTGAGGGCTCGGATATTACTGGGGCTCACAACACAAGGGTAAAAATCCGACGATCGGGATCGCGTTGTAAATCGAATCCGACGGCTCAAGAGGTGCGGTGTCAGGACCCCGACTCGATGTCACATCGATCTAGCCGGTAACACCTCATATCACTTTGCGGCCTCACGCACGGTATCCCCACGGGTGTCGCCTTACCTTTGCCCGGGACTGTTTGCGCCTTTTGGCTCACGTATATGATAGTGTCGCTAGCATCCATATGATAAGGAGCCCGGGCTGACATGACTAGTCGTAAACCCAAAGTGGCACAGACTTACAGGGACAGGCATCCATGACCCAGCTTCGAACGTGTCGGTCATCAGCAAATGGGTCCGGGCTGTAGCACTGGGCTAGCAGGACTCCGGTAAACCGGGCTGTAGCGGGCTAACAGGACTCCGGTACTCAAAGCGTGACATTTCCCCGAAGGGACAGACACAGGAACGAAGAAGGACACATGCCGGCCAGCCTAAGTGTTCCAGAGCAGTAGCAAGCTACCATGGCTCAGCGGTAACACTAGGAGACATTTCCCGGTAAGAGAGGCTACTAAAGATAAACAACTAGATAGTCAGATCCCACACATACCAAGCATTTCAATCATACACACAATATGCTCGATATGTGCAAATACAACGAAGCATCACAACATGACTCTACGACACAAGTACTTTATTTAAGGCTCAGGGAGCCATACATAACATACACAAAGGTACGGGTCTCACGACCCAACATACAAGTCATACAGTCATACAAACCAGCAGCGGAAGTACATTGTCTGAGTACAGACAACTAGTAAAATAAAAGAGGCTTGGAAAGCCTAGCTATACTACGTGGTCCTTCACAAGCTCAGGGTCACCACCTGGGTCTTTAGCCTACTCGTTGATGTCAACGTCTACATAGAACCCATCAGAAGGGGTTGCAGCGTCTTCTGTAAAAATGTAGATTATAGCAACATGAGTACAAAGGTACTCAGCAAGACTTACATCAGATCCTACATACATGCATAGTATCAAGAAGGGTTGGTGGAGTTATTGCAGCAAGCCAGCTTTGACTCTTGGCTAGCTATCCTACGATACTTCAACTTGAAATGGTTTTGCGCACACGAGTCCACTACTCACCACTTCAATACACTACCGAGGATCCACCTCCGTCTTCCTACGGAAGAGCCATCCTCGGCACTCACACTTATCTTGAGGCTTTTAGTAGTTTCCATTTACTTGTCTATGAACTGTATAGGCAACCAAGTAGTCCTTTACCGCGGACGCGGCTATTCGAATAGATCATGTTAACCCTGCAGGGGTGTACTTCTTCATACACGCTCTCACCACTTACCGTCGTTTACACGACATGTACTCGGCAACCTTCAAGCGGAAGCCCAACGTGGGTGTCGGCCACGACCTACCTAATCACCTAAGCCTCCAGTCCAGGTTTATCGCCTATCCAGGTTCCATCCGCAGGGAGTCCGGCCGAGGTTTCCCATACGGCCCCGAACGATGTGAACAGGGTTCCCGAGATACCTAACGGGTATTCGGTACACCGTGCCACGTACCTACCGCATCACAGCCCACCCCTACGGTCAGCGCTGTCCACGGCCTCCAGTAGGCTACAAACACCAGAAACTACTTGCAACTCCTGGACGGAGAACTAGGGTGAATAAGAAGCCGAGAGGGTCCATTGGTTTCGGGCCCAATGCATGGTAGTAGCTGATTCTTAAATCACACATACAGATCTCAGTGCTTAAGGTCGGCTTCAATGAAACAACCCACCATGTACTCCTACATGGCCTCTCATCGATACCTTTACCAAATCGTGTTCACCACACCACTCTCATTACCGACATAATCATTTCACTCTAGCCCATCACCCAGATGAACCAGACCTGACACGACTCTAAGCATAGCAGGCATAGCAAGGTAGGAACAACACATACATATGGCTCAATCAACTCCTACACATGCTAGTGGGTTTCATCTAGTTACTGTGGCAATGACAGGTCATGCAGAGGAAATGGGTTCAACTACCGTAGCACACAGCAGTTTGAAACGCGTTGTCTTAATGCAGTAAAAGAGAGCAGGAGCGAGAACATGGGATTGTATCGATATGATCAAATGGTTGGTTGCTTGCCTGATGGTTCGATGCACTGATACGGTTCTTCGTTAGGGTAATCACGGTACTCCTCGGAGGCAGAACCTGTCGCAAAGGACACCGATACACAACCATCACCAAACAATGTGCAACAATATGATGCATGCATGAAACATGGCAATATGAGTGTGTTGGGCTAATGCAACTAAAACCAGAAGGGTTTGAACAAATTTGAATCAAAGATTCAAATTTCAAACTCAACATGGCCTTTTAAAGTGCTTTTCCTTGTTCTGCTTAAAACATCAATTTAACTTGTTTGATCATGCATGAAAATAGTACAGATGGATAGATTGGATTTTTCTGATCATTTTTCATATATAATTTGTCCAATTTGGAGTTACAGAATAAAAGTTATGAATTTTTGAAGTTTAAATAATATTCTGGAATTTCCTGATTTAATTTAAATCCAGAAATATAAATATTGCGCCAGCATGACGTCAGCATGACGTCAGTGGTCAACTGCGGCTGGATGAGGTCAAACCTGACGTGTGGGGGCCACACGTCAGTGACAGGGGGGCTTAACAGGATTAAATTAATCCTAATTAGGGATTAGTGGCGCTGGGGCCCACTGGTCAGTGTCAGGGGGGGTAGTTAGTTTAACTGATTCGGTTAGTGCTAATCCTAATTAGATACAGGGCTGGGCCCACCTGTCAGGGACACAGGGGGGGTCCTGCCGTGGTCAAGGTGGGTCAAACCCACCGGCGACATGACGCCGGCGAGGCCCGAGACGGCGGCGCAATGCGGGATCGCGCTACAGGGCACGGGCGAGGCCGTGCTTGGGCTCGTTGGAGAGCTCTTGCTCCCGCGCGTCGAACGGTGGTGGTGGCCGTGCCTGGGGTGGCCTGTACCGACGACGGCGACGACCGTGGCGGCTGCCGGAGCTCGGTTGAGCTCGGGGTCGAGGCTACAACGGCTGCGGGGAAGCGGGGTTGGCACCTACGGCTTCTACGCGGTGCGGTGAGGGCGTGGGTGTGCTCGGTTGGGCGCTACGGTGACCGTGGCCACGACGGCGACATCACCGGCGGCGTCGAGCTTCGGAGCTCAAGGGGGCGGCAGCTACAGAAGGCTAGGGATGATGGGGCGAGGGGGAATCGAATCAGTGGCTCACCGCGGAGCTGCAGGGATGGTTAGCGGGCTCGGGGACGGCCGGAGTGCAGCGAATCGACGGCGATGACCTCCGGTGGCCGAGGAGGGGAACGGCGACGTAGGCGGTGATGCAGGGCTTCCGGAGACCCGTGGAGCGGTGGGGAGGAAGAGGGGGTCGAGGCGGAGCTCCTGAGCTAGTCGGGGGAGCGAGGGGTGGCCGGTGACGGCTGCTATGGGGAATGGCGGCGATGGTGGTGTTCGGCCGTGTGAGAGAGAGAGCGAGGGAGAGGAGGGAGGAACTGAGGGAGAGTGAGAGAGAGCAGGGGGGAGGCGTGGCGTCGTCCGGGGCATCGAGCGAGGAGGGGAGGGCAGGCAGGCAGCCGAGCAGGTGGCGTGGCGCGGTGGCGCGCGCGCGCGCCGGCCACACTCCCCTCCCTCTGTCGAGGACGAAGACGACAGAGGAGGGAGGCGGGCTGGGCCGCCTGCTGGCTGGGCCGGCCAGCTGGCTGGGCCGCACAGTGGAGGAGCCCAGGTAAGCTCCTCCTGTTATTTATTTTTCTGTTTTCTAATTTCTGACATTTGTTTTGATTTAAATAATATATTAAATCATTTATTTAACTTATGCCAATTTTTGCAGGAGCTAGATATATTATTCCAGAGCTCCTTTATAATTGGCATAATATTTGGACATATATTAATATATATAATTAATATATTTCCAATGCAAATATTTATGCATTAATTCCAAATGCCCAAAATAAATACCTATGAGCTCTTAAAAATATTGGTTTGATTTTTATCTCTGTCCAATATTTTCAGAGAGCAACATGAGCATTTTCTTGGACCCTTTTGGAGAAATTTTTATTTGGGATCATTTTCAGAAATGATTCTGAGGGTTTCACAATCCCCATTTCAAGTTAAATGGAAATTTTAAACATGATGCACACACTCTGATGCATGACTAGCTAGGGTGTGACAACTCACCCCCACTCAAAAGAATCTCGTCCCGAGATTTGGGTTCCTCCGGGAAGAAGGCGGGATACTCAAGTCGAAGACGATCCTCCCTTTCCCAAGTTGCTTCATCCTCAGAATGGTGCGACCATTGAACTTTGAGAAACTTGATATTATGACGTCGGGTGGTACGTTCGGCCTGATCGAGGATACGAATGGGGTACTCTCGATATGTAAGATTATCTTGGAGATCAAGCGTTTCGTGGTCCACTTCACGGATAGGATCCGAGAAGCAACGCCTGAGTTGGGAAACGTGGAAGACATCGTGGACTCTGGAGAGGTGCGGAGGTAGTTCCAACTGGTAGGCAACTTCTCCTCGTTTGGCGAGAATGCGAAAAGGTCCAATGTAACGAGGAGCCAATTTGCCTTTGATACCGAAACGATGGGTTCCCTTCAGAGGGGTGACCCGAAGATAAGCCTTCTCGTCAACCTCGAAAGTCATAGCCTTATGTTTTCGGTCATATTGACTCTTTTGACGAGATTGGGCTGTTTTCAACTTTTCACGAACGATACGAACTTGTTCTTCTGCTTCCTGAATCATATCCGGGCCAAAGAATTGTCTTTCCCCGGTCTCTGACCAGTTAAGGGGTGTTCGACACCGTCGTCCATAGAGAACTTCAAAAGGGGCTTTACCCAAGCTAGATTGATAGCTGTTGTTGTAAGCGAATTCGGCAAATGGAAGGCACTTCTCCCAGTCCATTCCGAATGAGATAACAGAGGCTCGAAGCATGTCTTCTAGAATCTGGTTGACGCGTTCCACTTGACCACTCGACTGAGGGTGGAAAGCGGTGCTGAAGGAGAGACGGGTTCCCATAGCATTTTGGAAACTTTCCCAAAATCGAGAGGTGAAAAGACTTCCTCGATCCGAGTTAATTTCCAAAGGAACACCATGGAGGGACACTATTCGGGAGATGTATAAGTCTGCCAGCTGGCTAGCGGTTATACTCTCACGAACAGGTAAGAAATGGGCTACTTTGGAAAGACGATCGACCACGACGAAAATAGCATTATTCCCTCTCTTGGTCCTGGGAAAACCGGTAATGAAATCCATACCAATTTTATCCCATTTCCATTCAGGAATAGCTAAGGGTTGAAGGGTGCCAGCAGGCCGTTGATGCTCTGCTTTTACACGACGACAGACGTCGCAATTTGCAATAAACTGAGCAATTTCTCTCTTCATCCTAGTCCACCAGAACCTCTGGCGTAGGTCCTGATACATCTTAGTACTACCGGGATGAATGGTGAGAGGAGATTCATGAGCTTCCTTAAGGATCAATCGCCTCAGGTTTCGCACTTTGGGAACCACTAGTCGATTCCCGAAGTATACGACCCCTTGATCATTAATGGAGAAACAATTCGCAATTCCTTTCTGGATGTTTCTCTTGATGCGGGAAATTCCCGGATCTACCTTCTGTGCTTTGATAATCTGATCCGTAAGGGTAGGTTTTGCCACCAAGGTGGAAAGAAAACCTTGAGGTACAATGTGAAGGTTAAGCTTCCGAAATTCCTCATGGAGAAGCGGTTGACTTTGTTGTAACATCAGGTTGTTACAATAAGATTTACGACTTAGCGCATCAGCCATGACGTTGGCTTTCCCTGGGGTGTAGGTTATTCCTAAGTCGAAGTCTGTGATCAATTCAACCCAACGTCTTTGCCTGAGATTCAGATCCGGTTGGGTGAAAATGTACTTCAGACTTTGGTGATCAGTGAATATTTCGCAACGATTACCGAGGAGGTAATGTCGCCAGGTTTTAAGTGCATAGACTACGGCTGCAAGCTCTAGATCATGAGTAGGATAATTCTCCTCATGTGGGTGCAATTGCCGTGAAGCGTAGGCAATTACGTGTCGATCTTGCATGAGAATGCAACCTAGTCCTTGTCGCGAGGCGTCGCAGTAGATAACAAAGTCTTTGGAGAAGTCTGGCGGTACCAGTACGGGAGCAGAAGTCAGGCGTCTTTTCAGTTCCTGAAAGCTGTGCTCACATTGTGGAGTCCACTCGAACCTCTTATCTTTCTTGAGGAGTTCGGTTAGAGGTTTAGCAACCTTGGAGAAGTTCTCGACAAAGCGACGACAATAGCTCGCTAAGCCTAGAAAACTCCGAACTTGCTTGACCGATTCAGGTGGAGTCCAATTAAGGACGGCTTGAACTCGCTCAGGGTTAACAGCAATACCTTTACCAGATATTACATGACCCAGATAGGTCACTTCTGACAACCAGAATTCACATTTAGAAAATTTGGCATAAAGGCGATGCTCTCGAAGTTTCTTCAACACTAGCCTTAGATGTTCGGCATGTTCTTCCTCGTTCTTGGAGTAGATGAGTATATCATCGAGGTAAACCACGACGAATTTATCCAAATACTCCATGAAGATTGAGTTCATTAACCGAGAAAAGGTGGCTGGAGCGTTGGTTAAACCGAAGGACATGACGGTGTACTCGTATTGGCCATAACGAGTAACAAAGGCCGTTTTAGGAATGTCCCCGTTTCTGATTTTGATTTGATGGTAGCCCAACCTCAAATCCATCTTGGAGAAGACTGAGGATCCAGCGAGCTGATCATACAGGTCGTTGATCCTGGGAAGCGGATATTTGTTCTTGATTGTGACCAAATTGACAGGTCGGTAATCTACAACCATCCGGTCCGTACCATCCTTCTTCTTGACGAATAGGACGGGGCAAGCCCACGGAGATGAGCTAGGTCGGATGAAACCCTTTTTCAAGGACTCATCGAGTTGTTTCTTAAGCTCGGCTAGTTCTAGGGGTGCCATCTTATAAGGTCTTCTAGCAATCGGAACGGTTCCTGGAATGAGGTCTATTACGAACTCAACATCCCTGTCAGGTGGAACACCTGGCAATTCCTCTGGGAAGACATCCGGGAAGTCACGGACTACCGGAACGTCCTCAAGGTCTGGCAAAGGGCTGGCGTTAAGAGAATATAATTGTCGCTTGGCTATTCGGGTCAAGACATTGACTATCTTCCCCGAAGGATGGGTGAGTTGAACAGTCCTAGAGAAGCAATCAATTTTGGCTTGATGAGCTGACATCCAGTCCATACCCAAAATGATATTAATATCTGAAGATTTAAGGGCTATCAAAGACGCGAGGAAAACAAGTCTGTCGACTTGGATTTCATTTCCATGGCTTACTCTAGAAGTTTGCCATTTGGATCCCGGAGTTTGAATTACCATAGAGGTTGGCATATCACCGAATGCGACGTTATGCAAGCGAGCATAGTTTTCAGATATAAAAGAATGAGAGGCTCCTGTATCGAAAAGAACAGATGCCGGGTGGCAATTAACAAGAAGCGTACCGAGAACGACGTTGGGATCCTCTTGAGCTTCTTCGGCAGAGATACAGTTGACATGGCCACGTGAAGCGGTGACCGGCTTGGCGTGGAATATTTTTCCTGTCGGCTTGCCACGGCCAACAGCTTTAGCAGACTGGTTGGGGTTGGTCTGGGGACACTCACGCATATAGTGACCAGATTCCCCACACTTGAAACAAGTCACGGAACTGGTACGTGGAGGAGCATTGTTGGTTGGACCACCATAGGGCTTGGCCGGTGCAGACTGTTGAACGGGGCGAGGCGCCTGGAAGGATGGCCTCGGTGTGAACCTGGGTGGCAGGGCGGTGTTGGGTACCCACACGCGGCGCTTCTGAGGACCAGCACCGGATGAGGATCCCATGTCACGGCCATGCTTGCGTGTTGCGTCATAGTCAGTCTGACCAGTTTCAGCACTGATGGCTTTGTTGACAAGTTTCTGAAAAGATGTGCACTCATGCAGACGGAGGTCACGACGAAGCTCAGGACTAAGGCCCTTACGGGACCTTGCTTGCTTCTTGGCGTCAGTAGAAACTTCCTCGGTTGCATATCGTGCGAGATTACCAAACTCCCTGCTGTAAACATCCACAGAAAGTCGGCCTTGGGTGAAACTGCAAAATTCTTCACGTTTACGGTCCATGAGACCCTCCGGAATGTGATGTTCACGGAAAGCCTCGCTGAATTCAGCCCAAGTAGTGACATGGCCCGCTGGGCGCATAGCTCCATAATTCTCCCACCATAGACTGGCGGGGCCTTCAAGATGATATGCAGCAAAGGTGACCTTGTCAGCCTCCGCTACCAGCGCGGAACGCAGTTTGTGAGAGATACTGCGAAGCCAGTCATCAGCGTCGAGAGGCTCGACGGAGTGGTGGAACGTGGGTGGATGCAATTTGATAAAATCACTGAGTGACACCACGTTAGTCCTCTGATGGTGTGCTGTGTTCTGTTCAATACGCTCCAACAAACGGTTGGTCTCCCGCTTGTTTCTCTCAGCTTCCATCATAACCTCGGCTAGGGAAGGAGGATGAGGCAGATTTTCATTCCTGCCTTCACTGCCTTCGGCCTGCTCTTGAGAAGCAGGGTTAGCGCGCGTGTTGACCATCCTAGGTAAACAAGACAATGATTTAGTCAGAATGATAAAATTCCGACATAGGATACAGAATGTAAGGAATAACTCGAAATGCAAGATGATCATCCGTATGACATGGTAAAACAGAAACTGCTTCTTTTATTCCATCGTCATACACACCATACAGGGTTTAGTACAAGACCAAACAAAGTACTATTACGGTGAGAAAAGGATTACATCTCATCGGAGGCATCCCAAGCTCCTATACATTATTTTTCTACACCTCCGGAAAGAGTACAAACTAGGTCATATCCCACGAGTCACGCGGGACGATAGACGACACAACTAGTGCGAACTAGTGATACTACCACTAACTCAGACCGATCCGTAGTAGTCCTCGTAGAAGTCACCTCCATAGCCTGGAAGCTCAACATGATCATCCGGAAACAGACGATCTCGCGGAGCTTGTGGACCATAGGGGCTAGGATGAGGTCTTGGACCAACAGACGGTGGCCTGCGGGGACCGCGAGGTGGGGTGATGCCTCCTACATCACGCCAAACCATCACGTCTGGCAGAGCAGATCTCACAGGATAGAGATCGCGCATATCTGAATATCCAGCTTGCACCGCCGGTGCGAACCGAGTCAAAGTGGCCCAGTGGTCAGCACGGGTATTGAAGAGCTCTAACCTCAAGGCCCGATTTTCACGGTCCTTATCCTCGAGCATCTCAGCAGTGGTGCGAGTCCGTGAATCCTCCTGAGTGGGGTCAGCATAGATAGCTTGGAGATACCCTTGTGCTCCCGGAAGTGATCCTGGCATATACCGGAAATCAGAGTCCCGAAATAGACCAGATCTGACTCGCATAATGGTCATCATAGAGTAGGCGGCGTCCTGCACAGCCATCTCAATAGTAACCCCGAGTCCATAGGAGCAGTGAAGAGGCTCGGTGGATCCAGGATAAGATGGAAATATCCTGACAGTGCAGAGATACTGGCTTTGATTAAAGTCTCGGAATTGCTCTTCGACCGTGTACTCGGGATACCAGCGGTATCCAGCCTCAGTCATTACCCTGACCAACTTGGCAGTATGGCCGGGTACATCTAGGCATCGAGTCAGGCGAACCACTTGATTGAGGTCGCGAGTGGCCATCTGAAAGCACAATCATAATGCAAAGGCATTAGAATTTCTAGCAAAATTTCGGCAGCATAACAGCTGTAAATGCTCAAGAAGGATTTTGAGACATTTGACAAAGGATTTCGTACACACTCAACATCATCATATCAAAGTTCTGAATCCATTCTAACAACATAATGTGGTAGTAGAACTGAACTAGGCTTGTATCCATCAAACTTATAAGGTACTACTGATTAGTAACACGTGATCCTGATAGAGAGAATAGGTCCTAATTCCTTAACCCCCGGTGGAAGAATGGACTGACTCAGATCAGAATGTCATAAGATAAAGGAGTAAAAAGAGCCTTACGTTCCAACCCACAAACAATTCCCCTACATATAACTAAAGAATTTCTAGACTCAACATCGACCAGTTTGGCTTGGAGAACCTACAGGCAGTCCGGCTCTGATGCCAACGCTGTCAGGACCCCGACTCGATGTCACATCGATCTAGCCGGTAACACCTCATATCACTTTGCGGCCTCACGCACGGTATCCCCACGGGTGTCGCCTTACCTTTGCCCGGGACCGTTTGCGCCTTTTGGCTCACGTATATGATAGTGTCGCTAGCATCCATATGATAAGGAGCCCGGGCTGACATGACTAGTCGTAAACCCAAAGTGGCACAGACTTACAGGGACAGGCATCCATGACCCAGCTTCGAACGTGTCGGTCATCAGCAAATGGGTCCGGGCTGTAGCACTGGGCTAGCAGGACTCCGGTAAACCGGGCTGTAGCGGGCTAACAGGACTCCGGTACTCAAAGCGTGACATTTCCCCGAAGGGACAGACACAGGAACGAAGAAGGACACATGCCGGCCAGCCTAAGTGTTCCAGAGCAGTAGCAAGCTACCATGGCTCAGCGGTAACACTAGGAGACATTTCCCGGTAAGAGAGGCTACTAAAGATAAACAACTAGATAGTCAGATCCCACACATACCAAGCATTTCAATCATACACACAATATGCTCGATATGTGCAAATACAACGAAGCATCACAACATGACTCTACGACACAATTACTTTATTTAAGGCTCAGGGAGCCATACATAACATACACAAAGGTACGGGTCTCACGACCCAACATACAAGTCATACAGTCATACAAACCAGCAGCGGAAGTACATTGTCTGAGTACAGACAACTAGTAAAATAAAAGAGGCTTGGAAAGCCTAGCTATACTACGTGGTCCTTCACAAGCTCAGGGTCACCACCTGGGTCTTTAGCCTACTCGTTGATGTCAACGTCTACATAGAACCCATCAGAAGGGGTTGCAGCGTCTTCTGTAAAAATGTAGATTATAGCAACATGAGTACAAAGGTACTCAGCAAGACTTACATCAGATCCTACATACATGCTTAGTATCAAGAAGGGTTGGTGGAGTTATTGCAGCAAGCCAGCTTTGACTCTTGGCTAGTCTATCCTACGATACTTCAACTTGAAATGGTTTTGCGCACACGAGTCCACTACTCACCACTTCAATACACTACCGAGGATCCACCTCCGTCTTCCTACGGAAGAGCCATCCTCGGCACTCACACTTATCTTGAAGGCTTTTAGTAGTTTCCATTTACTTGTCTATGAACTGTATAGGCAACCAAGTAGTCCTTTACCGCGGACGCGGCTATTCGAATAGATTATGATAACCCTGCAGGGGTGTACTTCTTCATACACGCTCTCACCACTTACCGTCGTTTACACGACATGTACTCGGCAACCTTCAAGCGGAAGCCCAACGTGGGTGTCGGCCACGACCTACCTAATCACCTAAGCCTCCAGTCCAGGTTTATCGCCTATCCAGGTTCCATCCGCAGGGAGTCCGGCCGAGGTTTCCCATACGGCCCCGAACGATGTGAACAGGGTTCCCGAGATACCTAACGGGTATTCGGTACACCGTGCCACGTACCTACCGCATCACAGCCCACCCCTACGGTCAGCGCTGTCCACGGCCTCCAGTAGGCTACAAACACCAGAAACTACTTGCAACTCCTGGACGGAGAACTAGGGTGAATAAGAAGCCGAGAGGGTCCATTGGATTCGGGCCCAATGCATGGTAGTAGCTAATTCTTAAATCACACATACAGATCTCAGTGCTTAAGGTCGGCTTCAATGAAACAACCCACCATGTACTCCTACATGGCCTCTCATCGATACCTTTACCAAATCGTGTTCACCACACCACTCTCATTACCGACATAATCATTTCACTCTAGCCCATCACCCAGATGAACCAGACCTGACACGACTCTAAGCATAGCAGGCATAGCAAGGTAGGAACAACACATACATATGGCTCAATCAACTCCTACACATGCTAGTGGGTTTCATCTAGTTACTGTGGCAATGACAGGTCATGCAGAGGAAATGGGTTCAACTACCGTAGCACACAGCAGTTTGAAACGCGTTGTCTTAATGCAGTAAAAGAGAGCAGGAGCGAGAACATGGGATTGTATCGATATGATCAAATGGTTGGTTGCTTGCCTGACGGTTCGGTGCACTGGTATTGCTCTTCGTTAGGGTAATCACGGTACTCCTCGGAGGCAGAACCTGTCGCAAAGGACACCGATACACAACCATCACCAAACAATGTGCAACAATATGATGCATGCATGAAACATGGCAATATGAGTGTGTTGGGCTAATGCAACTAAAACCAGAAGGGTTTGAACAAATTTGAATCAAAGATTCAAATTTCAAACTCAACATGGCCTTTTAAAGTGCTTTTCCTTGTTCTGCTTAAAACATCAATTTAACTTGTTTGATCATGCATGAAAATAGTACAGATGGATAGATTGGATTTTTCTGATCATTTTTCATATATAATTTGTCCAATTTGGAGTTACAGAATAAAAGTTATGAATTTTTGAAGTTTAAATAATATTCTGGAATTTCCTGATTTAATTTAAATCCAGAAATATAAATATTGCGCCAGCATGACGTCAGCATGACGTCAGTGGTTAACTGCGGCTGGATGAGGTCAAACCTGACGTGTGGGGGCCACACGTCAGTGACAGGGGGGCTTAACAGGATTAAATTAATCCTAATTAGGGATTAGTGGCGCTGGGGCCCACTGGTCAGTGTCAGGGGGGGTAGTTAGTTTAACTGATTCGGTTAGTGCTAATCCTAATTAGATACAGGGCTGGGCCCACCTGTCAGGGACACAGGGGGGGTCCTGCCGTGGTCAAGGTGGGTCAAACCCACCGGCGACATGACGCCGGCGAGGCCCGAGACGGCGGCGCAATGCGGGATCGCGCTACAGGGCACGGGCGAGGCCGTGCTTGGGCTCGTTGGAGAGCTCTTGCTCCCGCGCGTCGAACGGTGGTGGTGGCCGTGCCTGGGGTGGCCTGTACCGACGACGGCGACGACCGTGGCGGCTGCCGGAGCTCGGTTGAGCTCGGGGTCGAGGCTACAACGGCTGCGGGGAAGCGGGGTTGGCACCTACGGCTTCTACGCGGTGCGGTGAGGGCGTGGGTGTGCTCGGTTGGGCGCTACGGTGACCGTGGCCACGACGGCGACATCGCCGGCGGCGTCGAGCTTCGGAGCTCAAGGGGGCGGTAGCTACAGAAGGCTAGGGACGACGGGGCAAGGGGGAATCGAATCAGTGGCTCACCGCGGAGTTGCAGGGATGGTTAGCGGGCTCGGGGACGGCCGGAGTGCAGCAAATCGACGATGATGACCTCCGGTGGCCGAGGAGGGGAACGACGACGTAGGCGGCGATGCAGGGCTTCCGGAGACCCGTGGAGCGGTGGGGAGGAAGAGGGGGTCGAGGCGGAGCTCCTGAGCTAGTCGGGGGAGCGAGGGGTGGCCGGTGACGGCTGCTATGGGGAACGGCGGCGATGGTGGTGTTCGGCCGTGTGAGAGAGAGAGCGAGGGAGAGGAGGGAGGAACTGAGGGAGAGTGAGAGAGAGCAGGGGGGGAGGCGTGGCGTCGTCCAGGGCATCGAGCGAGGAGGGGAGGGCAGGCAGGCAGCCGAGCAGGTGGCGTGGCGCGGTGGCGCGCGCGCGCCGGCCACACTCCCCTCCCTCTGTCGAGGACGAAGACGACAGAGGAGGGAGGCGGGCTGGGCCGCCTGCTGGCTGGGCCGGCCAGCTGGCTGGGCCGCACAGTGGAGGAGCCCAGGTAAGCTCCTCCTGTTATTTATTTTTCTGTTTTCTAATTTCTGACATTTGTTTTGATTTAAATAATATATTAAATCATTTATTTATCTTATGCCAATTTTTGCAGGAGCTAGATATATTATTCCAGAGCTCCTTTATATTTGGCATAATATTTGGACATATATTAATATATATAATTAATATATTTCCAATGCAAATATTTATGCATTAATTCCAAATGCCCAAAATAAATACCTATGAGCTCTTAAAAATATTGGTTTGATTTTTATCTCTGTCCAATATTTTCAGAGAGCAACATGAGCATTTTCTTGGACCCTTTTGGAGAAATTTTTATTGGGATCATTTTCAGGAATGATTCTGAGGGTTTCACAATCCCCATTTCAAGTTAAATGGAAATTTTAAACATGATGCACACACTCTGATGCATGACTAGCTAGAGTGTGACATGCGGTGATTTTTAGGGTTTGCTTTTACCCCTCTTAACTTTTGGGATTGCGAGAGAACCCTTCGGGCCCGCGCCACCTACCACCATCGCCTGTTCCCTCCCCCACAAAGCACAATTACAAACAAATCGAGGGGGGCATCCGAAAAAGGCCACACCTCGGAGACGGCGCCGGGGGGTCTCCTGGGTTAAAACCTCCCCTCCTCCACCGTACCGCGACACCTGCCGTTCCTCCTCCCCACCCCATTCCCCACTCTCCGCTCCACACCACACTCGCTCTGATCCCCTCCGCCCCCACCATGGCGGTGAAGGGGAAGGGCAAGCAGATCGCCACCGACGACCCGGGCTCCTCCTCCGGCTCCAAGCGGCGCGGCGCTGGCCGCGGCGGCGCGGGCCCCTCGTCCTCCTCCGCCAAGCGCCGCCGCGGCCGCTCCGGCGTCCTCCAGTTCGTCGACGACGCCGCCGGCGTCGACGACGAGTACGAGGAGGACGAGGAGGAGGAAGAGGAGGAGGAGGCGGAGGAGTTGCAGGACGACCTCGACGACGGTACGGGACCACGGATCGGCTTTCCGGCGAACCCTGCCCTCGTTGGTTCGGTGGCATCGATTAGTTGGTTCGGCTGGGGTCTAGGGTTCGGCGCAATGCATTCTTCGTTGTGCTTCGATGACCTTGTTAGGTCTATGTGCTGATTGGGGTTTTTAGTTTGTCTTTGTTTGGGATTTCGTTGGTTGGGTTTTTTGTTTCCCCATCCTTTAACAGCGGTAACCTCTAGATAGCCGTGGCAAAATTCAACCTACCCCCACGGTTGCATTTTAGAAGTCGTAGAGTCCGGCCATGGGATCCCAACCAATAGATATCCAGAAGTTTTTGTTTTTTCGGTGTTTGATGCGTGGCCAATTGATTCGCGGCATCGTATTTTTCTTCTGTGAATGGAAGGTTCCTAGCAAGCCATCTGGGGAAGTGAAGTGATATGTTTTTTGGCGTGGTATGACTACCAAGGGGGGTTTGTTGCTTCTCCTTTTGCTTGAACCACCTGTTAGGAAAGCTCACTTACAATACAGTTTAATGGTACACAAGTAAGTTTGCTTGCTTCTACGTGGCATTGAGTTGGTGACCATTGCATTAGCCATCAGGGATAGAGCATGTCTTGTATATATTGTATTATGTGTCGTTGATGGTTTCCACAATAGTTTGGATTTTACAGGAACCATTGTAATAATGGTTTTAAGATACATAACTATGTTAGCTTTTGCACTTCATCGGATTGGGTCCTAATCAAGTTGTTTTCTTGTATGAAGTTTGTTGTGAGTTACTAAGTCAGACATGTTAGAGGTCATTGGAGCCTTTTCCTTTAACAATGATGGCACACATTTAGGGGCACATATCAACATTCTGCAGATTTGCAACTTTTTACAAGGACACAAGGGGCAAAATTGTTAAATTCATGTTTGTGCACTTGCCCTTGTTTGTCTGTAAGGTGTTTTTTCATAAAAATATGAAATAATCTCAGACTAAGGGTGACATCTTTTTCGTTCATAATTTTTTGAGTGACCAAGGAGTGAATAGTATTTATAGTTAGTTTCATCTGCTGGCTTTTGTGGTGCATGGTGAGGACTATGTTTATAACTTTATAAGTTGTCACCTTGTGGTCGATCAGGTATCAAGGTGCCTGGGTTGCTGCCCCGCCTTGCTCGCTGTAGTAAAGATAAAAAGGGGAGAGTGGGAAATAAAATGGCAAGGGAAGAGAGAGGGATAGATGGTGGGAGATGAAGGGAGAGGGTGAAAAAGAGGAGAGGAGGCGAGGGGCATGAGGGGTGGTTGTAAATAACTGGTTTTGATGTACAGGGTCCATAGACCGGTTATAAAGTTGACGTTTTGTTTTGAACAATTACCAGGGAGTTGTATGTTTTTGTCCTTTCTAGGCACCAACGATCAGTTTACCTTCACCATCTGAACAATTCTTTTGCAATTTCTGCTGATGTCGTCCCACTGATGAACACTGCAGGTTTCTTCACTGCGGGGAGGACAAAAGGTGTAAGAGTTGAAAGGTCACACCCTCTTCCATTTCTTGGAAATGTAAAGGAAGAGGAGCTGAGCGGTGATGAACTTGAGCAATTTATCAATGACCGTTACTCTAATCGTGTGAGATATGCCGGTTATGGTGGCTCTACTGAACAATATGATGATGATGAGTCTACCATGGATGGTGTGAAAGATCCTATCATCTGGAGGGTCAAATGCATGGTTTGTGATTGCTAGATGTTTTGACTTTATGATGTCCTAGCATTTAATAGCCGGACACTTATTTATGTAGCTGCATTTCAGATTGGGCGGGAGCGCCAAATGGCTTTCTGCTTCATGCAGAAGTTTCTTCATCTGCAAAAGTTCGGTACCAAAGTGCCAATTATCTCAGCATTCTCACTTGATCATGTGAGAGGATCTGTTTTTGTTGAAGCTGAGAAGGCTTGTGACGTTACTGAGGTACGTAGTTTGATCCTTCCATTAAAGAATAAACATATCCATGTTCCTAAGAACAATTTAAACAACATGAGATGTTGTATATCCAGCTATGCATTACAATATGTGGTATCAGATAATATTGGGGGATACTTCAACATCAGATTTGTTAAAGGTTTAAAATGTCTTGTTTTCTCTGTGCATTGCAATTCATTTTTCCTTCTATTTCTCACACACTCCAATTCAATTTTCTCTTCCATATTTCTTACAAAACCTGGTGCATGTAGCTCCCGCTTGCGCAGGGTCCAGGGAAGGGTCCGACCACTTTGGGTCTATAGTACGCAGCCTTTCCCTACATTTCTGTAAGAGGCTGTTTCCAGGACTTGAACCCATGACCTCATGGTCACAAGGCAGCAGCTTTACCACTGCGCCAAGGCTCCCCTTCTCAATTTTCTCTTCCATATAAATTAATAAAATTGGAAGGTCAGAATGGAGAATAAATGCTTCTCATTGGATATTCGAAAAACAAAATTTGTCCTTGACAGTCGATAAAGTTTTCTTCCCCTGTAAGATCTGCCCAATTATATGCTGTACAGAATTTTTTGGTTGCAAAATGACCCACTGACCATATGGGTACCTCTTGCTACAGGCATGCAAAGGATTTTGCGATGTTTATGTAAACCGAACTAGTCCTGTCCCTGTAGCTGAAGTTCGTAGCTTGCTATCAACTCGTGCAAAACCATTTGAAGTCTCTCCAGGTACATGGGTGCGCATGAAAAGTGGAAACTACAAAGGAGATCTAGCACAGGTATCATAATAGGGGTGTGGGATATTTTAATATATTCTCAAATTCTTTGTTCATCAATCCCTTTTCTTTTAGGTCGTCGGTGCGGATGATGGGCGGAAAAAAGTGCTGATAAAGCTTATACCAAGAGTTGATCTCCATGCTATTTCAAAAAAATTCGTAATGCTCTTACACCTTTGTCTGCATCCTATCTTTTCATTATGGCAGTAAAAGCTCTGGAACTCTTTTATTGGTTTGAGTTCAATTTATGCCTGCTTATGCCATCTAATTTTGCAGTTTGATAATACCTCCTGTAGCCGCAAACTTGTTTTGTTGAACTTGTTGCCTGTCAATCATGAGATTATGTCTGCTGATTTTTACTATGTATTGGTCTCTACTTCCTGTAACCCTTGCGTCGTCATTTGCCAGCAGTGATGAACTATGTACTGCATTTAAGTTTGTATTTATTGGGGGCTTTAGCATCAAGCTCAGACCTTTGTCCTAGAAACTTGATTGTCATATTATTTTATAGCACAGTAGAAATTATGACATGTGAACCCTTGTGATGTATATTGCCTGTGATACCATGTGACCTGAATGTTTAATTCTATTCATGTGCTTGTTAACAACTACTTCCTCCAATCACAAATATAAGATGTTATAACTTCTTTCTGAATCGGATTTCTGTAGACACATTTTTAGTGTTCCACTCATTTCAGTCTGTAGGTAGTCCATGTTGAAATACCCAAAACATCTTATATTTATGAACAGAGGGAGTATTCCTTTTCACTTCCCCTTTGCATCTTGTATGGCTGACAGTTGGAATTACCACTACGGGACTCATGTTATATGCGTTGGCTTTTGCAGGGTGGTGGTATTCCCCTAAAAGGTGCAGCAGTTCCTGCGCCACGCCTAATCAGCTCGCAGGAGCTAGAGTAAATGCTTCTGTCCAATGTTTCTTTGTCCCACAACCAGTAGCCTTCTACTACCATTTGTTTCTAATCAGGCTCTGCCATTGTTTCCATTATCTTTTGATCCTAGGTTCTTTGGACCTCATATCGAAAGTAAGCGTGATCGTCAGACTGGTGATGTTTTTGAAGTGCTTGATGGTCTGATGTTCAAAGATGGTTTCCTGTATAAGAGAGTTGCACTTAGTTCTTTGATTTACTGGGGGATACAACCAACGGATACCGAGATTCTCAAGTTCTCTTCTAGCCCAAGCATTAAAAGTTCTGCTGATGACATGGATTGGGTCTCCGGCATCTATGGTCATAATAAGAAAAGGAATGTGCCCAGAGAATCAGATATGAAGAAACCAGCATCTTCTAAAGGCAAAAGCTCCAAGGCATCAAATCTTAAAGGTTCCACTTCTACTGAAAACTGTGATGATGATGAAGATGATGCTCAATTCAATCTCCATGATCTTGTAACCTTTGGGTGAGTCTCTGTTTTGTTGTCTTTATTCACTAGTCACTATCAACTACTCCCTCCGTTCCAAATTATTTGAAGTTCTAGCTTTGTCCCAAGTCAAACTTCTTTAAGTTTGACCAAGTCTAGAGAATAATGTATCAACAGCCACAGCACAAAATCAGCTTCATCATAAAAATGTACTTTCGTACTATATATATTTGATGTTGTAGTTATTAGCACATTTTCCTATAGACTTGGTCAAATTTCTTTTAAGTTTTGACTTAGGACAAAGCTTGAACTTCAAATAATTTTGAACGGAAGGAGTAAGTACTTGCTTCAGGATGCAATAATTATTTCTATGTCCTAATGAGCAGCCGAAAAGATTTTGGAGTGATTATTGCTGTTGAGAAAGATGGTTTTAAGGTAGTATTCTTCTCATGCACTCTTGAGTTCCACATTTTTGCGTCGTACCATTCTAAGAATGATTGGTTTTCTCGTAGATTTTAAAAGGTGGCCCTGAAGGATCTGCTGTGACAGTTAGAAAGCAAGATATTAAGAAAGGAGTCGTAGACAAAATGTTTACAGCTGTTGACCATCAGAACAAGTCAATATCCATGAATGACACTGTTAAAGTTCTGGAAGGACCAGTTCAGGTGAAACTTTTATTTCCATTCAATCAGGAGTCTGCTATTATGAAGTATGTCTTATTTTCTGGCCAGTATGTGGAACTATGCATTTTTTTCTTCCATTGATAACATTTGATTAAAATAATTGTATATTTGGTGTATTGAATGTACTTTTGTGAAGTATCTGCTAATTGTTCCAACCTTGCAGTTTGTAAGATGAGTTTTTGTTCTACTAACATGCTCCATAGCTGCAAATTATGATTTCACAGTTCCTGCAATTATTTAATAAACCAATTCCTTCCGTCTGGCACCTTTTTGATCTGTTTGATGTTATCTTGCAGGGCAAGCAAGGAGTTGTTAAGCACTTGTATATGGGAATACTTTTTATATATGATGAAAGTGAAAGTGAGAACAATGGATTTTTCTGTGCTCAGTGTGGGTCATGTGAAAATGTCAAGAAAAGGAGGGACGTGACAAATTCGGTATGTTTGATGCACTACGTCCACCTGTCAATGATCAGAAATGTTCTTGTGGTCACTTTGTTTTATATGTATCAGGAGGACAACCCTATTCCCATGTTCTCGGATTCAGCTTTCATATCATCCGAGCAAAATGAACAACGAAATAGTAAGTGTTCCATGTTTTTTTTCTATGTATTGTCATTTGAAGTTTGATGTTTGTCAGCAGAAGTTAAGTTCTGTTCTGATTTCCTTGATCATACAGATGAAAGGCCTTACAGGGCACCCAGAGAACAACTCTTCCAAATCGGAGAGATGCTGCGTTTTCGAAGGGGTCCTTTGAAGGGTTATCTCTGCCGTGTAGTTCGGATATTTAGAAATGATGTAACTGTTAAGCTAGATTCTCTACTGAAGATTGTTACAGGTTAGTTCGTAAGTATGTTTGTACTGGAGCCATTCTATGGACAATGCCTTACTCTTTTGTATTATGTTGCAGTGCAAGCAGAGTTTCTTTCAGTCCCAACTAAAAGAGGGTAAGCAGACAAATCATGTTTCAAGCTTCTCTTACTTATTGTTGCTTGTTTTAGTGATGTGTAACTGCATGAGTAGTCATTGATGTATAATTTCATTTCCACATTTGCTTCTCGTTGTGTTATATGTCACACCAGGGATAACTCGTCCAATGCTCCATCTGGTAATTTTGGAACTCAGGATACACCATTCACCGGTAAGTTTGTGTTCATATGTATACCATCTATTTCTACTTGCTAGATTAGTTTCTATTGCGTGTACAAGGGAAAAGTGTTGCTGATCTTCTCCAAAACTATTTGTGGCGGACCTACTGCCTATAATGAGACGGTCTGCTCAGTCTGATTGATTTTTTGAGATGTGAGAAATTGAAAACTGAATGTAGAACTGTTTATAAGGTGTAGAAGACTTTTTTTTAATTATAGCACCTCATAAGTTTGGTATTGTAATACATTCTTTTTGTTACTTACATTGATTCTAAATTTATGTTCAGAAGCTGCTAAAACCTCATGGGACAATGGATTTACATCTCTTGGCAGGTTTGTTTCATATTTTTCAGTTCCTTGCTGGTTTCTTTTAAACAAGCCAAACTGGGTTAGGGGATGGGAGCAGTTTAGAGCTACCCATCCATCAAAATGGTGTTGTGAGGTTGACTTGCTAATGTAACTGTTATCAACCATGAGAAAAAGGTTGCTAAGGAAGGGTAGCAACCTTAACCTTTCGTTGAACTTACTTTGTCGTTTTTGTGTAATGCTATCATTTATATGCAATTATATATTTCATGTAGTTATGTTCCAAAATATAAGGTGTATATATTTTTTGAGAAGTCAATCTTCTCTATGTTTTGAGCAAGTTTATAGAGAAAAATATCGATATCTACAATACCAATTCAGATCATTATGTTCATTATGAAATATATTTCATATTTATTTATTTGCTAAATGTTGATATTTTTTCTATAAACCTAGTCAAACATGGACATGTTTGAGTTTGGAAAAAATAATGCACTATGTTTTGGAATGGCGGGAGTATTAGATTCTTTCTTGTTGGGATCACTACACTTACAGATTCTGTACAATATCGCTCGGAGGAATAAATGGCCTGTGTACCTATTATTTGCATCAGTACTAATTACCAGTCACATAATAGTTTTATTATCTGCTGCAGTGATTCTTGGCAACCTTTTTCAAGTTCTGCGTTACCAGCCCAGAATGCAGGTAATGTCTAGTTTTAGGCCTGCCCTTCGCCTTCCTATTTGGTAGCATGGTTGGGAGCCTCCATTTCGTATAATTTGGAGCTTCGTTGATTTTTGTGTTATTTGATCACAATGATAGTTCATCACTGCATCATTTTTATCCATTGGAAATGCTTGCCAGAATATCAGACATCTCATCAGTTATCCAGTCTGTAATTTAAATAAGGCCTTGAATTGGTGCAAGAAGTGGACCAATTAAGGGATAGGTTTGGCCCACTAGGAGTGTTATGGGACATATCAATTTAGTTTGTGTGTGGGTCAACAGTACTAACAGGCAGGATGAGAAGGGGCATTTCCTCATAAACAAATCACAAATTAACTTGTCTGTATAAGAGGTTCATTCTGGTTAGAAGGTTATTAATCAAAAAATGTTGCAGTAGATGATTATGTTGTAGAAGGGTTGCCAAGTTATCCAACTTCTCTAACCCTTCGACCGGCATGTTTTTATTTTGCCATTTTTAATATTGCACAGAGCATTTACGCATCTACACATTACGTGTCCGTATTTGGATATACTAGAGACTTGTATTGCTTTCTTGTGATAAATATTCCCTAAAAAATATAATTATTTGTATAGTACCCCCTCTGTTCCTAAATATAAGTCTTTTTAAAGATTTCAATATGGACTACATATGGATGTATATAGATGTAGTCTAGAGTGTAGAGTTACTCATTTTGCTCCGTATGTAGTCCATATTGGGATCTCTACAAAGACTTATATTTAGGAACAGAGGGAGTATGTTGCAGCAATGTCTTGTGTCATCAAAATATAAAAAAACTGGTATTTACATGCGTTGCAGCAATTATTCGTAAGCATTGCAATGTATAAACGTACATTTTACGCCTTTGCACTAGGGAGTTGGGGATATATTATGTGTAGTTGATACATGTATAAAGTAGTCATGCCAACAATAATTGTCCACTATCCGAAGGCAAGTTCTTATTTGATGTTTTTATACCCTCTAGAATAATCTTTACACCTCTTATCATCTGTCAACCACACTCCATCAGCTATGCTATCTACCAGGGTTTACTGGATGTTGCACATGTAACACCATGCTCTACTCATGTCAAGAGCTTGCTTGTCCCCTGATTCATCTGATCATAAGGCTACAGAGTACTCCCTCCGTCTGGAATTACTTATCGCTCAAACGGAGTGGTACTGGTAGTATCATTTATGGTAAAGCGGCGAGTGGATAAAAAACTGCATGGGTTAGGTCATAGGGGACTTGCTTCCAAGGGAAAACTCGGGCTTTAAAACTGGATGGCACTGGATATTTCTAGGTTGTTATAGATTTGGATGCCTGACATCCCATTTGTTACCAACTAGCCTTCTCAATCTTTGCTTTGTGCATAACTATGTGATTTTGCTGAGTACATGCCCACACAGTTAACAGACAATTTTGCCTTCTCTTCATGTCACTGTTGAGCTGCATCATGTGGTATAAAACAAAACCAGCAACACAAGTATGGCTCCAAATTCTAAGTCATGACATTAGCTATAGAAATAAGTTTAGTCCAGAATATCAAGGTTATTTCCTTTTGTCTGATTTGCTCAGCTAGGGTGGCTGGTTCAGTTTCTGTTTATAAAAAAGCAGTTGGTATCACCCCTCCTCTGTGTGTTGTGTGTGTTATCAGTAGAGTCCAGATAACTGTGGACTGAGGGTAGATATATATGTCGTAAAATCCGCGATACATGAATACTGTGCCTGTAGTGTAGCAAATAATGTCTTGCATATTGGTTTCTAATGGGTGTAACTGGTAATTTTTTTTTTGCATCAAGGAATGCACCTTCATCCTTGAAGATAAGCACACAGTAGGATTTTATGTCATGGTGCATTGTAAAGCATTAGAGGGATGCAAAGCGTGTACATTCATCTGTAGTATAATCTTGATTTTCAGTTTCTAGGAAGTAAAAAATATCATATTTCTGCAGCAGTGACAAATCTTATCTGGAAAGTTTCCTCTATCTTGAGGTTTTTATAATTTTGCTGATTCAGTAATTTCTACATCTTCAGATGGAGAAACAGAAGCTGATCCCTGGTCTAAGAAACCAATATCTTCTGCTGATGGTGATTCTGATCCATGGGGTAACAAAACAACATCTGCAGCTGTTGATATATGGAACAACAGCACTACACAAAAGGAAAGCTCCACCGACAATGCCTGGGGTAAAGAAGCTGGAGGTGGTGGATTTGATGCTGGTGGCAGCTCTTGGGGTGGAGGAGCAGTCAAGGATAGTGAAAAGAGTGGCAACTGGGGTGAGGCATGCAATCAGGTGGACACGGCAACTGGTGGTGATACAGATCCTTGGGGCAGTAAGGTCAAAGAAGTAGTTACGAAAGAAGCAGATAGCTGGGAGAAGTCATCATGGTCACCAGAGAAGAAGTTGGAGGGTGATGGTCAAGGATGGGGCCAACCTTTCGGCAAGTCAAACCAAGATCAAGAAAAAGGCACAGTTCCGAAAGACGCAGACAAGGGTGGGTCTTGGGATACCACTGTTGCTATTTGTGTCGGCTCAGATGATAATGATGCCTGGGCTAAATCTGCTACTTTGCCTGTTGTTCAAGATGATGCCTGGGGGAAGTCAAAAGAGTCAGGCCAAAACAGTGGCTCTGGAGGTTGGGATACTGTTGCTGTGGGCCAAGGACAAGATGAAGCATGGGGCAATCCAAAAGATTCAGGTGCCAAGTCTGAAGAAACAAATAATGGAAGTGGGAACTGGAACAAAGCTGGCTCATCAGACCAAGTTGGTGGCAGTGATTGGGGTAAACCGAAATTTTTTGGCGGTGCTGGTTCATCAAGCTGGAACAAGGGAGAGGCAGCTGAGGGGGATAATCAGAATAGCACCTGGAGCAGACCTTCTGGAAACTTTGAAGGTGGCCGTGGGTTCGGGCGAGGACGTGGGAGAGGCCGGGGCCGGGAATCTTGGGATTCTGGTGACAGAAATGACCAAGAAAGCCGAAAGGGCTCATGGCATAATGACAGTTCTGCAAAGCCCTCTTGGGGGTCTGATACACAGGTAGGTAATGAAGGTGGAGATTCTGGTGGATACCGGGGGAGGGGAAGAGGGAGGGGCCAGTATGGAGGACGAGGGGGAGGAAGAGACAACGGTTGGAGAAATGGAGATCGAGGTAGTTCTGAGTTTGGAAAGGAAAGGAGTAGTGATACACTAAACTGGGGAAACAGTCAGCCTTGGAGTGCCAATGAAGGCACCAAGCCATGTGATGAAAATCAGACTCCCACTTGGAACTCCTCGGAGGATAAAAAACTCTCTGGAGGTGAGCAGCCCCATTCAGAGTTGTAGCTTTATTAATGATCATTGTTGGTAAATGTGTACTTCTGTGTTCTGGATCACGTATATCAAATTTGATATTTTCCATAAAAAATTCCGTCAATGCAATACATATTTTAATCTCGTGCTACTTTAATGATGTTCAACAGGAATACACTAGTAAATATCTCATGCTGCTTAGAATTGTGCCTCTTTTATTACTCTTGATTGACTAGTTGACTGTTGAGTGTTGGTAAAGCACACATTGATCCTTGGCTTTAGCAAGATGGCTTCTATTGCATGTGCTGAGTATTGATAGTATTTAAAATCGTGGCACAAGTACTCGATATGCTGCAAGTTTCACTTTTATATGCTCTTGTGTAGGCGAGCAAGGTGATCCTTGGGCAAGCAAGGTGACTGCTAAAGGTGATGAAGATATAATTGCAATAACCATTTTGTATTTGGTTTGATGCTTTGAGCTATAGTTATGTGCTGACTTCTGTATCTTGTAGGCCAAGAACAACAAACTGATGCTTGGTCAAGCAAGGCTGCAGGTGCTGAGAACAATGATGGGTGGAATACGAAGGCGAAAGAGTCTTCCTGTAACACTGGGGCAAAATGGGAGGATGCTGCATCAGGTAGTTCTGAAGCAAAGTTATTCATTTTTTGCTTGATAGTTGATGCATGTACCACAAGCTTATCTTTTGTTCTCATGTTTAGGTGAAAAACAACAAGGTGATCCGTGGTCAAACAAGACCAGTTCTACTACTAAAGGTGCTTAGGGACTAATTCAATTAATCATATTTGATACCCTGCTTGACATTTGGGCTAAATTTTGAATATATTTTCCTTGTGGCACCTTGCGGTGCTTGTATTTGATTCTCTCGGCAGGCAAAGAGCAAGAAACTGATCCATGGGCAAGCAAGGTGTCTTCTACTGCAGCAGAGGAAAAAGCTGACCCCTGGAGTACTAAAGGGGGCAATGGGAATGATGGGGGTTGGAACAATGCTGGCTCATCTTCTTGGGGCAAACCAAGTTCCTCAAGTGGAGATCAAGAACCTGCTTGGAACAAGCCAAAATATGGTGATGATAATGCTGGATATGGTAGGGGTGGATTTGGACGTGGGAATCGTGGCAGAGGTAGGGGAAGGTTTGGGGACAGTGGATCTTCATGGAATGGAGGAGGCAACACAAATGATGGATCAGGTGGAGGAAGGTCTGAAGATCAGTGGAACAGTAGGGATTCCGATGGTGGCAGAGGAAGGGGTAGAGGCCGCTTTGGTCGAGGTGATCGCAATCAAGGCAACAACTTTGGGTCAGGAGATGGGGATGGTGTCAGTTGGGGCTCTGGCAGGGGAAACAGAGGCCGTGGTGGTGGTTACAGAAACAATGGAAATGACAACAATGAGGGAAGGGCCTCCAGTCAAGACCGTGGTGGTGGCTGGTCTCACTCTTCTGCTTGGAATGCTGATAAAAAGGGAAGCACTGAAGGGGATCAATCTTTCTCAAAGGGCAAGTCCAGCTGGGGGAGTGACAACAACGATAGCTGGGGAGCTCCAAAACCATCTGGTGGAGATGATCAGGCAGGAAAGAAGGACGGAAACAACTCCTGGAGTCAAAACAAGCCATCCTCTGGCGATGGATCCTCTATCCTGGGTCAGTGGGCTGCTCCTGCTGGCGGCACTACAGCTGGTAGAGGAGCTTCTGGCAATGGATCCTCTATCCTGGGTCAGTGGGGTGCTCCTCCTGGCAACACTACTGCTGGTACTGGAGGATCCGCAGGCGAAGGAGGAGGATCATGGGGAAAGAGCAATGAAGATAGCTGGAATTCGTCAAAAGGAACCGGAGGCTCAGGTATGACCACTGAGGATCCTTCACTGCAAAGAGTGAAAAAGACTCGAGTTTGTTTTAGCTTCTCAGTGTTTTCACCTTTTTTTGCCCCCTTGGCGTCCATCAATTTTCTCGTGCTTCAGTCTGTTCAATGTCTTTGTCTATTGGGCATTTCTTATGCTAATTTTACAATCCAATTCAAAGCACTCAAGTCTCTCTCCCATGCCATTTCAGAAGGTGGTTCAAAGAAGGAAGGATCCTGGGACAAGGCCGAAGGGAGCGGGAGCCAAGGTGGCGGTGGCGGCAGTTCCTGGGACAAGGCGGCCAGTGGCGGATGGGACAGCAACAAGGGCGGGGATGCCGGCAATGGTGGTGGCAGTGGGTGGTAAGCTTGTTCCAGAATCAGCTGTGCCTGATTTTGGTGTGTACATAAGGGTTAGCGCTATTGCACGTCTCAGCGCTCTAGCAACCTGTGCTGGTTGGTTCCATTGGCCATGCAACCTGAACCTTTAGAAGAACATGGCCTAGCTGGGCAAAACGTCCCCTTATGCTGGCAGTAATATACTAGTAGTGCCAGCAGAACGTTTCGTGGTACCTGCGGTAACTTATAAGTACCTTAAAGCCCATCGTGTCTGAGATTTCTATGTGGTCTTTGTCTCGTTGCTATTGCTATGTGACGGCGACGCCCTGGGTTGATGTGTATTTTCGCAAGTAGCTCTGAGCTTTTTATGAGTGTTTTTATTTCCATTGGCTTAGTTAGATTCTCTACTGTCTACAGTGACTATGTGGTTTTTAAAAATAGATCCATATGAAAAATGCATTTCAAAATTAAAATCCTGCTCTGTTTTTTCCCCACATGTTCATCTCTTCTGTGTAGCCTACAAATGAAAAATATTTTGGTCAAAGTTTGTGGATATAAAGAGGGCATCTAAGCACATGATGGATTTTTCCCTATGTTTTTGGAGGCTTCTTACTATGTAATTCTATTGTTATTTTAAAAACTCTCCGTGGAACCTGCGAACCAAACGTCCAAACTATGTTATATGGGCTATTTTATTTTATTTTGGGCGGGTTGAAGATGAGATACCTCGGTTAATGTATAACACATATTTGTAGAAAACTAAATCCAACCCAAGATAGATTACCTAGGCAACGCTTATGATTCAAACTCTGTTTTATTTTGGGATGGAGATCGCTTCCAAGGGTTAATGATTTATTGCTTGCGTCCAAGGGTGCAGATTACAGGATATATAAAGGCTTTATGGGCTTCTAACAAACTAGGAAACTACCTACGCTTCTAACAAACTAGCAAACTAACTATCCCTGGACTCTAGGAACCAATGCAGGATCAGGACTCCTTGCCCCGATTATGCCTCGCCAGCTGCTGCTCCTGGGCGCGCGATCCGCGCCTGTACGCAGCGCACCACATGACATCTCTCCCCCCCTCGACGAGTAGCTCGTCCTCGAGCTGAAAAGCGGCGTAGCGCTCGACGTAACTGTCAAGATCCTCTCATGTTGTCGATGACGCCGCCTCACCCTTCTAGTGGACAAGGAGCTGGCACACGCCACGTGAGAGGCGTGAACGAGTCACGCGTTCTGGTTCTGGGACAGCCGCACCGTTGTGGATTGGAGGCAAACCCGGCGGTGCAGTTGAAGGCGTGCCGAAGAATTTCTTGAGGAGGCCCACGTGGAACACATCATGGAGGCGCGAGCGCACCGGTAGCTCAAGGCGGTAGGAGACGTCGTTGACGACCTCGGAAATGCGGTATGGCCCGTAGAAGCGTGGCTTGAGCTTGCCCCTGGTTGGCAAGTTGAGAGAAGATGCGGCGCGCTGGCGAAGACGAAGCCACACCCAATCGCCCACTACATGCCTGACGTCGCGATGGCGTCTGTCGTAGTAGGATTTGTAGACCGCCTGCGCCCGCTGTAGTCGATAGCGGACATCAGCAAGTAGCTCGTCTCGCTCCGCCATGCTTTTTGCCACGACCGCCACCCTCGTGTCGCCTGACTCGTAAGAACGAATAGTGGGAGGATCGCGGCCATACACGAGCTTGAACGGAGTTTCTTGGGTCGCCGTCTGGTAGGCGGTGTTGTAGATGTACTCGGCCCAGGGAAGCCACCGTAGCCACTGGCGCGGACGATCCCCTGTGAGGCAACGCAGGTACATAACAATGATCTTGTTAGCAGCCTTCGTTTGGCCATCCGACTGAGGATGAAATGCCGACATCATGTGTAGCTTCGTCCCGGTGAGGCGCATGAGCTCCCGCCAAAACGCCGAGGTGAAGACGGGGTCGCGGTTCGAAACCATGGACTGCGGAACGCCATGGAGGCGCACGATCTCGGCGAAGAACACCTGTGCCACCGACTCTGCCGTGTACGGGTGGCTCAACGCCACGAAGTGGCAGTACTTGCTGAAGCGATCCACCACGGTGAGGATGACGGACTTCCCGCCCACGCGAGGGAGCGCTTCCACGAAGTCGATGCCGACGTCAGTCCACATGCCCGTGGGCACCGGCAGCGGCAGCAGCAGACCGGCGGGGTGCAAGTGCTCAGACTTGTACCTCTGGCAAGTACCGCAGGTGCGGACGTACTCTTGCACCGTCTTGCGAAGGTTAGGTGCGTGGAAGTCGTGGCGGAGACGATGCAAGGTGCGCAGGACGCCTTCGTGCCCGTCGTCGTGCACTGCGGTGAGGAGCTCCTGGAGTAGCGGGGACGACGACGGAATGTAGAGGCGGCCGTTGAAAGTGACGAGGCCGCCGGAGACTGACCACGGCTGCTGCCGCGTACCCGCCATGATATCCTCACGCAGCGCGACGAGCACCGGGTCGGTGGACGTAGCTTGCCGGAGGCGATCGATGAAGTCGAAGCGAGGACCCGATATCGCCATGAGCGACGTCTCCTCCGTGTCGCGGCGGGAAAGGACGTCCGCCACCGTGTTTGTACTACCGGCCTTGTACTCCACGGTGAAGTCGAACCCCAGTAGTTTGCCGACCCAATGATGCTGCGGAAAGGTTGCCAAACGCTGGTCAAGTAGGAATTTGAGACTGCAGTGATCCGTTTTTACCACAAATTGGCGCCCCCAGAGGTATGGTCTCCAATGACCAATAGCGAGCACCAGGCCGATGAGTTCCCGTTCATATGCTGCCAGGGAACGATGACGTGGCGCGGCCGGCCGGCTAAAGAAAGCCACCGGGTGCTGGTCCTGAAGAAGGGCAACCCCGAAGCCGTATGTAGAGGCGTCACACTCGACGATGAACGGCCGCGTGAAATCCGGCAACGCGAGGACGGGAGCCGTGGTGACCGCCGTCTTGAGGGCGGTAAAAGCTGTTGCCGCCTCCGGCGACCAGGAGAAACCATCCTTGCAAAGGAGGGCCGTCAGTGACGCGGCAATCATGCCAAACTCCTTGACAAACTTACGGTAGTACCCCGCAAGGCCGAGGAACCCCCGGACTGCGCGCGCCGAGCGTGGCTGCGGCCATTCGGCCACTGCCTGCACCTTTTCCGGATCCATGGCCACTCCTGCAGCGCAGATGGTGTGACCCAGGTAGGAGATCGACTCGACGGCGAACACGCATTTGGATCGCTTGACGAAGAGCCGGTGCTGGTGCAGGACGGTGAAGACGGTGCGCACATGTCGGAGATGGTCGGCCCATGTCTCGCTGAAAATGAGGATGTCGTCAAAGGAGACGAGAACAAAGCGGCGCAGGTACGGCCGCAGCAGATCGTTCATGAGGGCCTGGAACGTCGCCGACGCATTGCAGAGGCCGAACGGCATCACCAGGAACTCGTAGAGGCCGTCGTGGGTACGGAAGGCGGTCTTTGGGATGTCCTCCGCACGCATCCGCACCTGGTGGTAGCCGAAGCGCAAGTCGAGCTTGGTGAAGAAACGAGCGCGCCGGAGCTCGTCGAGGAGTTCGTCCACCACCGGGATCAGAAACGTATCCTTGACGGTGATGGCGTTCAGGGCGCGGTAGTCGATGCAGAAGCGCCAGGACCCGTCGGCCTTGCGGACCAACAGTACCGGCGATGAGAATGCGGAACAACTCGCTCGGATGATGCCCTGGGCGAGCATGGCGGCGCACTGACGCTCCAGCTCGTCCTTGTGCGCGGCCGGGTAGCGATACGAACGGACGGCCACCGGGGCGGAACCGGGCAGCAGGGTGATGCCGTGGTCGCGGCTGCGGGGTGGTGGCACGCCGGAGGGTTCGGCGAAGATGCCGTCGAACTCGGTGATGATGGCGTCGAGGAAGTCGCGGCCGCTGCACGATTTCAGGGCTGGTCCGTCCGGTCCTGCAATGCCGTGCCAGCACACCCGATGGCCCCTCCGCCAGAACATCATGGAGAGGGCGCGGAAATCCCACAGGATCGGTCCAAGCGTCGCAAGCCACTGCGTGCCCAGGACGACGTGGTAGCCCGCGAGCAGCAAGGCGAGGAAATCCTCCGAGAATGCCTCTTGGTCGATACGGAAGGGCACGGCGCGGTACGCGCCCTGGAACGGAACGCGCTCGCCGTTGGCCACCGTGACGCGCATCTTCTCGGTGGCGGGGGAGGGCAGCGTAGCACGAGTGGCCGCCTCCTCGGTGATGAAGTTGTGGGTGGAGCCTGAGTCGATCAGGGCAAGGAGGGAGACACCCCCGAGGGTGATATGCATCTGCATGGTCTCGCTTGTGCGCACGCCAGAGATTGCGTGTAGCGAGATCTGAGGGTCGGTCGGCGATGCATCAGTGGTGGCGGAGGCCGTGTCGTCATCGTCCGGCGCCAGGTCGAGGAGAAAGATGCGCTGGCACACGCGGTTGTGGCCCCTGCCAAACTTCTCATTACAATTGAAGCATAGGCCCAGGCGACGGCGTTCCTGCATCTCCGCCTGTGACAGGCGTTTGATTTGGCGCCCTTCCGGAAGACTGGGGGCATGCTGGGGTGCGGCTGGTGGAGCCGGTGCGGGGGGCGCGAGGCATGGTACGGGCGCCGGCAGGATGCCCTTCTGCTGAAAACGCATCGGTGGCGCGAAGGTGAGCGCGCACTGGTCGCGCAGCTCCAATTTGCGGGCGAGGCTCATGGCGACGGCGAGGGACTGCGGGTTGTGGATTTCCACGTCGAGGCTGAGGGGTGGCTGGAGTCGCGCGGTGAAGATCTGAACCTTCTGTGTCTCTGATAAGGTGCCTGCCCGGGGAAGGAGCGCCTCAAACCGCTCCTGGAAGTCGACGACGGACGTCGTGCGCTTGCACGCCATTAGTTCGCCTAGCGGGTTAGCGCGCAGAGGTGGCCCGAAGCGGAGATTGAGCAGCTCGGTGAAGCGGCGCCACGGAGGTGTGCCCTCGTCGCGCTGGACGTGCATATACCATAGTTGGGCAGCACCCTCGAGATTGTAGGACGCCATCCACACCTTCTCCTCCTCGGCGATCTGTTGTTGATGGAAGAAGGACTCGCATCTGTTGATGAATGCGAGAGGATCGGACTTGTCGACGAACTTGGGGAAGTCCATCTTCTGAAACCGGGGCGGCCGATCATTGTGGTGCTGCCCATCATGGCCTCCGTCAGCGCTCGACGAGGAGGAGGACTTGTCCTTCTGGAGTGCGGTGACGGACGTCTGCAGGGACGCCACCGTGGCAGTCAAGGCCTCGATCATCTTGGCCAGATCAGCGGTGGTTGGTTCTGCCATGCCGGAAGTGACCGAGGCGGCGGCGGATGGTGGCGATGGAGGTGTGCTTGGCGTGGACGCAGGGGTGGAGGCGGGCTGCGGATGGAGCGCAGACGAGGAAGAGGATCGCCTGGAACCTGATACCAAGTTGTCAAGGACCTCGGTGCCCAAGACAGCAGGACCTCGGTGCCCAAGACAGCAGGACCTCGACTACGTAGTTCGTAGTCTCGGTTGATAGGAGCGCTAGGGTTTTTGCCTAACTGCTTAATGGCGCAGGAGAAGGGGATTAGGAGTAGAGGAAGAGGTAGGAGATAATGATTTATTGCTTGCGTCCAAGGGTGCAGATTACAGGATATATAAAGGCCTTATGGGCTTCTAACAAACTAGGAAACTAACTACGCTTCTAACAAACTAGGAAACTAACTATCCCTGGACTCTAGGAACCAACGCAGGATCAGGACTCCTTGCCCCGATCATGCCTCGCCAGCCATGGCCGTCCGCTGCTGCTCCTGGGCGCGCGACCCGCGCCTGTACGCAGCGCCCCATATGACAGTAACCATTATCTCAAAGGCAGTATTTGTTCCATGATGGGTCAACTAATAAAGAATGACAAATCAAAAGACAATATGTATTATAGATGATACAAAAGATTGATACCAAATCAAAGGACTGATTAATCTGCGCCTCCCATGACTACATCTTCAATAGCAGAAGAAGCTAAACCTTCAAAGATACATTTTGAAATGCAAATCAGTGCATAATAGTGGCATCAAGCAACAACAGGTCATGATTTGGTTGGCAACTTGCATGATCAATGTACTGTTTGCTTGACATTACTGGTATTAATCTGAACACCTAAATGCAGCAATAAGATATATATCTGAATGGCTGCTTCATTCCTTCTTACGCTGCGCTAGCTTTAGAATTTACTTGTGCACATTAATACTAGTACTGTAAGGCTGATGCTTGAATTCTTTTCAAATGTGCAACATCATTTTAAAGCATCAATTATATGATATCAATGAAACTACTTCCATAATTGGAGACAAAAACATTTGGATAGATAGTACAGCTAGATGCCTAGATCATGAATGCGAAATTCAACTGGACACATAGTAACCTAATGCCCTAGAAGGGGATTTGGACGCCGGACAGGGCAGCAGCCCGCAGCGGCGCAACCTGCTGCTGCAGAAGGGGATCGAAAGGGGCTTGCGGGAAGGAGGGCGGGGAGGGGGCGGGGGCCGAGGATGGAGCTGGCCGGCCGGGTAGGCACGACGGCAGGCGGCGGCGGCGGCGGGCAGGACGCAGCCACAGAACCACGCCTCGTTCGTCCAAGTCGGGGAAAGGGGAGTCGGGCTGGCAGGCAGGCAACGAACAAAGGAGATGGGCCTGCCTTACGCCCCAGGCCGCCTTCGTCCTAGTCTACAGGAGATGGGCCTCACGCCCCAGGCAGCTGCCCGGCTGCCTGGGGCCTGTCTCCGCCCATGATGCTTGGGTTAGTGGCCGGTGTGGTGGCCGGGTCGTGTGAGTGCGTGTGCTGATGTGTGTAGCTTGGGTATAAAACGCCCTCCGTGTACTCATTGTAAGTGCGCCGGTCTGTTGCCGCGCCACGGTGACGGTATGTGCCGAGCCGAGGGGGAGGGGCCTAAGAAAAATGTAATCTCTGTCAGGACCGTGGTATGCTGCCTGTGTGTTGTGTCCTTGTCCTCTGTGTTCTTGAGAGAAACTTTGAGATATGCGAGAGTTGTGCGAGGCAGCTCGAGCTAGAAGAAGAAGTGGCGTTGTGCGGAGGCGGCGCCAACATACATATCTGAGACTAGATTGTGAGAGGGCGAGACTAGAAAATTACTCGCACTCTGCTGAAGTTGGGCTTAAATAATTCCCAGCTAAATGATGTCTTCGGTTGTGATTGTCCATTTTTGCAGGACCTATGTACTTTGGACTTCTTATTTTTGAGTTCTTTAAGCTGGACATGATACTGTGCAAATTGGAAAAAATAGTCTCGGAAAAGTAAAAAAAAAAACACTTTCACAAGGTGTTGGAGCAAACCTTTGAGTTTGAGCCGACGAGGTGAAGCACAAAATCTCTTGAAAAACGTTTGGGGACGGTGCGTCCGCCGGTCGCATACCACGCGCGCACCCCCCAACAAATTGAAGCGCGACACGTAGGGTGCGGGGTCTGACCGCCACCCCTGCTCCTGTATTCTCCATTATCTTGTCGCCCGAGACCACCTCGTGCTGCACTGCAGCTTTTTTCTTGCCGCAACCTCCTCGACTATGCCTGACAACATCTCGCTGAAGATGGCTGCCAACCCCCTTCCCCGGAGCTAATTCTTCCTTCGCGGGCGCTTCCCCTATCCACGTTGTTTTCCTGCAAAAGCGAGCGAGGACGGAGGGAGGGGCGCTGCGAGGAGTTGCGACTACGGCGCGTGGCGACTGCGGGGACCTCGACGGCGGAATGCTACGATGGCCCGACAAGCGATGTTGCAACCGTTGGAGCGAGTTGCTGGAACTAGGCGACGGAGGAGCGTTTCTGCTACTACGAGCGACAAAAATTGTTACTATCAGCGATGTCATTTGTTAAATTATTCGTGAAGATGATGCGGCCTAGACGACTGCGACATTTTTTTTGCTGCAACTGCATAGTTTTTTGCTACTACCGACTACATGATTTGCTACATTATTCATGAAGAAGATGCAACCCTTTGATGTCGGCGACAACGTTGCTGCAACCACACAAAATTTTTGCTACTACCAGAGACAATAATTTTTACCACCATTCAAGGCGGTGACCAGCGACTGGAAATCAGAGAAGTTGCAACTGGCGACCGAGGATGCTACAAACGGCGACCGTGGCCCCATGTGCAGGAACCGGCATAGGGAGGGGGGGGGGGGGTGGATGTTGTGACCGTTGCCAGCTGTTGGTGCAACGGCGCACTGGGAGGAGGGGAGAACGGAGGCCCCGAAGGCCTGCTGCAACCGGGGCGTGGGGATGCTACAAACAAGGCACCACGAAACGACAGTGAGCGGGCATCGCCATGGCCACAAAATAGATGGTGGCAGAGGGGGCTATGACACGGGAGCTGCAACGAGGAGTCAAGGCGCAAGGAGAGGAATCGGGGGTGCGAGCGAGACCAGAAAATTACTTGCACTCTGCTGAAGTTGGGCTTAAATAATTCCAAGCTAAATGACGTCTTCGGTTGTGATTGTCCATTTTTGCGGGACATGTGTACTTAGGACTTCTTATTTTTGAGTGTTTAAGCTGACATGATACTGTGCAAATTGGAAAATAGTCTCGGAAGAGTTAAAAAAGCAGTTTTACAAGATGTTGGAGCAAAGCCTTTGAGTCTGAGTCTGAGCTGAGGAGGTGAAGAACAAAATCTCTTAAAAAACGCGCCCAAGCTGTGGAGTTCGGACTGCACGTAGAGGAGAGCGGTGACCTATCAATATCTGCGGCAAGCCGGAGTAGCTACGTCGGCAACATGACTTGGTGGAAAGGCATCACGACCAGCATGCATATCGTTCTATTCTCTATTCAGGTATCACCAACATGACTCGGAACTGCTCTTTGAGTCCGTAGATGAGTAAGAGAGATTTGTATGCCGGCAGTGGCGGAGCCAGGAATTTTGTTTAGCCTCGGCAAAGTTGGCCCTACAACCTGATCTCAAAATGAACTACTATACTCCCTCCATCCCGAATTACTTTCACGGAAATGGATGTATCTAGAATCTAGACGTATGTTTAGTTCTAGATACATTTATTTCTATTCATTTATATGACAAGTAATTCGGAATGGAATGAGTATAACATATCAATATATTAGAACCTTCAATACATATGCTCGCTTCACTTGGTCTTGAATATGAGGATGATACCCAGAAATTTGTTTTCTCTTCTCCATATCACACTCAATCTTATATTGGAATTAACTCCATTGGCATTATTAGGTGGTAGCAGTAACTCTACTTTTTTTTCTGTTGTTGACCATTAACATTTTCGTTGGTTGGTCCATTGACAAAAAACCTCATCTGTAAAATTTAGTGATTCAAGTTAACATTCAGCTATCAAGAAGAAAATCTCTAAATCAAAGGCTAGATTAACAAAGTTGTGATCATTCTAATGGATAATTCCCACATACATATAACAAAACTGAAGCCCTAAATCTATGCATCGGATGGCCAGATCAATTCGTAATTTTACCTAATCAGGAAAGAGAGTGTTGACGTATAATGTGCTGCCTAGCCTCTTTCATCAGATCGGTCTTTTGGTTGCATTGGCTAGAGCATGCACTTCTATATGGTACCAAAGCCAAGATGTTTTGAGTTCAAGACCCGGCTGGCGACCCACATTTAGGCCTAAGAGAGCCACTTGTGAGGGGGAGTGTTGACGTATAATGTGCTGCTTAGTCTCTTTCATCAGATTCGCTAGATTGGTTCAAGATCCGGCTGGCGACCCACATTTAGTCTCTTTCATCAGATTAGTTTTTTAGTTGCATTCGCTAGAGCATGCACTTCTGTAGAGAGGATGAGTAGTAGAGAATGCAAGCCGTTCCTGCCTGGATCCAGCCGCTCCCCCCGCTGGCGGGGGCGAGTCCAGCTGCCAACGCTAGTCGCGGCTTGCTGCCATTCACTCCACGATCTGCAATCGTGGGGTGAACAGCCGCCGAACAGGCTGGCAGGTGGAGACGAGAGCTCCTGTTCGGCGCTTAAGGCGCCTGAACAGCTACTCGCGCCTGAAGGAGACCTCGAGTGGGCCGGCCCAGAAAATCTTCGCTCGATCGCCTCCCAGCGAAACAGGGGTGCACGAACCACTACACCATCCAACAACCCGTGTTCTAACCCCCTCAAAAAATAGTCATGTGTTCTAACTGTTCGTTTGATTTCTATTATTCTTTTCTAGCTCGCAAAGCCCCCGGTCTGGTAAGCTTTCCAAACCATTTTTTTTCTCTTTCTCTGTCATGATTTTGTTCGCCTTTTTTTCTTCCTTTTTTGCTAAATACGTGGGATTTTCTAAAAAACTCAAAGGAAAACTTCAAAAAAGGAATGAAAGTTCATTTTTTTTAAGTTCATCAAAATTGAAGAAAGTTCATCAAATTGGAGAAAAGTTCATCATAATTAGAAAAAGTTCACTGAATCTGAAAAAAAGTTCACTGCTTTTGAAGAAAAATCAGCGGATATAAAAAAACTCATCCATTTCAAAAAGAAGTTCATCAAATTTGAAAAAAGTTCATCTAAATTGAAAAGAAAGTTCATCGCATTTTAAAAAGTTGATCGAATTTTAAAAAAAGTTCATCAAATTTGGAAAAAGAGTTTATCGAATTTGAAAAAAGTTCATCGCATTTGAAAAAGTTCATCGAATTTGAAAAAAGTTCATCAAATCTGAAAAAAGGTCATTGAATTTGAAAATAGTTCACCCAATTTGAAAAATCTTCATCGAGTTTGAAAAAAAATTCATCAATTTTGAAGAAAACTTCATTGAATTTGAAAAATTCCATCGAATCTTAAAAAAGTTCATCCATTTGGAAACAGTTCATCGATTTTGGAAAAGAATCACGAAATTTGAGAAAGTTCATTGAACTAGGGAGAAGAAGAAAGAAAAAGAAAAGGTGAAAAAAAAGGGAAAGTTCAAAGAAGAAAAGAATGAGAAGAGGTAGCTAAGCACGTGAAGTGTGGTGGCGTGGTGGTTGACTGGTAGTACTAGGAACAAGAACGTCGCCGGTTCGATTCGCTGTAGACCCCAATTTTTGCGTTTTGGAGATCTAGATAAGAAAGAGATAGATGGGCCGGCCCAGGGAGGACGAGGGGGTATGCGCCCGTTTGGAAAAATGCCTGTAACGGACGCTAAAGGCGCCGAATAGGGTTTGCCGGTGGAGACCGTGGTGCGATGGCTATCGAGTAAACCATGCGTTCCTCGCTTTCTAGGCCTAGGCCTGTTGCTAGTTCTCATGAAGCCGACTAGCAAAAGAAGGCCGAAACAGTTTTGCCCGGGAAACCTTGACGTACATGTGGATTTCGTCAGCTGGAAATGGGCATCGTACAGCTTCGCGTATGCAGCGAGCCCGGGCAAGTGCCCAGGGTCGCTGGGCGCTGTCTCCGCCCTGCCGGTAGCCCGGTACTGCACACCGTCACGTTTTGGAATACAGTACCGCTCAAGTTCATGATGCATCCAATTCCCTAATGATCTCGTTCGGCGCTGGTTCTGTTCTACTCCCTCTGTCTGAAGATACTTGTCCTCGAAATGGTTGTACCTACACTTAATTTAGTTATAGATGCAATCATTTTATCCATTTTTTTCGAGGGTACGCCAAAGGCGTACCTTAGCTTTATAGAAGGACATTTTATCCATTTCGAGGACAAGTATTTCCGGACGAAGGGAGTACCTCCTAAACGACCAGATCCTTTCCCATACTTATCCTCTCAGCTAAAAGCAGTGTTGTAATCCATCAACTCATTAAGCATGAAAGCACGCATGCAAGTATTTATGCACTGGGTGTAGATGGACGGAGCGACACATATTTTACAAGTGCCTCGATAACCGCCTCCTCCTTCCTTCACAAAAAAGTTAGGGTTTCTGCCTCCCGCCGCAGCCGCCGCAGGTCCGCCTCCTCTCCGGTGGCCCTAGGGCCATGGGGGCACGGTGGATTTCGGCAAGGGTCGGCGGGAGGGCTTCGTTTTTATTCGTTTCTTTCAGTTTTGCTAGGGTTTGTGTCCTGCTCAGGAAGACGAGACGGCGACGGCTTCCTGAAGATGGGATAAAGGTCTCCCCGCCTAGTCCCTGTTCCGGCGGTGCGTCTAGCACCGTTGTTGGGCGTGTGGAGGTGTGTCTCTGGCGGATCTATCTTTGGTGGATTTGCTCGGATCTTGTCGTTGTTCGTCTACGTTCCCGTGTCTTCGGATTGGATCTTTATGATCTACGTTATTCTTCATCTGCGACGATTGCTCTTCTGGTGCGCTGGTCCTACGGGGCCTTAGCATGACGACTTCCCGACTGTCTACTACGACAAGTTGTGTCCGACTCCGGCGATGGAGGGGCGATGACGGCGGTGCGCCTTCGGCTCGCTTCAGTGCTGGTAGTCGTCGCTAGGTGGTCTATGGATCTGGATGTAATTTTTATTATTTCTGATTTTCGTTATACTGCCATGATTGAAGATGAATAGATCGGAAATTTCTTAAAAAAAAATGCCTCGATAACCACATGTATTATTATTCAAGTCGTGAGTATAGCCGACATTTAATAAAAGAACTGCAGTTGTGATGACAAGAGATCGATAAATATGGCATGCCCGAATCCCAAAGAAAAAATGAAATATTTTACATGTAAAATATATTGAATATCCAGCAGTTGGGAAAACAATGCCATGATGCCATGTTCAAACTATGTACCAACGTTGTAGGCATGTAAATATATACCGAGTCACCTCATCTGCCTACCGTTCATTTATACATATCTAGCAAACAACTTCAGATTGATCGAGTAGTGTTGTATAAAGTCTAGCTAGGCAATGAAAGCTTGCCCCTTGACATCTCGCATCTAGTGAACACTAGTAGAAAAAGGACCTGATGTGAGACACATTAGTCCCGGTTCGATTTCGGTCCGGTACTAATGGTATCATTAGTGCCGGTTCGAACGGCTATGCATTAATGCCGGTTCGTTTTGACCCTTTAGTACCGGTTCGTGCCACGAACCATACTAAAGAGGTGGTGGCAGGCTGGCGTCAGGTCGGGGCCCCGCGATCACCTTTAGTACCGGTTCGTGGCACGAACCGGTACTAAAGGGTTTGACCTATAGTCCCGGTTGGAGACACAAACCGGGACTATAGGCCAACTTTCAAACTCTACCCCCACCCCCCAGTGTATCACCATTTCAGTTTTGAAAAATACAAAAGAAAATGATAAAAAATTCAAAAAATAAAATTCTTCGAGATGTAGTTATATTACTACATCTACTAGTTAGAAAAATTAAAAAACTTAAATTTGGACATGTTTTGCAAAAAAGTGTAGGGAAAATGTAAAACGGCTATAACTTTTGCATACGATGTCGGAAAAAACGTATAATATATCAAAAGATTCAGCACGAAAATCGGCATCCGATTTTGACTGCCTACAGCCTGTTTGCAATTTTTTAGAATCCTCAAATTCCAAAAGGAAAAAAAAGATATGCTCAAATTTCAGTTTTTTTAGTTTTGGTTAAATCTGGTCAAACTATGGCTAAATTAATTATTCAAGAAGTATTAATGTTGCTACATAATTATTCAAGAAGTATTAATGTTGCTACATAATTATTCAAGAATATTAGTGTTACTAAATAATTATTTCAAATTTTTGAATTTTGGTCAAATCTGGTCAAACTATGATCAAATCTGGTCAAACTATGCTCAAACTTATTCAAGAAATATTAGTGTTACTAACTGCTTTTAGAATAATAGTTCCAAACTCAAACGGTAAAACGTGTGACCTAATGCTCAAGCTAAACTGCTGAGGGTTAATAGGATTGACAACTTACATCAGGAAAACAACAAGTGCAGACTTGGAAAGTAGGGGGAATAGAACTCCGAAGTTAAGTTAAGCGTGCTCAGGCTGGGGGAGTGAGAGGATGGGTGACCGGCCGGGAAGTTAGACGATTTGGAATGAGTGATCCACACACTTGAGCAGTTAAGGGGGGTGATTAGAGACTTGGTCAAACTGTGGAATGAGTGATCCACACACTTGAGCAGTTAAGAGGGGTGATTAGAGACTAAATCATCAAATAATTCAAAAAATTGAAAATCGAAAAAAATCAAATATTTTTTATAAAATTTTCAAAAAAAATTTAAAAAAATATATCTTTAGTACCGTTGGTAACACCAACCGGTACTAAAGGTCCCCCATACCACGACACGAGTTCACGCCACGTGGTGGGCCTTTAGTGGCAGTTCGTGCCGAATCGATACTAAGGGGGGGGGGGGCTTTAGTCTCCACCTTTAGTGCCGGTTGCAGAACCTGCACTAAAGGCCCTTACGAACCGGTTTTAAAACTCTGTTTTCTACTAGTGGAAGCAGACCGGTCATGAATTTTCGCATGGCGCAATCTCTTGGAAATGCGATGCATCGAGGATTTAACTTCAAGTTAGTTGACTCTAGAGGTTTAGGCCTTGTCCCAGAGTCAGCTGTACCTGATTTTGGCGTGCACATAAGGGTTGACGCTATGCACGTCCCATCGCCGTTGCACCCTATGTTGGGTTGTTCCATTTGCGATGCTACCCAAACCTTAGAAGAACATGACCTAGCTGGGCAAAACGTCCCCTCATGGTGCCACTACTGTGCTTGTACCTGCAGTAACTGAAGTATCTTAACTACCAGCGTGTCTGTGATTTCCATGTGGTTTCTGTATTGTCGCAATGTTATGTCTTCTTTTTTTGGCGGATCTTGTTGCAATGTTTATTTAACACAGTACAGACGTAGATACTCATACATATGCTTATACACTCATCTTCATTAACACACCACTGGGTTGGGTGCATGTTCGTAATTATGGGAGTTGATCATTTCTTTTCACATGTACATGCTAGTTACTGAACTGGAGGATTTCATGAAGAGATATTCTCATTTGTGGGGCTATATTGTCTCTTTTTGCATTGCCTACAAATGAAAATATTTTTAGTCAAGTTTGTGGATATATAGAGGATATCTCTATGTACATGTGAGATTTTTTTCCAGTTTTGTGGAAGCTTCTAAATATTGTTTTAAAAAATTCTGGGCGTCATGGAACTATGTCCTATGTGCTATAGTGTGGAGCTCGTAATGCTGGCCACTGTCGCAAGGATGGACAGATTCAATATGTGATAGCTCGGTAAATATATAATAATACATGTAGAGCATTCACTAGTAGAAAAAGGGCCTATTGTCCCGATTCATAAGGGCGTTTAGTCCCGGTTCTGGAACCGGGACTAAAGGGTCGTTACTAAAGCCTTCCCCTTTAGTCCCGGTTCTTACACGAACCGGGACTAAAGACCGTCCACGTGGCCGTTGCCTGGAGGTTCACATTTAGTCCCGGTTGATAACACCAACCGGTACTAAAGGGAATTTTATGATTTTTTTTATTTTTTTTGAACTTTTTTCTTGATTTTTAAATTTTTGAATTATTTTAACCTATAATCTCTAATCACCCCTCATCACTGCTTAATTTAATCTCTAATCTTTAATCACCCCTCATCATTCCAAATCATCTAACTTCCAAGATGGTCATCCATCCTCTCACTACTCCAGCCTAAGCACACTTAACTTCCGGGTTCTATTCTCCCTCATTTCCAAGTCTGCATTTGTTGTTTTCCTAACAACAGTAAGATGTTAATCCTATTAACCCTCAGGAATTTAGCTTGAGCATTAAATCACACATTTCAGTGTTTGAGTTTGAAACTATTGTTCTAAAAAACAATAATTATTTAGTAACACTAATATTTCTTGAATAAGTAGTTTGACCACAGTTTGACCAGATTTGACCAAAATTCAAAAAAACTGAAATAATTATTTAGTAACACTAATATTTCTTGAATAAGTAGTTTGACCACAGTTTGACCAGATTTGACCAAAATTCAAAAAACTGAAACAATTATTTAGTAACACTAATATTGTTGAATAATTATTTAGTAACACTAATACTTCTTGAATAAGTAGTTTGACCATAGTTTGACCATATTTAACAAAAATTAAAAAAAACTGAAATTTGAGCATAAGTTTTTTTCCTTTTAGAATTTGAGGATTCTAAAAATTTGCAAACAGGCCTTAGGCTGTCAAAATCGGGTGCGGATTTTTGTGCTGAACATTTTGATATATTATACGTTTTTTCTGACATATTATGCAAAAGTTATAGCCGTTTTACATTTTCACTACACTTTTTGCAAAACATGTCCAAATTTAAGTTTTTAAATATTCCTAACTAGTAGATGTAGTAACATAACTACATCTCGAAGGATTTTAATTTTTGAAATTTTTATCACTTTCTTTTGCTTTTTACAAAACTGAAAAGGCGATCCACATGGGGGGGAGGGAGGGGTAGAGTTTGAAAATGGGACCTTTAGTACCGGTTCGTACCACGAACCGGTACTAATGGGCATCGCACCCTTTAGTCCCGGTTCGTGGCACCAATCGAGACTAAAGGTCCCATTTGAACCGGGACTAATGCCTTTACCGCATGAACCGGGACCAATGCTCACATTAGTCCCGGTTCATGACTGAGCCGGGACTAATGGACTTATCTATCCCGAACGAAAGCCCTGTTTTCTACTAATGAAATGATACACAAGCTTTGTGTATTCCCGAAGATCCAACATGTTAATTTCTTTCAAGATTCCACCATGATACATTAGTGTGAAAAACTAAAAAAATGTGCAAGTTGTTCTATAACATTTGATATGTGTGAAAAACTAAAAAAATGTGGAAATGGAGAAAATAAAAAACGTCCAAAAATCGCAAGCCATGGATTTACCAAAACTGAAGCAATCAAATGTATTCCTCAAATTTCTTCAGGGTCAATGTACTGGTACCATTTTACACATTTAATTTTATTAATTATTTTAACCCATAGAATGCACAAGGGAGCATAGGTTTTTTTATTAACTTGCAATATGCAGATAGTATATTGTAAACTCATAAAACACCTTTTTATTCATTTTTTATAAGATTACACCGTTCACTAAATGAGTACAATAGACTCATGAGCGACGAGTTGCCCCCCCAGTTTTCATGCTCATATACCACCTATGATAACTCTCGGGCGAGGTAATAACAACCTTTAAAACCGCTTCTATAATGTGTCGGCAGAATACCTGCTGTTTCCTCAAAAATAAATAAATCCTGCAGCCTGCACTTCCTCTTTCATGATATTGACCACCTCCACATTATCTGAGATGAAAGATGATCAGAAGTGCAGAACTCAGTGGCAACCAATAGATTCAGCTAAAAACAGTCCCTTCTAGCGACCAAGCTTCGGCGGAGCAAGCATCACATTATGTATGGTACACATCAGGGGCGTCAAATGCATCCCAATGGGACAATGCAGGCGTGCCCCTTAAGGGGTGGATTAAATCCCATACAAGTCAAAATCTCACTCATTCCCCTCCTAACCTCTTCAATCCCCTTCAGAAGAGGTTTAACCGAACAAGGCCTAAGTGAAGTGTCCAGGCTATATCAGAGAAAAGGATCTTACAGAGATGTTGTACACTCGTACCACTCAAATCCTCGATGCATCCTATTCTCTAATGATCTTATTGGGCATTAGGTCACCGGTTCTGTTCTACCTCCTCAACATCTAGATCCTTTTCCATTGTTATCCTCACAACCAAAGTTGCTGTGCATGCCATTGAGCATGGAAGCGCCCATATATTTATGTACTGGGTGTAGATGGCCGGATGGATATAGGTTGTACTACCTCAGTAGCCACATGCGTTGTTAATCTGTTATCTAGTAGGACTTGAGTGTTCACGCCGTGAGTACAACCGACATTTATAAAAGCTCGCAGTTGTATGCCAAGAGATTGAAAATGCACATAATCTTATTTATGGGATTGTATTTGTCTCTTTTTGCGTAGCCTACAAATGAAAATATTTTTAGTCATAGTTTTTTTTTCCGCTTGAAAGCTTCTGAATTTGTTTTTTAATTGGGCTCCATGAAATCCGTGGCAAGGATGGATGGGTTGAAGATGAGATACCCCGGTTAATATGTAAAAATACATATTTGTAGAGTATTAAATCCAACCCAACATGCTAATTCCTTTAAAAATTCCATCGCTATTTATAAAACTCGATAACCTGTCGCATTCTTGGCACAAAGTCCAACTGCAGCCAAGAAATGCAACCAAAAGGCCAGATGAACTATCTGAAGGATTTTTTTCTAGTAATTATCTGCTAAAGACGTTGTCAACGACTATCTTCATGTTGTATTATTTTACACTCACCCTTTGTTTAGGTAACCGTTAAGGAGCATCAGATGAACGTATGCCGACCAAGGTAACGCCAAACATGATGAACCGAGCAATATGACTCCAACCCGAACAAACTGAGAACCAGCCTCCCCAACGACCTGCTAATAGGCCACCGACAACACACCAAAAGTGGTCGGAACCTGAAAGCAATGACCGTCCACTGGCCTAGCAACAGAGAAGGAGAGGTGCCCGACATAATCCAAACCAGCGCATGCTAGGAGCATCTCCAGCTGCCCCCCAACAGCCCTCAGGGCGCCTTTTTTATCGCCGGTGCTGAAAAAAAGGCCCAACCGCTTCCCCAGATTCTCGTTTTTCGTCGGTTTGGATCAAAATTACAACCGGCGAACCCAAGCGGAACCCAGCGCACCGGGGGCCGCCTGGGGGCACCGACTGAAGCGAAAAGGCACATGGGCCCGCGCTATCAGTGACACCGGTTGATTTTCCCGCCGTTTTCCCCTTTCCCTCAATTTTCCCATTGCCGACCCCCTTCTCCCCCGCCGACCCCGCCATTCTCTCCAGATCCGCCAGCCATGCCGTCGAAGAAGTATGCGCCCCCTCGCCTAGCCACCAATTTCGTACAGCCAAAGCAGAGGAAGCCAAGGGCACCGATGCCAAGGCCCCCGGGCTTGACGAATGCCTAGTGGAAGGCCGACTTTGATCGCCGGGCAGTGGTCACCACCGACCGGCGGAACAGGCTGAACATAAAGAAGGTCAGGGACGCGGCGACGGAGCAAGAGGAGGAGGCTCGTGCGGGGATGGCGAACCTTCCGCCTCAATAGGCCGGCCAGTGCCCACAAGGCGCGTGGGGGAGCCAACAAAGCGTCGCGTTGTCGGCCAACTTCTCGTCTCCACTATGAGGGTACGCGCCCTTGCCTGGGTACGTCGATGGTGACGCGCATGGCGGCTTCAACCCCAACATCACCTTCTCGCATGGTGCGGCGCTGCACGCGTCCCCCCCCCCCCCCCCCGGCTTCAACCCCGACACGCGCATGCCCTCCCCCACGTTCACTGCCGGCCTCAACACCCAGTATAGCTACTCGCCGTTGACATACTCAGGCTCGCCCACGCCGACTCTGCGTTGTGGGGTCCTACCCTTCGCACACGGCTCGACACCATAGTTCAGCAGCACCGACGCCGACATGGACGAGATCATCACGAATGGCTCAGTCGCCGCTGCTTCATGCCCCGAGTTCAGCATGCAAGACGAAATGCTGGACGCTGCCGTCGACATGGAGAACGTCGAGCACGACGATGCCGAGAAGGAGGTGGAGGAGGAAGAACCAATGGAGCCAGCGGCCCAAGGGAGAAAGAAGAAGCGAGCGACCAATGCCAAGTCGGGCGAGCCTTGCGTCAAGTGGATGCCAAAGGAAGATGAGTGCCTCGCCGAAGCATGGAACACTGTCAGCATCGACCCGACCACCCGCGCGAATCAGAACACCGACACCTACTGGAGAAGAATCAAGATGGTGTTCGATGAGCGCAAGTTGGTCGACCCCGACTTTGCTAGCATCCACATTGGATCACAGCGAGAAGGCCATGGCGAACCATTGGGCGACCATCCAGCTGACATGCAACTAGTGGCATGGGATTCAAGAGGAGGTCATGGCTCGCCAGGAAAGTGACGCCAACTTTGAGCGTTAGGTATGGCCATCGCTTGCCGGCCTAGCTCTTCGCCATGTACTTCGTCGACACTTGTTCTTCGACTGTGCAGATGGTTCGGATTTTTGACATGTTTCACCAAGACAACAACGACCAAGAGTTCAAGTTCCTTCATGTGTTCACCAGGATCGAGTCGTGCGAGAAATGGACAGAGTGTCGGCTCGCTCTCGCCAAGGCCAAGGATGGTGTCTACAACCCGGACGTGCCTGCCTCGGCGGCGGCAGAAGGGTGTCCTGATGGCAACAAAAGAGCCAAGGCAGCGAGGTACGCGACACCCACTGCCGAACGGCTGCAACAAAAGAGCAACGCCGCCAAGAGGGAGGAGAAATACGATAAGAGGTGGTCGGCATTGATGATGAAGCAGGACATCAAGCTCGACCTTCTCAGGACCAACGTCACCGTGAAGAAGAGGAACACCGACCTGGCGTTCCTGATGGGAGCAGACATGTCGATGATGGACGAGCAGGTGAAGGCGTGGTACCTGGCGGAGCGTGGCCTCATCTTGAACCAGATGTCGGGACCGGCGGCGACCACAGCCCCTATGCCCACGCCCACGCCCACGACTACGCCTATGCCTATGCTGACGCCAACGCCGAGCACTGAAGCTGTGCCCGCAACACCGACGCTGACCTCTCCCAGCCCTATGGCAGAGGAGCCTGCCGTTTGAGTTCCACTATGGTTCCTACCAATGTTTTAAATAGCGGGCTATGAAAAATAGCGGCGCGTTTCCAAATCATCTATAGCGTGCTATTTGTGAAGGCGACCATTTAGCGGCACCCTGCTGAAAAGGCTATAGAGGAGCTATAGCCGGCTATTTAAAACTGTGGTTCCTACCCTTTTGATCATGGAACTTTGGCTATGTTCAATCGTCGACCTGTGACATGATGATCGCCAAACTTGTGTCATTTTTTTGGTAGCGGGAAAGATAACTTTGAATTTTTATGCATCTAGGGGCCAAAACCTGGGGGCGCGGCTGGAAACTCACTCCCCCAGGCCGAAAAAACCGCTGGCGCAAACGCCCAAAGCCCTTTGCCGGATGCGCTGAGGGACCAAACGGCTGGAGATGCTCTAACAACTGAATAAGCCGTGGAGCCGGCCACTCGGCAGTCCCTGACACGTGTACCCTCGCCCTGCGTGTGCTGCCCCATGTGTTGGTGGTGGGGCCTGATGTTTATCAAAACAAGCCAACTTTTGGCAATGGATCATCTATCCTTGATTAGTGGGGACCTCCCAATGGCGATACTACAACTGGTAGAGGAGCTTCTGGCAATAAATCCTCTATCCTAGGCCAGAGGGGTGCTCCTCCTGCCGACACTACCGCTGGTACCGGGGGAGGACAATGGGGAAAGAGCAAGGAAGATAGCTGTAATTCGTCAAAGGGAACCGGAGGCTCAGGTATGACGACTGAGGATCCTTGACTTCAATGACTGAAAATGACTCAATTTTGTTTTAGCCTCAGTGCTTTCACCTATTTTTGCCCCCTCGCATCCATCAATTTTCTCCCGCTTCAGTATGTTCAATGTCTTTGTCTATTGGACATTTTTTATGCTAATTTTACAATCCATCAAAGCGCTGAGTCTTTCCCATGCCATCTTAGAAGTTGGTTTGAAAAAGGAAGGATCATGGGGCAAGGGTGAAGGGAGCGGGAGCCAAGGCGGTGGTGGCAGCCGTTCCAGGGACAAGGCGAGTGGTGGTGGATGGGACAACAATAAGGGCGGGGATGCCGACAATGGTGCACTACTGGAATTCTGTGCTATGCCGAGTGCCACGGACACTCGGCAAAGGGCCGAAAACCGCCGGCAAAGCCTTTGCCGAGTGTCACCCTCGGCAAAAGCCACCCGGCGTACACCTCTTTGGCAAACAGGAGTTTGCCGAGAGCCAGAATGCGGGCACTCGCCAAAGACTTTGCCGAGAGTCAAACAGTATCACTCGGCAAAATAAAGTAGCTAACGGATAGCAGACGCGGCGGTTCCTGACACGTGGGACCAGGGGGAGCAGGCCGAGGGCCATCTTTGCCGAGTACCACTCTCGGCATAGACAGCCAGTAGGTGGCTAACACGTGTCAGCTCCTGACACGTGGGACCAGGCGAACAGGCCGAGGGCCATCTTTGCCGAGTGCACCTCTCGGCAAAGACAGCCAGTAGGTGGCTGACACGTGTCAGCTCCTGACATGTGGGACCAGGTGAACAGGCCGAGGGCCATCTTTGCCGAGTGCGCCTCTCGGCAAAGCCAGCCAGTAGGTGGCTGACACGTGTCAGCTCCTGACACGTGGGACCAAGGCAAACAGGCTGAGGGCCATCTTTGCTGAGTGCCCCTCTCGGCAAAGACAACCAGTAGATTGCTGACACGTGTCAGCTCCTGACACGTGGGGCCAGGCAAACAGGCCGAGGGCCATCTTTGCCGAGTGCCACGCTCGGCAAAGACAGCCAATAGGTGGTTGACACGTGTTAGCTCCTGACACGTGGGACTAGGCGAACAGGCCGAGGGCCATCTTTGCCGAGTGCCACTCTCGGCAAAGAGTGCCAACTTTGCCGAGGGATGTTCTCGGCAAACTCTATATTTGCCGAGTATAACTCCCGGCAAACTCAGCCAATAGGGGAGGGCCACGTCACTTCTCCTAAAAGCCGTGAAAATAGTTTGCCGAGAGCCACCGTCGGCAATTCTTTTTTCCTTTACTGAGAGTCCTCTTGGTAAAGTTGCCAGGAGGGCTACATGTTATTATCCTTTACCGAGAGGCCTCTCGGTAAAGGTGCCAGGAGGACTACAAGTTATTATCCTTTATCGAGAGGCCTCCCGGTAAAGGGTGCGTTCTGGTCTAGTTTCACAGTCATTGCCGAGAGCCGCCCTCAGCAATGGTGTGCCCAGGAGCCTTTTTTCCCTGTTTATGTTTCTTTCCTGCAGCGAAACATATACATCAGCAGCATATAGTTCATCACAATAGAACATGTCACATATATGCATCATTGAACAAAAGAAGCAATGATTGATTCTGAAAAACATTCCACATAAAAGCAATAGTGCATCAAAGCAATAGACCACAAGTTTACAAGTCTCAAGATGCAAGAGTTCTCAACATACAAGGAACAATTTCAAACATAACATGAAGTTCACGCGATTTTGGAGATCGGAGTGATAACATCGACATTAGAAGGCATCATTCCGTTTGCTGCCCCAACTCCATCAACCGGAGTGATAACATCAACATTAGAAGGCATCATTCCCTTTGCTGCCCCAACTCCACCAACTTGAGGTGGAACTACCAGAACATTGTTCGACCCTTGTGATGGGTTGAGCTGTGATGGATTGACCCAATAGTGAGATGAATGCATATGGTAATGCCGAAAATGGTGACAGAAATAGTTTGAACAAAACTCACAATGTTCCACTCTGGCGTCGGTGGCATCTCTGGCACTGGTTGGCCTTGCATGGAATAAAGATTGGCCACCATATGTTGTAAAGACTTCACTAGATCATCTTGTGCCTTCAGCTTGGCCCGGTTTTCATCTCGTTCTTTCTCGGTGTCAATCAGTCGAGTCTACAATATGGCAATGCAAATGTCATTCATGTTGAAATGCAAATATCCTCAATAATGAAGAAGGATCAATGAAGAAGGACCATGAAGGATCAATGAAGAAGCACTGACCTGAATATCCTCAATAATGCTCACGGAATGTGGTACTTGACGCTCTACGGTAGGAGTAGAGCCAGTACTCATAGCACGGAGCGTGTTGACTCTCGGAAGGGAGGAGGTTATGACAGAATCGAGGTGAACCGCCATCCGGCCATTCGGTCTACCGCCTGCCGCGGCAATGGCCACAAGAGGGTCAAACGGTAGCACGTGAGGATCAGCGTCAGGCCCGTACGTCTCCTTCAATTTTTTGGTGTAGTTCTCTCCATTTGACCGAGCTTTAGAGCTGATCCAGTCCATCTCTGGGTGGAGAGGGTCCTTGTCCTTGTCGTCTTTGGTACGTTTGATGGTCCATGCCTCGAAGTAAGTGATATCCTTGCCAGTGTCTTCTTTCTACAAAAGAAAGTGATCCAAACAATCAAGGGAATGCTCACAAATGAAAGAGAACATGATGAAAAGAAAAGGATGTGGTTGCCTACATGTTTTGAGATGACACCTGGGATGGTGAGGTTGCCTTGACGGTGTCCTCGACCCCCATCAACTTACGTCGTTCAGATATTACTTTGTGTTCATCCTGCCACCCTGGATCTGTCCACCGTTCGATGATCTTCTCCCAGCACGGACGTTTGTCAGCGCACCACCGAGGAATCACCTGTAAATTAAACAAATACATCTTAGTAAGGATTCTAATTTTGCCGTAGTGTAGGAAATAGCAAGCATCCATCGTCACTTGCCTTGAAGTAATTATCCCGTGAAAGATGCGTCCCTCAAGCCTCCTGTTTGGAAATCCTATGGTTGAGATAGTCCGCGTGATACTTGACCACTAACCGGACGCGCTCCTCATAGTGCATGTCGTGGACTAGTTTCTTGGCAATATTCTCAACCACCACATTTGCACGATCCTTCTGACCCTCAACGCATGTATAGAAATCCTACAAACATGCATACATGTGAGAAGGGTTAAATCATGACTATGGCAAATTTAAACCTTTTGGTATTGACATTTAGGTGTTTGAAAGGACTTACCCAGAAATCGTTGACCACTCGCATGGCTCTGTTATCAAAAACCCTCTGACGCATATCCAGGAAATCCGGTGCAAGTTTGTAGTGATCCCATGACCAAGCTGGCTCAATGATACCGTTCGGCAAAGTGACCAGTCCAGGATAATTTAACCTACAAAGACCCCCAATGATGCCACTCGGCGACCGTGGCAGACGCCTCTCACCACCTTTTACTAAGCTTCTGCATTTCGAAGAGTGAAGTCATATTATATGTGAGGAAATGACAAAAGGTACAATTTATATGGGATGAGTCGAGATAACCACTTACTTCTCTCCCATTGGTTTAATCAACACGTCTCTATGCACATATGGACGTCTTGGAAGCTTTGAAGGACCACGCAGCCACACTTTCCCTCTGGAAGTAGTGCTGATAGTCGAACCGCTCGGTTGCAAACCGCTCACCTCATGGTGCTCTGTCACCCGTGAGGGTCCATCCCCACCCTCAGAAACCTGACGAACAACCAGCCTCCTCTCGGCGGCGTCGTCCTCCACCACCTCCTCCTCCTCATCCTCCACCACCTCCTCCGCAAAATCCTCCTCGTCCTCCTCCTCACACGCCTCATCCCCATCCTCTGTTTCCTCCTCCTGAGCACGGTGAAGCACTGCATCAGAGGGTCGAGGAGAAGAAAGAGGTGCTCTACTCCGGGCTGCTTTACGTACTCCTCATCCGCCTCCTCCTCCTACCTCACCTACTCCTCCTCCTCGTCCGCCTCCTCGTCCTGCCTCACCTACTCCCCTTCCTCGTCCGCCTCCTCATCCGCCTCCTCCTCCTGCCTCACCTACTCTCCCTCCTCGTCCGCCTCCTACTCCTCCCCCGCATGGTACTCGACCTTGTTTCGCACATTTTTCCGAACAGGTGTCTAGACCCGCCAATCCTTTGGCCTTCTTGGCGGTTGTGGCAACCGATGAAGGAGCGGCCACCGCTTTCACCGGTCGAGCAGGTTGATCATTGTATAGATCATTCACTTTTTTCAAACTTTCCTTTGGAATCTTCTTGCTACCTGTCATGTTTCAATCACCTGATACGAAGAAGAACAAACCAGTTAGTATAGATGATACAACTTGATGTAAATATAATAAATATATCACATATGAAGAATAAATGAAATTGTCACAATAATACATATAGTTGTTACACACACAAATACATAGAGTTGTTGCACACACGAATACATAGAGTTGTTACACACATGAATACATAGAGTTGTTACACAGACGAATACATAGACTTGTGACACACATACATAGAGTTCTCACACGATTACATGGAGTTGTTAGAAATAAGGGTCAATATTAGGTGCAACATTTGGATCAGGGCTTTCATCATCGCTATCACACCCGTTCATACATTCATCCTCAAAGTCTTCAGGGGGGCCCTCATCCTCATCTAGCCCCATGTGCCATCCCATAAGTAATGCCAAATCTCGAGGGTCAGAAACATCCTCGTATTCGTCCTCTGCATTATCTACTTCCATGTCATCCATGGCCTCATGTTCCATAGCATCATGTTTGTGATGCACGCCATCATCTTCCTTTGCATCATCTTTGTCTTCGTCAGTGTCTGCTTCTTGAAAGAACTCCCCCTCGTATGTGTTAGGGTTTATATGGTAATCATCCTTGTTTGTGGTAGGTACCTTGATACGCGGGGTACCTTGTACACGACATCCCACTTCAAGAGATCGATATATTTCGTAGATGTGCACGCGTATGGGAGAAAAAACACTTGTGTAACTTGTTGAGCCATAATATAGACATCATTTCCTGCATATTTCGATGCTTGTTCAACTTCGACAAAGCCAATACTAGGGGTTTGTCTCACTTTCTCAGGATTGAGCCAGCTGCATCTGAATACGATGGGCTTCACTCCTTGTAAACCACAATACTTCAACTCATAAATTTCTTCGATGGTTCCATAGTAGTGACGTCCATCTGTCCCTAGACAATAGACCGCACTATTTATTGACCTTCGGTTGGGCCTCTCACGCGTGTGTTTATCAGTGTGGAAGCGATACCCATTCATGTCGTAAGCCTTAAATGACTTGGCCTCGTATTCAAAACCTTTGGCTACTTCTCTCACTTTGGCGTCCATATCAACCTCCTGATATGCCTACAAGATTAATAGGAAATTGTCTGGTTCATTAGTGGAAGCATTACAGGCAAGTAAGATCAACTTGAAGTAACATAAAGTTAGAAAAGTTACTTTTCTTGAGAACCAAGAAATGAAACCGCCATTAGCATTGGTATCTTGAAGAAGGTCTGCTAATTCTTCGTCGCGGAGGCCATGGTAGCTTCCAAAATTCGTTATGGAATTCCCTAGCAATAGGAAGAATTCAAGTTAGAACTCAAGACTAGTGAGTAGTTGTCAATAAAGGTGTTCTACACTTACTTTATGTACGGTTGCACTTCTTCCATGTTGGTCAAGACATAGATCATAATAGTCGACCACTCAGTAGGTGAAAAGTTCTTGGGCTTCGGTCCACTTGCTTTGCCACCTTGGCCTTCGAAGAGGCTAAGGTCGGAAACATTACTAGTGGGTTCTTCATTGTAACGAGGAGCTGGATTTAACCTAGTCTGAATACTGTCATGATAGTACTTTGTCATCGTCGTGGCCACCTCCTCGTTCAGGTATGCCTCGGCTATGGAGGCTTCAATGCGGGCTTTATTCTGACATTTCCCGCAAAGATGCTTGAACTCCCGTTCAGGTGCATATTGCCATAGGAACTGCACAGGTCCTCCCATTCTAGCCTCATACGCGAGATGTAGGATCATATGTTGCATCGGATTAAAGAAACCTGGCGGAAATATCATCTCTAACTTGCATAGCAACTCAGGTGCTTGTTCCTCCAACTTTGCAACCACTTCATAATCTAGTTCTTTGGCACAAAGCTGACGGAAGAAGTAGCTCAACTCCGCCAGCACTCGCCAAATATCCTCTCTGACATACCCTCGAATCATCACAGGCATTATCCGCTCAAGCCATACATGGTAGTCATGACTCTTGAGGCCTCCTATTCGCTTTGTAGCCATATTCACTCCCCTCATGATATTAGCTGCATATCCATCAGGGAAGTACAAGTTGTTCACAATCCATTGGAGAATTTCCTTCCTTTGGGGCATTGAAGGGGTGAAAGGGGCTGGTGGCTTCTTCCAAGAATTACCTTTTGCACGAGGCACCAAATTTAATTTTGGCATGTTGCATAGTTTGGCTTGATCGATCCTAGCCTGAATGTTATCCTTTGACTTCTCGGTGTCGAGGAGCATGCTGAGTAAGGCCTCCGCAATATTCTTTTCAGTGTGCATTACATCAATGTTGTGTGGAAGTAGAAGATCTTTAAAGTAAGGGAGCCTCCATAAGCTTGGAATGTGTGTCCACTGGTGTGTCTCTCCATATCCCACAAAACCTTTCCCATCGAGCTTTTCCTCGAGAGCATCTAACTCATCCTTAAGATGGGCACCGGTCATAATAGGTGGTGGCAGGTCATCAACAATAACACCTTTTTGGAAGTGCATAGCGTCTTGCCTGTATGGGTGAGCAACACGAAGGAACTGCCGATGTTGGTCAAAGCATACATACTTGTGACCCTTAGCCAGCCAAATGAAAGTCACACGCTTTCGACACACTGGGCAAGGCCACCTCCCCTTTACACACCAACCACAAAATATCGCACGTGCTGGTAGGTCATGTAGCGATGTGTGGTACCAGATATGCATATTGAAGTGCTTCTTTGAAACGGCATCGTATGTCCGGACCCCGTTGTTCCAAGCAACAAGTAAGTCGTCCACCAATGGCTCCATATACACACTCATATGCTTCCCGGGATAGTTAGGACCTGGAATTATCAACGTCAAGAACATGTGATGTCGTTGCATGCAAACGCCAGGGGGCGGATTCAGGAGGATAACATATACTGGCCAACAACTGTATATGGCAGCCATCAAACCATATGGATTGAACCCGTCGGTTGTTATCCCAACAGCTACACTCTTCCAGTCATCTGTTTTCTTATGAATTTCAACAAATTTCTTCCATGCTTCACCATCCCGTGGATGTTGCATCTTTTTTGTATTGTACATCTTCCCTTCGGCGGCCCATCTCATATATTGGGCAGTTTCCTCGGTCATATAAAGCCTCTGGATCCTTTCTGTGAATGAAAGATATCGAAGGATATTGACGGCAATTGTGAGCTGCCTCTTGCTACCATCATCATCTATTACCTCAATATACCTAGAGGATTTGCACTTGACACAATAATTCGTATCTTTATGTTCATTTCTAAATAGCATGCATCCGTTTGGACAAGCATGTATTTGCTCATACGGCATCTTAAGTGAACTGAGGATTTTGTTCAACTCGTACATGTTCTTTGGCAATATATGTTCTTTAGGCAACAGGCTAGCAATAACTGACAATAACTCATTGAAGAAAATTATGCTCATGTTATGGTTTGCCTTTAGGGCCATTAGGCGTGCAATGCCATCTAGTTGAGTAACCTCTGTATGGGCGTGAAGGGGTTTTTGTGCCGCAAACAAAGCTGCATGATACTCTTCAGGGCTTTCCGGCGGCTCCTCGGAGTTCGGGTCCTCTCGCGGATCCGCACGGCGGATGTCATCTAACAGGTTTTCAATCCGAGTATCATATTCGCCGGTGCGTTGTCGCACCACCTCCGCCCTAGACTGTTCTGTCTCACCGTGAAAGATCCACCGGTAATAGCCTGGCGTAAACCCATATTTGCCTAAGTGTTTACTCATAGTAATCTTATCTCTTTCATTCTGGTTATCACACTCCGTGCATGGGCACCAAATTCCACGAACTGGCGTTTCTCCAGCAAATACTAATTCCAGGAAATCATTGGTCTTCGACCTCCACTCAGGGGTCATACCCTCCATGCTGGGATGTCCGGTGTACATCCACTCACGTTCTTCCATCCTCTGATATAAAGTGAAACACACAATAATTTTTTTTATGTAACAAGTGGTTCCATCAAGTTTTACGACATGCACTGAGCTATGTAATAGGTAAAGATAGGTCCTAATCCCACCCGAGAATGTGTAGGCTGGGTCCGCTTTCATGACGTACTCCGACCCGAGACAAAATTTCAGCAGCACCTCCCCATGTTCTCCAAATACACGTCTCAACAATAAGCCAAGAGGATGTGTATCTAGAGAACAACAAGGAGACACTGTCGAAATTCTATCTCGGATCTTAGTACATCATGAAAACGGCCCGCCTACACATCCTCAGGTTGTCCATGGAAAACGTGGACAATTCAAAAGAGTTGAGGGTATAAATATGCAAAGACTTGCATATTTATAGATACAACCCTTCCGAACGGGAGACACCTAGGTTACGCGACTATTTAGGTGATCTACAAATAATGAAAACCTACACATGAACGGGAAGAGATTACCCTTGAAGCGTGCAACGGAATTCACTCTCTCTTGTCAAAATAGATGCATGTCCTGCATGAAAGAATGAAGTTGTGTCAATCATATGCCAAACACACAAACATCAATAACACTCACACACACCCCACACACAAACACACTCACATATCCATACACACACATCACACACTCACTCACACATGCACACACACAGTGGCCCGCGCCGGCTCTCGCGGCGCCAACCGCGCCTCCCGCGCCCACCCCAGCGCCGCAGTGGCCGTACTGGCCCGCGCCGGCCCCGGCCACGTCAACCGCGCCGGCCGTGCTGGTCCAGCTAATCAAGCAAAGAAGCAATCATTATTTGCTCGGCTTCCCTTAGGGAGCTGGGAGACCTAACCCTAGTCGCTTCTTGCGCCGCCGCCGCCTCTCCCTCTCGCGCACGACGGCGCCTTGCCGCCGGCGACCGCGAGCTTCGCCACGTCCAGCCCCCTCCTTCCCCTAAAACCTATGCCCTAGACCCGTTAGGGTCCCAGCTCCTACCACTGACACACACACATACAAAGCACACACTCACACACATTATTCACTATATATGCATATAGATACACCTTTTGTTGTAGTGGAGAGGGGGGAAACCCCTTTTATTTCAAAAAAACGAGATTGCGTAGGAGGGCTCACCAACGGGGCAGGGGGTGGCGGGGGAGGTGAATGCCGGACGAGGTAGAGCTCATTGGAGGGGATGCCGCGCCGGTGGTGCTCGCTGAAGCTTGGCTGAGATGGTGGCGGTGGACGAGCTCGGTGGAGGTGGCTGTGGGGGGGGCTCGGTGGAGGTGGAGGGGCGGGGGAGGCACTCCGGTGGCGGCGGCGACGGCAGCAGAGCTCACCGGATGGGGCGGCGGCACTAGGGGCGGCGACGGACAGAGGGGGCGGGGGCGAGAGAAATAGAGAGAGAGAAGAGAGGAGTGAGCGTGCGCGAGGGGGAAATTTTGCATAAGTCCCCGCGGGAAACATTTCCGAGAGCCAACATTTAGAGACACTCGGTAAAAGTCTTAACCTAGATCTCGGGGGCTTTTCCGAGAGCCGCACCGACAGTAGTTACCGAGCGCCGTCCAGCAGTACTCGGTAATGTCCTCATTTTCCAAGAGCAACTCTCGGTAAATCATCCTTCTTGTGCATTCCCCATAATATGTATTATACTTTTTTTGTTTTCTTCCATGCTTGGCAAACGACCTTAGCACATCATAATTACCATCATGTGTTTTCTTTTCAAATGATGGGCCTCGCCCGGTTCTAGAGACCGGCACCCTTCCGGTGGCCCCGGCGGTCTAGGGCGTTGGTCAACACCAAGAGGGTGTAGCCCATGGTGAATAACTGCTTCTCCGTGTTAGTGCATGTCATCGCGAGATGACAGACCAAGTCTAGGCCAAAGCCACAACAAGATCCCATCCGTGTAGACCCGACGTGTCCGTTTCCCCCTCCAGGTGCCGGCCGTGAGGGGGGCCACACCCCGGAGAGGCGTGCCGCCTCTTCAGAAATGCAACCACACCATAGGGCATGTATGAGGGCCCGGTGCGATGCTCTGGTGGCATTGCTACCCACCCAGGGCCCCCATCCCGCCTAACCCTGTAGCGTTTGACCACGGGATCTAGCCCTTCGACTTTGCAGGAACGGGCTTTGACCAGTGGAACTCTCCACCCGGTTGTGTTAGGTCAGCCAATAGGAACACTTTGGAGCAACATCCGGGCCAAAGCCACAGCAAGACCCCATCCGTGTAGACCCGACGCGTCCATTTCCCCCCTCCAGGTGCCGGGGGCAGCACCATCCGTGAGGGGGGGCACACCCCGAAGACGCGGGCCGAGCGTTTGCAACCGCCACAACACTTCCATACTTGTGAGAGGCCGCCTACGCAAGGTTTGGCGGCATGTGCTAGCCCCCGGAGGCCGCCGTCCACAGTCGTAGACACACGAAGAGCAATCCGCGGAGAGGGAAGTGTTCAGATACTTCTTTAAAGTTCTCTCTCGGTGCCGGTCTAGAAAGTTGACCGGCACCGAGAGAGGGTGTAGTCCACGGTGAATAACTGCTACTCCGTGTTAGTGCATGCCATCACGAGATGACAAACCAAGTCTAGGCTCGTTCTGTCACGGGATCACCCACCGAAGATTCTGTCTCGGGAACGGACGCAGCCGGTCCTTGACGTTCCCGCCCGTGTGTGTGGTTTGTGAGGCACGTGCCTCGTCAAGGATGTGCGTTTCTTATTCAAATAGCACACCACCCCTACATGCATATACAAGGGCCACGCGCATCTAGGGTGCTCTCCCCCTGCTCGGGCGGTCTCCATATCGAGCACCCATCCGGTGGCCCCGGCGGTCTAGGGCGTTATTCGGCACCGAGAGGGTGTAGTCCACGGTGAATAATTGCTTCTCCGTGTTAGTGCATGTCATCGCGATATGATAGACCAAGTCTAGGCCAAAGCCATAGCAAGATCCCATTCGTGTAGACCTGACGCGTCCGTTTCCCCCCTCCAGGTGCCGGCCGTGAGGGGGGCCACACCCCGGAGAGGCGTGCCGCCTCTTCGGACATGCCACCACAATGTACGACATGTATGAGGGCCCGGTGCGATGCTCCGGTGGCATTGATACCCCCCGGGCCCCCGTCCCGCCTAACCCTGTAGCGTTTGACCATGGGATCTAGCCCTTTGACTTTGCACGGACGGGCTTTGACCAGTGGAACTCTCCACCCAGTTGTGATAGGTTAGCCCATAGGAACACTTCGGAGCAACATCCGGGCCAAAGCTACAGCAAGACCCCATCAGTGTAGACCCGACGCGTCCGTTCCCCGCCTCCAGGTGCCGGCGGCGGCGCCGTCCGTGAGGGGGGGCACACCCCGGAGACGCGGGCCGGGTGTTTGCAACCGCCACAACACTTCCAGACTTGTGAGAGGCCTCCTACGCAAGGTTTGGCGGCATGTGCTAGCCCCCGGAGGCCGCCGGCCACAGTCGTAGACACGCGAAGAGCAATCCGCAGAGAGGGAAGTGTTCAAATACTTCCTTAAAGTTCTCTCTCGGTGCCGGTCTAGAAAGTTGACCGGCACAGAGAGAGGGGGGAGGCCACGGTCAACAACTTCTTCTTCTCATGTTTTTTTTTACTTTACACACTCTTTAAAGTTGAGTTTTGAAAAAAAATCATCAAAAGTCATGGAATTTATAAACTTTGGTCGTAAAAACATATGAAATATGAGATAAAAAAAGATAGTGCAAAAAAAAGACAAAAAGAGAAGGGAAAAAATTTAGAGCAGTGGTTACCAAGAGTCGATTCTCGGCTCTCGGTAATTGCCACCTTTTCCGAGAGCTGCTGTCAGGTGGTAGGTGCGACATATGCCAATGGATGGCCTATCTGTGTGGGAGCCAGTAAAACATCGCCGGTGCATGGAAATGGGATAAGGCGAAGACATGCACGCCGGCGGATCTTACCCAGGTTGGGGGCTCTCCATGGAGATAATACCCCTACTCCTGCTCTGCAGGGTCTCCGCATGATCACTAGATCGACAAGAAGCTACAAGAGGCTCCTTGAGTTGTTCAGTGGAAGGAGGAAGAAGGGCAAGGCTAGCTCTCTCCTCTCCCTTTAGTGGTGTCTAAAACTATATCCGATCAACCCTTTGCATGGGTGTCCCGGGGGTTTATATAGGCCTACCCCCAGGGGTACAATGGTAATCTGGCTGGGCGTGGGCCCTAGCCGTCAGTGTCTACGACCGCCGGCTTCTTCGCTGACTGCTGGGGCCCGCCGGCTGCCGGCTCATCGGTCGACAGGCTGGCCTACCTCTTGGGGGTCTTGTCGGGGGCTGGTTACTGTTGCCTCGCCTCTGATGACGAGGGCTTTGTCGAGATAAGCATGGCTACAGTGCTGCCGCCTTGCGGACTCTCACTATAGCCTTACCTCGTCTTGTCTCCTTAATGGTGCACACGCCCCGAGGAGGGGAGCAAGCCGGCTATAGGAAGCCGGCCATGCCTCAGGCCGGCTGGGGGAGGCCAGGCCGCCTTCAGGCGTCTCTCTGATCGAAGGGACCCGCAGCCCACGGGCCATACTGGAAGCCCGTCGTGGAGGGCGTCATGACCAGCATGGAAACAGTGCCACGCCGAACGGGTGATGGCTGTCCCGTACGGCGTACTATAGCCATGCGTGCTCTGGGATTTGGGGGTGGCAGGATCCATCGTTGCCACGCCCTGTCCCATCATCGTTAGGGGGGGGGGGGCAGACCTTTAGGGCACGGCCCCTGGCCGCCTACCTGGGGCCGGCCTCTTGGAGTCGGTCCTTCCGTGGCCGGCTTCTTGGAGTCGGCCCTATCCTGGCGTCCTCCTAGAGAGTTTAGGGCCGGGCCGCCTTCCGGTAGCCGGCCTGTGAGATAGCCGGCCAGAGGAAGGCGGCCCCGCGTCTTGGGTGCTTCAAGGCCCGGCCGGCCCGTTGTTTTTTCTAAGGGCCAATGGGAGCCGGCTAGGCTACCCGTGCTCATTTACTCCGACAGCTGCTCTCGGTAAACCATCCACCTAGATCTCTTTCCTTCTTGTGCATTCTCGATAATATGTATTATACTTTTTTTGTTGTTTTCTTCCATGCTTGGCAAACAACCTTAGCACATCATAATTACCGTCTTGTGTTTTCTTTTCAAATGATGGGCCTCGCCCGGTTATAGAGACCGGCACCCTTCCGGTGGCCCCGGCGGTCTAGGGCGTTGATCTGCACCGAGAGGGTGTAGTCCATGGTGAATAACTGCTTCTCCGTGTAAGTGCATGTCATCGCGAGATGACAGACCAAGTCTAGGCCAAAGCCACAGCAAGATCCCATCCGCCCTCATCTGATCTGCCAGATGAGCGGCCGCTTCGACCCAAGCCGGTTGAGCACCAGGGAGATGCCTTATGACGAGGTATCTTACATGGTGAACTACATCGCGAACTGCAAGCTCAACGAGGAGTGGCAGTACGGCAAGGAGCCGTATTCTCGTGCCAACCCCCGCCTGTGGTAAGCTTTCTTTCTTTTCCTTTTTTCTTGTCGCCGAATTCTCTCTGGCCGGCCTCTGACCAGTCGGCTTGTTTTTTTAATCAGAACCCCCTCCTTCATCCTTCGGCCGGGACCGCGGGGGCGGAACGCGAGTTCGCCCCTGACCGCATGGTGGACGACCTCGACGACCCCGACTTGGGGGCGGCCGCCCTAGACGACGACGCAGTAGGAGAAGGCGGCAAGACAGGTGGCTCCGGGTTCACCGTCGGCTTTGATGACTGGCCTGACGATGACGAGGCCGACCCTAATCCGCGCCGCCAGCCGTCGTCCGACCATCAGGGTGCCGGCCCCTTCGGCGGGCCGGCTGCACGGGGTGGCGCGTAGAAACGCCAGGCGGCGCCGACTCTCTTCGGCGGGCGGCCAAAGAAGCCCAAGGGTTCCATGGCGGCGACCAAGCAGGACGAGGCGGCCGCGAAGGCGGCCCGCTTCCGCAAGGTGGTGAAGCAGCCGCAGGCGGTTTCGGCGTAAGTATTGATTCTCGCACACCTTTCTTTCTTTCTTTCATCAGTCGATGTTCTTCTAAGTCTCGTCTTGTTTTACCAACCAGGGCTCCGCTTTCTCTTGAGCGGACTACCGCCGCCTCCATAGTCGGCGGGGCAGAAGGATCTGCGAGTTCCCGCCGCGTAGACCCTCGCGGCGAGCTCCAAGCGGCGACGGAGCGGAATGCGCGGGAGGCGCGGGAGGAGCGGGAGGCGGAGGAGCGGAGGGCAGCCGCCACCGAGGCGGCTCAGGAGACGACGGCGGAATCGGCTGAGGCGCAGGCCGACGCAGCGGCCAAGGCCCAGGCGGAGGCCGAGGCCGCAGAGAGGGCTGCGGAGGCCCTGCGTAGCCAGCCTCCGCAACTTGTCATCCCCCTCCGCACCGTGGCCCCCGACATCCCGGTGCCCCCGCAGGAGGAAACCGGCCGTGACCCGCCGGCGATGGAGAGGGAGGGGGTGACGTAGTCGTCCCGGAAAGAGAGGTGGTGACGCTTCCGTCGGCCGGGACGGGCCAAGGCGGTCAGCTCGAGGTGCAGCCTGAGCAGCCGGCTGGGGGCGAGCCGACTGCAAGGGCGGATCTTGTGGTCTTGTCGCCGACTCGTCGGCGTGCGGGGAGGGCGGCTTCAGAGCCAGACCCGCAGAGGGCCGCCGGCTCCAGCTCATTGTCGCACGACCTGGAGGTGGCCAGCATCGGCTTGCCTGGGTGGATGCTGGGCGGTGGGACAGCAACGCTGAATCTGGCAGCGCAGGACGTCCGTAGCCGGCTTCAGGCTCAGGCCACTGCGCTGAAGCAGTGTACCCAAGAGTTTCTCACGACGCGGTCGGTCATTCGGGTGACTTTTCTTGCTCTTGATTTCTTTCGTGGGGGTGCGTCAGCGCACCCACTGGGTGTAGTCCCCGAGTTCCAAGTCGGCTGCTGAGCAGGCGGCTTGGAACTTCTCAGAAGACTTTGGTTTAATGACTTGTTCTTGCTCGCACCTTCGTCCTGTTTGCAGGATTATCACAACCTCCACGCCGCTACCTTCAACTCCTAGGCCCCGGAGATGAACCAGAAGGCTGCCAATCTGACGGAGAGCCGGCGTGAGTGCTTTTTCTTTTTATGTCATGTGGGGGCGCGTCAGCGCACCCACTGGGTGTAGTCCCCGAGATTCAGGCCGACTGCTGTGCAGTCAGGTCGGATCTTTCTTGCCGACTTCTTTCTTAATTTCTTCTTCTTGATATTGGCAGGAGCCAATGCTGACTTGAGGCAGCAGCTGGGCGTGGCCCAGACCGCCCTTCGCACCAGGGAGGGCGAGTTCAATGCCTTGGTTCAGGAGCGTGATCGTCTGGCCAAGAAACTGGCCGACCAGGAGGAGAGCCACAAGGCGGCCCTGAAGGCGGCGCAGGACAGCGAGGCTGCCCTCAAAGCCGAGTATGAGACCGAGGCGGTGAGCTGGGCCGAGGCGAGGCATGCTCTGAGCGAAGGCTACGTCCGGGTTGAGGATTTGATTGATGGTAGGCCGCCTTCTTCTTCACCTCTTTGCCTGTCCTTGTAATCCGGTTTATCTTCTGACTTGCTCTATTTCCTTCTTCTTTGTGAAGAATATTTCCCCGGCTACTCCGTCGCCGCCAACTAAGCCATCGAAGCTCACTGTGAGGCCCGACGACAAGCTGGGGTTGCGGTCGCACCGGATGCCGACCGGTCGCTTGAGGAGCAGCTTCTAGCGATCCAAGCCCGCCTCCAGCCGGCCTACCGCATGCTCCACCGGCTTCAGCGTGCTGGAGCGCAGGTACTGGCCGCCCTCTGGCCTGGCGAGGTGATTCCCTGCACCCCCAGCCGTACCGCCGACTGGCTGGAGGTGGCAGTTGGCCGCCTCGAGGCCTGGAAGGCTTCAGCAGCATGGTCCGGTGCTCGACGGGTGCTGGAGTTCATCCGGGCTTGGTATCCTGGGCTGAACTTGGACCAGCTGCGCACCTGGCGGCAGGAGGCTGACGAGGAGCTAGAGACGGTGCGGCCGGCTATCATCCAGCGCACCTCGGCAATCGCCAACTTCACCGACAACAACGCCTTTGCTATTGAGGTGGACGAAGACGGCCTTGCGCAGCCGGAGGAATGGTTCGGGCTGAACCCGGCTGACGGTGAAGACTTGGCAGAGGAGATCGACTCCAGTGACGAGGGCGAAGAGGAGGAGGAAGACGGCGAAGACGTTGTGCCGGATGGTGAAGCAGCCAGCCAGCTTCAGCCTGATCGTGCCTCCAGCAACAAGGCGCGTGCTAATGCACCGCTTGCCGCAGGTGACGATCAGGCCGAGATTCGGCAGCCGGCCACTCCTCCAGCCGACACCGCCGTCTCCACCGATCTGCCCGACGCCCCAGTTGCTCCCTTGGCTTGACTCGCCGTTTTTACTTTCCTACTTGTCACTCTTTGAACAACTTTTATTAACTTTGCGCAATTCCACCCACTGGGGGTGTATTCAAACTTTGTTGAATGCCGGCCTCTCGAAGGCCTTTTGTGTAAATATAATCATGCATGTGCTTGGCTTCCATTCCTACTTTCTTTTTATCTTTGGGCTGTTTTCCTTTGTCGCCCTCCTTTGGTCGCCGCCTTTCCCAGCCGGACAACTGCTCTGCAGTCTGTGGCCGGGTAAGGAATTGGCCGTCTAGGAGGGCAAGTACTCAACCTTTCTTAGATTGTAGTAGAGTAAGAAGGGAAGCCGGCCAGCCGGCTGCTTCGACAGCTGGTTGGCGGGGGGGGGGGGGGGAGCCGGCTTGCGTTATGTAAGTTCGTTAGTCCTTAGCCGTTTTTCATGTGGGCCCCTTTTTCCGCCTTTGGCTCTTGCTAGTCGGACAGCCGGTTCTTCGAGCTGCGACTTTCAGAAGAGAGGGCTTGGGTGCCAGCACATTACTTGTCTGACTGCAGGTAGAACTTGGACATAACTTAAGGCGGCAAGTCCCCGGGCCGACTAGTCAAACCCGGTGCCGGACGAAAAAACGAATGTAGTGACGTAGCCATGGGTATGATACCCGGCATTCATAGATAAAAGAGGGTAGTCCCCAAGAACTTCTCGGGGAGCCCTTTGTCTTATACTTAATACAAACGGTAGTATGGTACATACTGCATTTTAACTGTAAAATCTTCGAAGAAGATTGGCATTCCATGGTCGCTCTAACTCCTTGCCGGAATCGTCTCTCTTGCGTGCCTTCGGCTTCTGCGCATCGATCAGGTAGTAGGAGTCATTGCCTAGAGCCCGGCTGATGACGAAGGGGCCTTCCCAAGGGGCCGAGAGCTTGTGCTGGCCGGCTGTTCACTGGATCAGCCGGAGCACAAGATCACCCTCTTGGAAAGATCTTGACTTGACCCTCCGACTGTGGTAACGGCATAGACCCTGCTGGTAGATGGCGGACCGGCTGAGGGCTAACAGCCGGCTTTCTTCCAGCAAGTCGACACCATCTTCTCGTGCTTCCTTGGCCTCCGCCTCCGTGTACATGGTGATCCAAGGTGAGTCGAACTCGATGTTAGTTGGGATGACAGCCTCGGCACCATATACAAGGAAGAAAGGGGTGAAGCCGGTTGACTTGTTCGGGGTAGTGCGCAGACTCCAACGGACGGCCGACAGCTCGTCGAGCCAGCAGCCGGCCGAATGCTCCAGCGGCATGACCAGTCGGGGCTTGATGCCGGCGAGGATGAGGCCGTTTGCTCGCTCGACTTGGCCGTTTGACTGCGGGTGGGCAACGAACGCTAAGTCCAGTCGGATGCCCTGTGTCGCGCAGAAACGTGCCAGTGCTCCCTTGGCAAAATTCATGCCATTGTCGGTGATGATGCTGTGTGGTACTCCATTCCGGGTTGTAATGTCTACAATGAATGTCACGGCAGTCGGCCCATTCAGTTTCTTGATCAGCTTTGCTTCAATCCACTTGGTAAATTTGTCCACGGCGACAAGCAGATGTGTCATGCCGCCGTGCGCCGTCTTGAATGGGCCGACCATGTCCAGCCCCCAGACGGCAAAGGGCCAAGTGAGGGGGATGGTCTTGAGTGCAGAAGCTGGTAGGTGTTGCTTGGAGCCGAAGATTTGGCACCCTTTGCAGTGTTTGACTAACTCCTTGGCATCCTCCAACACAGTGGGCCAAAAGAAACCATGGCGGAAAGCTTTGGCGATGAGTGCCCTTGAGGCGGCATGGTGGCCGCATTCGCCTTGGTGGATGTCTTCGAGGATTCCTAAGCCTTTCTCTGGCTCGACACAGCGCTGGAAGACTCCAGTAACACTGCGCCTCACAAGCTCTCGATTCATTATTGTGTATGCTCCGGCTCGGCGTTGGACTTGTCTTGCCGAGATCTCATCGGTCGACAGCTCTCCGTTTATCAGGAAGTGGAGGATGGGCTGGGCCCATGATGGAGCTGTGACTTCTTCTATCGCCAAAACGGCTACTGCAACCAGGGTGGGCGGGCTGGGTTGTGAGGAGTTGGAGTCGGCTGCCGCCTGCTGTGTTGGTGCAGTCCCTGGGCCATCTACAGTAGTCCCCGGGCCGGGTTCGACTATGGCAGTCCCCGAGCCGACTGTCGGAGTCCCCGAGCTGGGTGTCGAAGTCCCCGAGCCGCCTGCTTGGTTCTCGAAGTTGGATCCGACTGCGTCGGGGTCAGGCGGCACGAAGATGGAACTGGATTCCGAAGATGGCTTGATAGACGGCTTGAGGAGGCATTGGAGGGCGACACCGGTTGGTATAGCTTGCCGGGTGGAGCCTATTCGTGCCAGGGCATCTGCTTGCTCGTTGTCGGCCCGTGACACGTGGAGGAACTCTTACCCCTCAAAGTATCCACTGATCCGCTGAACGAGGAAGCGGTAGCTTGCCATGTTTGCGTCCTTGGCGTCCCAGTCGCCGGATGATTGCTGGACCACCAAGTCCGAGTCACCATAGCACAGGATCTGGCGGATGCCGAGTTCCTTGGCTAGCCGAAGCCCGTGTATGAGTGCTTCATACTCATCCACATTGTTGGAAGCGGCAAAATGGATTTGCAATGTGTATCTGAGTTTGTCGCCTTTGGGAGAGGTGAGGACGATGCCGGCTCCCAAGCCGGTGCGCATCTTGGATCCGTCAAAGTGCATCTGCCAATGGGTGGAGTCGGGGGCCGGTGGCAGGTACTGGGTCTCGGCCCAGTCGATGAGGAAGTCAGCCAATGCTTGGGACTTGATGGCGGTGCGGGGCTGGTAGTAGATCATGTAGGGAGCCAGCGTAATGGCCCACTTCGCCACTCGGCCAGATGCATCTCGGCTGCCTATGATCTCGGCGAACGGGGCAGTGCATACGATCGTGATGGGATGCTCTTGAAAGTAGGGCTTGAGCTTCTTGGAGGCGAAGTACACACCGTAGCACATCTTCTGATAGTGCTGGTAGTGCTGCTTCGAGGTGGACAGTACTTCGCTCAAATAATACACCGGCCTCTGGACTAGCTGAGCTCGGCCTTCTTCTGGACACTGAACCACGATAACTGTGCTGACCACCCGGCTGGTGGCGGCGATGTAGAGGAACATGGGCTCTTTCTCAGTCGGGGCCGCCAAGACAGGCGGCGTGGACAACATCTTCTTTAGCTCGTCGAAAGCTTGGTCCGCCTGGTCATTCCACTCGAAGTGAGTGGACTTCTTCTTGAGTCGGTAGAGGGGTAGAGCTTTCTCTCCGAGCCGGCTAATGAAGCGGTTCAAAGATGCCAGGCATCCGGTGAACTTCTAGACGTCTCGCAGCTTGGTGGGAATCTTCATTCTCTCTATGGCCTTGATCTTGACTGGGTTGCACTCGATGCCGCGTTTGGAGACCAGGAAGCCTAAAAGCTGGCCGGCTGGTACCCCGAACACGCATTTCTCCGGGTTGAGCTTGATCTGAAACCGGCGCAAATTCTCAAAGGTCTCCTTGAGGTCTTCCAGGAAGGTGCCGCGTTTCTCCGTCTTTACCACACCATCGTCTACGTAGTCGTGGGCATTTCTGCCGAGTTGCTTGAGGAGGCATTTATGCATGCAATGCTGAAAAGTGGCACCGACATTTCTCAAGCCGAATATCATAGTCAGGTAACAGAAAGCTCCGAATGGGGTGATGAAGGCGGTCTTCAGGCGGTCAGCTGGGTCCAATTTTATCTGGTGGTAGCCCGAGTATGTATCCGAAAAACTCAACAGCTCGCATTCGGCTGTGGAGTCTATCACTTGATCAATCCTTGGTAGAGCAAAAGGATCTTTAGGGCAGGCTTTGTTGAGGCTGGTGTAGTCGATGCACATGCGCCACTGCTTGTTCTTCTTCAACACCAGGACCGGGTTGGCAAGCCATTCTGTAAAGAACACTTCCATAATGAAGCCGGCTGCCAGAAGCCGGGCTATTTCTTCTCTGACTACTCTTCTCTTCTCTTCTGACAGGCGGCGCAAGGGCTGCCTGACCGGCTTGGCGTCTGATCGGACGTGTAGCTTGTGCTCGGCGAAATCCGTCGAGAGACCCGGCATGTCTTTGGGAGACCATGCAAAGATGTCCCGATTCTCACGAAGGAAATCGACGAGCTCGCTTTCCTATTTGCTGTCGAGGCCGGTGCCCATGACAGCGTACTTCTCCGAGTGCTCCGGGTCCATAGGTATCTTATTCGTCTCTTTGGCCGGCTGGAAAGAACCTTGAGCATCACATTCCTTGGGGTCAGGGGACAGGGACGGCGGCTTGCCAGCCATGGCCACAACTCGATTCAGCATCTTTCTCTCTTCAGCAATCACAAGGGACTCGGTCAGCCGGCTGCTAGCGGCTGCACACTCAGAAGACTTCTTGTAGTCTCCGGCTATGGTGATGATGCCCTTGGAACTCGGCATCTTCATCTTGAGGTAGGCGTAGTGGGGCACATCCATAAACTTGGCCAATGCAGGTCGGCCAAGCAATGCGTGGTATGGGCTTTCCAAATCCACTACCTCAAACCATATTGCCTCTCGGCGGAAATGATCTTTGTCCCCAAAGAGGGCATCCATCTTGATCTTACCGATTGGTGAGCAGGATAGGCCGGGCACAATGCCATGGAACACAGTCTGGCTTGGCATGAGCTGCTTCGGCTTGATGTTGAGCTTCTACATGGTATCATGGTACAGTATGTTGATGTTGCTCCCACCATCTATCAGCACGCGGGAGAAACGGGCAGCTCGCCTTTTCGCGAGGGTGGCGTCCAAAACCAATGCATAGGAGCCAGGAGACGGCATCACCTCTGGGTGACCGGCCTGGCTCCAGTTGATGGGCTTCTCCGACCAGTGCATAAACTCGGGGTTGTTGGAGGCGACCGTGTTGACTTCTTGCTGTTGTCGGCGCCGGCTGCGCGGGTCTTCCGTCTGGCTTGTAAAGATGACGTAGGCGGCATGTTCATTGGGGAACTCGTCTTGGATGGCTCCGACTGCTGGCCGAGCGGCCGGCTGCTGCGGGGCAGGAGGCAGCTGGCCTGCAGGCGGAGGCGGCAACAGCCCCTCGCCCTTGGAGATTCGTGTGAGCCAATGGCACTTCCGAGTTGTGTGGTTGGACGGCATCGCGCCGCTGTGGAACTTGTAGGGGGCATCGAGGGTTTGCTCGTAGGAGAAAGCCGGCTGCCAAGCCGGCCTGCCACCCTTCTACTTCTTGGGTGCCGGCCGCCCCTCAGGTTGCTCGTCTTCGAATGTGGCCACCTGTCGGCTTGTGGAAGACGACATAGGGGCCTTGCGCTTGTGGTCGCTTTGATACATGCGTCGACTTGATTCTCCAGCCGGCGTCTTGGGAGCCGGCGTCAGCACTTTTCCAGAGGCGTCTACCCGGCGCTCATTCTTCATTGAGGAGTCGGCCGTGGCGTACTTGTCTACTATGACCAGCAGCTCATCGAGGGTAGCCGGCTCGTCGCGGAGGAGTCGATGCTTGAGGGTGTCCTCTCTGCACCCGGCGGTGAAGTACTCTATGGCTTGAACCTCGTGCACCCCCTCGCAAGAGTTGAGGAGCTTGGCCCAACGCGTGAGGTAGTCGCGGGTCGATTCATTGGGCCCTTGTACGCACAAGGAGAGCTGTCAGGGCTTGGGGGCCCATTTGTAGGTGCTGGTGAAGTTGCGTATGAAGGCTTCTGTGAAGTCCAGCCAGCTGTTGATGCTATAAGGCTTGAGGCTGTTGAGCCAGGTGCGCGCCGTGCCTTGGAGCATCAAGGGGACATATTTCACGGCAACGCGCCTGTTGCCGTTTGCTATGCGGACTGCGATGGAGTAGTTGATCAACCAATCTTCCGGCTTCACGGAGCCGTTGTACTTGGGCGTGTCTCTCGGGAGCGAGAACCCTTTGGGGAAGGGCTCGTCGCGGATGCGGGGGCAGAAACAAGGCGGGCCGACATCATCTTCTTCTTCCAGAGCCAGGGATCGCGCAAGGCGGTCGAGCCGATGGCGGGCATCATTCTCGCTGGCTCCTTCATGGCAACCAAGTCGGCCGCTGAGAGTCGGATGCGCGACCGACCGCGGGGTGGGATATCTCTCCCCACGAGGCGGAGGAGGAGGCGGGTTGCCTCGTCGTTCCACACCTCGAGGGCGGCCTTCTGCGTCGCACTCGATGGTGATTCGAGTCTGGCTGCGGCTAGCAACCGGCTCCTTATCTTGTCTCGCACGGGCGCCGCCCGCAGTCGGCGTACGCGACGTCGCGCCGTGCTCTCAGCGACGGGGGCTTCCAGCTTGGACGCCGGCTTCGTGCCGCTCTGCGGCCATGTTGATTAGCTCCTGGATGCGTCTGGTCATGTAGGGGAGCTCGTCGGCCCCCAGTCCATTTAGCTCGTCTACCATCGACTGGGCGGCGCATAGATTCTCGAGGGGCATGGCGTAGACTGGGCGGTCCGCTCCCAGCATGCTGGCGATGGCCGCGCCGCATTTCTTGATGACGCCGGCTCGGCTTTGCCCTTCTGGAGGCGGCGTACCGAAAGCGGCGTGGTCGACTTCACGCTGGTGGGCTTCAGTAAGGCATCTCATGGAGGCTATCCTCTGGCCCTCCGCAAGGAGAGCAAGGCGGCGTGCCTCCAGCGTCTCGGCGTCAGCGTCCGCCGGGATGGGGGCAGACAGATCATGCAGCATTGCATGCAAGGCGTCGCGGGCGTTTTCGTCGGAGGTGACGCCGTGGCTGATGACTAGCACCTCGGTGACAGTGCTGCCACCACTGTCGGCCCGAGGGAGAGGGTCGTTGAAGATGATCACGTTGGTGGGGAAGGCGTCGAGCGACGTCGTGTCGGAGTCGACAAGCATCGGGTTGGTGGAGCCAACCGACTCCAAGTCCACGGTAGGCTCGCTGGAGACGTGGAGTTGGTCGAGGAGGCTGACGAGGCGGCTCTCGAGGTAGCATGTGCCCGCGTTGGATGCGGGCTCGTCGGAGATGCGAGCCTCGCCAAGAAGATCGGCAAGGCAGCTCACTGCGCAGGCGTCATCGACGCTTTGCAGCGCATCGGGGCAAGCGCCATCGGGCGTGCCAGGCTGGCTACGCTCGCGGGGGAGGAAAAAGGTTCCCGTCCAGAGCAGGTCTCCGGACAACGGTGCACCTGGCCCCACGGTGGGCGCCAAATGTCGGGTGGTAGGTGCGACATATGCCAACGGATGGCTTATCTGTGTGCGAGCCAGTAAAACATCGCCGGTGCATGGAAACGGGATAAGGCGAAGACATGCATGCCGGCGGATCTTACCCAGGTTGGGGGCTCTCCATGGAGATAATACTCCTACTCCCGCTCTGCGGGGTCTCCGCATGATCACTAGATCGACAAGAAGCTACAAGAGGCTCCTTGAGCTGTTCGGTGGAAGGAGGAAGAAGGGCAAGGCTAGCTCTCTCCTCTCCCTTTAGTGGTGTCTAAAACTATATCCGACCAACCCTTTGCATGGGTGTCCCGAGGGGTTTATATAGGCCTACCCCCCGGGGGTACAATGGTAATCCGACTGGGTGTGGGCCCTAGCCGTCAGTGTCTATGACCCCCGGCTTCTCCGCCGACTGCTGGGGCCCGCCGGCTGCCGGCTCATCGGTCCATAGGCTGGTCCCACCGCTTGGGGGTCTTGTCGGGGGCTGGTTACTGTTGCCTCGCCTCTGATGACGAGGGCTTTGTCAAGGTAAGCATGGCTACAGTGCTGCTGCCTTGCGGACTCTCACTGTAGCCTTACCTCGTCTTGTCTCCTTAATGGTGCGCGCGCCCCGAGGAGGGGAGCAAGCCGGCTATAGGAAGTCGGCCATGCCTCAGGCCGGCTGGGGGAGGCCAGGCCGCCTTCAGGCGTCTCTTTGATTGAAGGGGCCCACCGCCAACGGGACATACTGGAAGCCCGTCGTGGAGGGCGTCATGACCAGCATGGCAACAGTGCCACGCAGGACGGGTGATGGCTGTCCCGTACAGCGTACTGTAGCCATGCGTGCTCCCGGATTCGGGGTGGCAGGATCCACTGTTGCTACGCCCCGTCCCATCATTGTTAAGGGGGGGGGGGGCAGACCTTTAGGGCACGGCCCCTGGCCACATGCCTGGGGCCGGCCTCTTGGAGTCGGTCCTTCCGTGGCCGGCTTCTTGGAGTCGGCCCTATCGTGGCGTCCTCCCAAAGAGTTTAGGGCCGGGCCGCCTTCCGGTAGCCGGCCTGTGAGATAGCCGGCCGGAGGAAGGCGGCCCCGCGTCTTGGGTGCTTCAAGACCCGGTCGGCCCATTGTTTTTTCTAAGGGCCAATGGGAGCCGGCTAGGCTACCCGTGGTCATTTACTCCGACAGCTGCTCTCGGTAAACCATCCACCTAGATCTCTTTCCATCTTGTGCATTCTCGATAATATGTATTATACTTTTTGTTGTTGTTTTCTTCCATGCTTGGCAAACAACGTTAGCACATCATAACTACCATCTTGTGTTTTCTTTTCAAATGATGGGCCTCGCCCGGTTATAGAGACCGACACCCTTCCGGTGGCCCCGGCGGTCTAGGGCGTTGATCTGCACCGAGAGGGTGTAGTCCATGGCGAATAACTGCTTCTCCGTGTAAGTGCATGTCATCGCGAGATGACAGACCAAGTCTAGGCCAAATCCTTAGCAAGATCCCATCTGTGTAGACCCAACGCGTCTGTTTCCGCCCTCCGGGTGCCGGCCGTGAGGGGGGCCACACCCCGGAGAGGCGTGCCGCCCCTTCGGACATGCCACCACACCGTAGGCATGTATGAGGGCCCGGTGCGATGCTCCGGTGGCATTGCTACCCCCAGGGCCCCCGTCCCGCCTAACCCTGTAGCGTTTGACCACGGGATCTAGCCCTTCGACTTTGCACGGATGGGCTTTGACCGGGGGAACTCTCCACCCGGTTGTGTTAGGTCAGCCTATAGGAACACTTTGGAGCAACATCCGGGCCAAAGCCACAGCAAGACCCCATCCGTGTAGACCCGACGCGTTTGTTTCCCCCCTCCAGGTGCCGGCAGCGGCGCCGTCCATGAGGGGGGCACACCCCGGAGACGCGGGCCGGGCGTTTGCAACCGCCACAACACTTCCAGACTTGTGAGAGGCCGCCTACGCAAGGTTTGGTGGCATGTGCTAGCTCTCGGAGGCCGTCGTCCACAGTCGTAGACACGCAAAGAGCAATCCGCGCGAGAGGGAAGTGTTCAGATACTTCTTTAAAGTTCTCTCTCGGTGCCGGTCTAGAAAGTTGACCGGCACGGAGAGAGGGTGTAGTCCACGGTGAACAACTGCTACTCCGTGTTAGTGCATGTCATCGCAAGATGACAGACCAAGTCTAGGCTTGTTCTGTCACGGGATTACCCACCGAAGATTCTGTCTCGGGAACGGACGCAGCCAGTCCTTGACGTTCCCGCCTGTGTGTGTGGTTTGTGAGGCACATGCCACGTCAAGGACATGCGTTGCTTATTCAAATAGCACACCACCCCTGCATGCATATACATGGGCCACACGCATGTAGGGGTGCCCTCCCCCCTCGGGCGGTCTCCATATCGAGCACCCATCTGGTGGCCCCGGCGGTCTAGGGCGTTATTCGGCACCGAGAGGGTGTAGTCCATGGAGAATAATTGCTTCTTCGTGTCAGTGCATGTCAACGCGAGATGATAGACCAAGTCTAGACCAAAGCCACAACAAGATCCCATCCGTGTAGACCCGACATGTCCGTTTCCACCCTCCAGGTGTCGACCGTGAGGGGGGCCACACCTCGGAGAGGCGTGCCGCCTCTTCGGACATGCCACCACACTGTACGACATGTATGAGGGCCCGGTGCGATGCTCCGGTGACATTGCTACCCCCCAGGGCCCCCGTCCGGCCTAACCCTGTAGCATTTGACCACGAGATCTAGCCCTTTGACTTTGCACGGACGGGCTTTGACCAGTGGAACTCTCCACCTGGTTGTGTTAGGTCAGCCCATAGGAACACTTTGGAGTAACATCCGGGCCAAAGCCACAGCAAGACCCCATCCGTGTAGACTCGACGCATCCGTTTCCCCCCTCCAGGTGCCGGCGGCGGCGCCGTCTGTGAGGGGGGGAACACCCAGAGACGCGGGCCGGGCGTTTGCAACCGCCACAACACTTCCAGACCTGTGAGAGGCCGCCTACGCAAGATTTGGCGGCATGTGCTAGCCCCCGGAGGCTGCCGTCCATAGTCGTAGACACGCGAAGAGCAATCCGCGGAGAGGGAAGTGTTCAGATACTTCCTTAAAGTTCTCTCTCGGTGCCGGTCTAGAAAGTTGACCGGCACCGAGAGAGGGGGTAGGCCACGGTCAACAACTTCTTCTTCTCATGTTTTTTTACTTTACACACTCTTTAAAGTTGAGTTTTGAAAAAAATCATCAAAATTCATGGAATTTATAAACTTTGGTCGTAAAAGCATATGAAATATGAGATAAAAAAAGATAGTGCAAAAAATGACAAAAAGAGAAGGGAAAAAAATTAGAGCAGTGGTTACCGAGAGTCGATTCTCGACTCTCGATAATTGCCACCTTTTCCAAGAGCTGCTCTCGGTAAACAATCCACCTAGATCTCTTTCCTTCTTGTGCATTCTCGATAATATGTATTATACTTTTTTTTGTTGTTTTCTTTCATGCTTGGCAAACAACCTTAGCACATCATAATTACCATCTTGTGTTTTCTTTTCAAATGATGGGCCTCGCCCAGTTCTAGAGACCGGCACCCTTCCGGTGGCCCTGGCGGTCTAGGGTGTTGATCGGCACTGAGAGGGTGTAGTCCATGGTGAATAACTGCTTCTCCGTGTTAGTGCATGCCATCGCAAGATGACAGACCAAGTCTAGGCCAAAGCCACAGCAAGATCCCATCCGTGTAGACCCGACGCGTCCGTTTCCCCCCTCCAGGTGCCGGCCGTGAGGGGGGACACACCCCGAAGAGGCGTGCCGCCTCTTCGGACATGCCACCACACCGTACGGCATGTCTGAGGGCCCGGTGCGATGCTCCGTTGGCATTGCTACCCCCCAGGGCCTCAGTCCCGCCTAACCCTGTAGCGTTTGACCACGGGATCTAGCCCTTCGACTTTGCACGGACGGGCTTTGACCAGTGGAACTCTCCACCCGGTTGTGTTAGGTCAGCCCATAGGAACGCTTTGGAGCAACATCCGGGCCAAAGCCACAGCAAGACCCCATCCGTGTAGACCTGATGCGTCCGTTTCCCCCCTCCAGGTGCCTGCAGCGGCGCCGTCCGTGAGGGGGGCACACCCCAGAGACGCGGGCCGGGAATTTGCAACCGCCACAACACTTCCAGACTTGTGAGAGGCCGCCTACGCAAGGTTTGGCGGCATGTGCTAGCCCCGGAAGGCCGCCGGCCACAGTCGTAGACACGCAAAGAGCAATCCGCGGAGAGGGAAGTGTTCAGATACTTCATTAAAGTTCTCTCTCGGTGCCTGTCTAGAAAGTTGATCGGCACCGAGAGAGGGGGTAGGCCACGGTCAACAACTTCTTCTTCTCATGTTTTTTACTTTACACACTCTTTAAAGTTGAGTTTTGAAAAAAATCATCAAAAGTCATGGAATGAGATACAAAAAAGATAGTGCCAAAAAAAACACAAAGAGAAGGAAAAAATATATTAGAGCAGTACTTACCGAGTGTCAACTCACGACCCTCGGTAATGTATGCTTGTTCCAAGGGTTACTCTCGGTAAAGGATCTAACCTAGATCTAGAGGGACGTATTTTCCGAGAGCTGCTCTCGGTAAATCATCTAACCTAGATCTAGAGTTGATTTCTTTTCTGAGGGCCGCACCGACAAGCACTCGGTAAATGTGACGTCGACTACTTAAGCATATTTCCCCCCTGTTGTTTCTTCACTCAGCTCCCCAACGACCGGCGCCCTACTCCTCTGCTCCGGCGCCCCTCCACCGACCAGTGCCCCCTCCACCGCCGCCCCCCCACACCACACCGAGCTCCTCCCTCCGGTAAGCCCCCCTCCTCCTCTCCATGTGTGTATAGATAGATGGATTGATAGATGGATGCATAGATAGATGGATGGATTGATAGATGGATGCATAGATAGATGGATGGATTGATAGATGGGTGCACAGATAGATGGATGGATTTATATATGGATGGATGCCATGTAGATACTTTTTTTAAAAGGAAAAATGTAGATAATTGTTGATCATGTTGTATGCATGGATGCTATGTGCGGATGTGAACGATGAGATACGTGAGATAGTGTCGATGAGATTTGTTCTTGGAGGAAGAAAAATCAACTTTTGAGCGATGACAATTGATTTGGGTGAGCTCCTCATGTTATATCTTGATAACACGCGAGGGGCTCACCCAGCTCAACCATCATCTAAAGTTGAAATACCCGTGAGAGAGTGTCCACCATATATACCACCACCAGCGAGAGTTGTTCTTGGAGGAAGAAAATCGACTTTTGATGATGGCGGTCGATCTACGTGAGCTCTTCATGTTATATCTTTCTTGTTTGATTCTTATGTTATTTTCCATTCTGTGATGAAAGGTGTTAGCATCGATCGATTTTTTGGCTATGGCCTCCAACATCGAAGCTTCCATTAGGGTCGACTCCACGGACACGGAGAAGAGCTCCGAGTACCGCTTGGAGGAACTCCTTGAGAAGAACCCACAGGTGATCCTAATGAAGTTTTTTGTGGATCTGGCCAAGAAGAATCCCCCAGATAAGGAGGGCAAGGCTCCACCACGCAAGGAGCCATTGAGTCCACCGACCATCATTCCCGACGATGCTTGGTCCTCCACTGTGGGGGATGCCCCCACGTGCTCTGACTCGACGATCACTGGTTTCATCGACTACACCTCAGAGTAGTCACCTAGATAGTTTGACGTTAATTTAGTGGTATAGTTATGTACTTGCTGATATGGACTTGGATGGCCACTTGCGATGCTTTTGATTGTATGTGTGATGAATGCTTATGTTGATTATGTATGATGTGCCTTATTTCTCTTTCTTTTGTAGATGAAGTGGTATGTGGTGTACAAAGGACGGTGTCCAGGAGTCTACAATTCATGGTCGGAATGCAATGAACAAATACTTCATTATGAAGGCAACTCCTTCGCCTCATTCAACAATAGAGAGACGGCAGAGTATCATCACAATCAGTATTTGCTCAAGCAAAAGAGAAAAACAGAATTATGCAATGGTGCAAGCCAGACACGGCTTAGCTGGTTCAGTGGGTTGAAGAACTTCATAATTCTCTTTCAGTTTGTCATAATTATGGTGTTGCCTTTTATCATATGGTGCATGCATGCAGACCACTTTGTTGTTTAATTAGTAAGTAGGCACTTGTACTAAAGAGCTACTTTGTGATTTGAAATGAAGCTTGTGTGAACTATTTATGGATTAATGCTTATGTGAGTTTGTTGTTAACCTATGTGACTTGAAATGCGAGTTTGAGTATTGTATAAATGTTTTTGCTGCACCAACTCGAGCAAAATACAGTATGAACAAAGCTGGGAACAAAATTTTACCGAGGGCCGCACTCGGCAAACAGGCATGCGCTGGAAGCTGGAGGCACTTGGCTGTTGCAGTTATGCCGAGAAGACTCTTGGTAAAGCAGCAGTTACTGAGGGTCGACTCCTTGCTCTCGGTAAATGAGAAGGTGCCGAGAGTCACTCTCGGTAATGATTAGGGCACCATCAAAGTTTAATCCCACCTCGCCTAGAGACAAGCAACAAAACCTATTTAAATAGTGGGATAGTCCAGATGCAGTAAGCTTCGGTATTTATTACACTCTTGTTAAGGAGATGGACTATCACTTTGAGTGTTCACCTGTCTCGAGCAGAGAACATTCAAAGTGATAGGCCATCTTCTTAATGGTGGATGCCGGTGTTTTTTGTTGTTGTTTTATTTCATGCTTGGCAACAACCTTAGTGCATTATAATTACTGTCTTGTGTTTTCTTCTTCGGATGAGCCTCGTCCGGTGCTAGAGATCGGTACCCCTCCGAAGATTCTGTCTCGGGAACGGACGCAGCCGGTCCTCGACGTCCCCGCCCGTGTGTGTGGTTTGTGAGGCACGTGTCACGTCAAGGACGTGCGTTGCTTATTCAAATAGCACACCACCCCTGCATTCATATGCATGGGCCATGCGCATGTACGGGTGCCCTCCCCCCTCGGGCGGTCTCCATATCGAGCACTGATAACCCGCAAGTATACATGATAGTTGTAGCCTCTTTCGATAAGTAAGAGTGTCGAACCCAACGAGGAGCTAATGGTAGAACAAATACCCTCTCAAGTCCTATCGGCCACTGATACGACTCTACGCACGCTTAACGTTCGCTTTACCTAGAACAAGTATGAAACTAGAAGTAGTTTGTAGGTGTGATAGGATAGGTTTGCAAGAAAACAAAGAGCATGTAAATAAAAAGTAGGGGCTTTTTAGATAAAGAAGCAATAAAGTAAATAAATCGAGTGTGGAAAAGTGGTGGTAGGAGTTGTGAAATTGTCCCTAAACAATTGACTATGTTACTAGACCGGTAATCACTATTGCAATTCTATTTGAGGGAGAGGCATAAGCTAACATACTTTCTCTACTTGGATCATATGCACTTATGATTGGAACTCTAGCAAGCATCCGCAACTACTAAAGATTCATTAAGGTAAAACCCAACCATAGCATTAAAGTATCAAGTCCTCTTTATCCCATACACAACAACCTACTTACTCGGGTTTGTGTTTCAGTCAGTCACGCAATCCACTATAAGCAAATCATGAACGCATTGCAACACCCTACAGCGGGAATCCCTCACGCTTGCGCGACACGGAGGGCACCATAGGACATCACCAATAATAAAACATGCAACTCAAACCAATCATAGCAATTCATTAGTCACCGATAGGACAACGAAAATCTACTCAGACATCATAGGATGGCAACACATCATTGGAAATAATATGAAGCATAAAGCACCATGTTCAAGTAGAGGGTACAGCGGGTTGCGGGAGAGTGGACCGCTGTAGATAGAGGGGGAAGGTGATGGAGATGTTGGTGAAGATGACGGTGGTGTTGGTGAAGATCGTGATGATGATGATGGCCCCCGGTGGCGTTCCGGCGCCACCGGAAGCAAGGGGAGAGAGCCCCCCTTCTTATTATTCTTCGCTGACCTTCTCCCTAGATGGGAGAAGGGTTTCCCCTCTGGTACTTGGCTCCCATGGCGTGGGAGGGGTGAGAGCCCCTCCGAGATTGGATCTATCTCTCTGTTTCTGCGTTCTCTGTTTTTGCCCCTTCACCGTTTCCTTTATATCTGGAGATCTGTAACTCCGATTGGGGTGAATCTTTCACCCAGATTTTTCTCATAAAATTAGCTTTCTTGCGGCAAAAGAAGGGCATCAACCGCCTTATGGGTTGCCCAGAGAGTCCAGGGCGTGCCCAGGGGGGAGGGCGCGCCCCTTGTCTTGTGGCCACCACGGACACTGTTTCACGTTGATTCTTCCTCCGGAAAATCCCAAATATTCGAAAATAATTCTCCGTCCGTTTTTACCCCGTTTGGATTCCGTTTGATATTGGTTTTCTGCTAAACATAAAACATGCAACAGACAGGAACTGGCACTGGGCACTGAATCAATATGTTAGTCCCAAAAATAGTATAAAAAGTTGCCAAAATTATATGAAAGTTGAAGAATATTGGCATGGAACAATCAAAAATTATAGATATGACGGAGACGTATCAGCATCCCCAAGCTTAATTCCTGCTCGTCCTCGAGTAGGTAAATGATAAAAAGATAATTTTTGATGTGGAATGCTACCTAGCATAATCTTGATCATATGTCTAATCATGGCATGAATATTAAGACACGAGTGATTCAAAGCAATAGTCTATCATTTGACATAAAAAACAATAATACTTCGAGCGTACCAATAAAGCAATCATGTCTTTTCAAAACAACAAGTCCAAAGCAAGCTTATCCCTACAAAATCATACAGTTTGACCATGCTTCATTTTCGTCACACAAAAATGCTCCCATCATGCACAACCCCGATGCCGAGCCGAGCAATTGGTTCATACTTTTTAACGCGCTTCAGCTTTTTCAACCCTCACGCAATACATATAGGTGGAATAGAATATAATGATGGAGGTTATGTGGAGAAGATAAAAAGGGTGAAAGTCTCACATCGACGCGACTAATCAATGGGCTATGGAGATGCCCATCAATTGATGTCAATGCGAGGAGTAGGGATTGCCATGCAACGGATGCACTAGAGATATAAGTGTATGAAAGCTCAACAAAAGAAACTAAGTGGGTGTGCATCCAACTTGCTTGCTCATGAAGACCTAGGGCATTTGAGGAAGCCCATCGTTGGAATATACAAGCCAAGTTCTATAATGAAAATTCCCACTAGTATATGAAAGTGACAACATAGGAGACAATCTATATGAAGAACATGGTGCTACTTTGAAGCACAAGTGTGGAAAAAGGATAGTAACATTGCCCCTTTTCTTTTCTTTTTTTATTTTTTTCGGTGGGCTTCTTTGGCCCCCTTTTTTATTTAGGCTTCTTTGGCCTTTCCTTTTTTTCTTTTTTTCTTTTTCTTTCATGGGGCAATGCTCTATAATGATGATCATCACACTTTTATTTACTTACAACTCAACATTACAACTCAATACTAGAACAAATATATGACTCTATATGAATGCTTCCAGCGGTGTACCGGGATGTGCAATGATCTAGCGTAGCAATGACATCAAAAAACGGACAAGCCATGAAAACATCATGCTAGATATCTTACGATCATGCAAAGCAATATGACAATGAATGCTCAAGTCATGTATATGATGATGATGAAAGTTGCATGGCAATATATCTCGGAATGGCTATGGAAATGCCATGATAGGTAGGTATGGTGGCTGTTTTGAGGAAGATATAATGAGGCTTATGTGTGATAGAGCGTATCATATCACGGGGTTTGGATGCACCGGCGAAGTTTGCACCAACTCTCGAGGTGAGAAAGGGCAATGCACGGTACCGAAGAGGCTAGCAATGATGGAAAGGTAAAAGTGCGTATAATCCATGGACTCACATTAGTCATAAAGAACTCATATACTTATTGCAAAAGTTTATTAGACCTCGAAGCAAAGTACTACTACGCATGCCCCTAGGGGGATATATTGGTAGGAAAAGACCATCGCTCGTCCCCGACTGCCACTCATAAGGAAGACAATCAAAGAAACACCCCATGCTTTTGTCACACAACGGTTACCATACGTGCATGCTACAGGACTTGCAAACCTCAACACAAGTGTCTCTACAATCCACAACCACCCACTAGAATGACTCTAATATCACCATATTTATATCGCAAAACTATTGCAAGGAATCAAACATATCATATTCAGCGATCTACAAGTTTATGTAGGATTTTATGACTAACCATGTGAATGACCAATTCCTGTCATCTCTCTAAATAGATATAAATGAAGCAAGAGAGTTTAATTCTTTCTACGAAATATATGCCCATGCTCTAACAAATATAAATTAAGCAAAAGAGCATTCTACAAATGGCGGTTTTCTATGTGAAGAGAAACAGGCAATCCAAACTTCAAACGATATACATGAAGCACATGAAGCATTCTATAAAGCCATACTCAAAAGATTTAAGTGAAGTGCAATGAGCATTCTATAAATCAACCAAGGACTATCTCATACCAGCATGGTGCATAAAAGAAAATGAAAACTAAATGCAAAAGACGCTCCAAGACTTGCACATAATGCATGAACGAAACAAATTCGAAAACATACCGATACTTGTTGAAGAAAGAGGGGATGCCTTCCGGGGCATCCCCAAGATTAGACGCTTGAGTCTTCTTGAATATTTACTTGGGGTGCCTCGGGCATCCCCAAGCTTGAGCTCTTGCCTCTCTTCCTTTTCCTTATATCGAGACATCCTCGATTAGACACTACATCCACACAAAACTTCAACAGAAAACTCGGTAAGATCCGTTAGTATAATAAAGTAAATCACTACTCTAAGTACTGTAGAAAACCAATTCATATCTTGTTTTTGCATTGTTTCTACTGTAGTATAACTTTTCCATGGCTTAATCCACTGATATAAATTTATAGTTTCATCAAAACAAGTAAACTATGCATCAAAAACAGAATCTGTCAAAAACAGAACAGTCTGTAGCAATCTGAACATCCACCATACTTATGGTACCCCAAATATTCTACTAAAATTAGGAAAAATAAAAAAGTTGTATACCAAGACAGTGCAAAAGGAATCAGAACCATTTGATGTTTCAGTTAAAAATGTAAAATCAATAACTACAGCCAAAGTTTCTGTCCTGCACCGTACAAGCCAACAAGCATTGTAAACATCCTAAAGGCAAACCTTGGCACATTATTTTTATAATACAAATGGAATTGTACAAGGGGATAATTATTTTTTATGAAAAGTTTCTGTAATCAAGATTCACAAAGTTTCCGTGAGCATGAACAAAGTTCAAGGCTAGCTCCCACTTCAACAATGCTTGTCTCTCTCACTTTCACTTTCCTTTTTGAAAAGTTTTTAGGTTCCCCTATTTATTTTTTTGTTTTTAAACTATATGAAAGCACTCAACAGAAATAAATGACTCTCTAAAACTTCCAGGTTGTCTCCCTGGCAGCGCTTTCTTTAAAGCCATTAAACTAGGCAAATAGTGCTCAAGTAATGAATCCACCCGGATCCCAAGGTATATCAAAGCCAATTTTAATTAACAATAATTTGTAATTTAGTAGTGAGCACAAGGTAACATATATCAAGCAACAACGAAGTCTAACTCTCTTCCTATGCATCGGCATGTCATAAGAGAACAATACATGCACACATAGTAAAGGCCAATGCATAGTATAAACAGTTTCTTGCAATTCTATCGTATTGGAAACATAGAGAGGTGGAGATAAAGTTCCTCTCTCATAATAATTGCAAGTAGGAGCAGCAAGCACATGCATATTATATTCATCAAAATCATCATGTGCAATGGTAAAAGGCAACCCATCAATATAATCCTTAATAAGCACAAACTTCTCCGGTATAGTGTAGTAGGGAGAATTTAAAAAGATAATAGGACTATCATGCGTGGGTGCAATAGCAACAATTTCATGTTTAACATAAGGAACTATAGCAAGTTCATCTCGATAAGCATAATTCATATTGGCATCTTGGCCACAAGCATAGCAAGCATCATCAAAAGGGGATATTTCAAGAGAATCAACGGGATCATAACAATCATCATAGCAATCATCATAGTAATCATCATACAATCATCCTTCGGTAAGCACGAAGGGAAATTAAACAATGTATGAGTTGAAGAGTTACTCTCATTAGAAGGCGGGCAAGGGTAGCTAATCCGCTCTTCCTCCTTTGTTCTTCGCTCTCCTCATCATCTTTTTCATCCAATGAGCTCACTGTTTCATCAATTTCTTCTTCCATAGCTTCCTGCAAAATATTAGTCTCTTCTTGGACAGCGGAGAATTTCTCAATATATGGTTTAACATAGGCGTTAGAAGCATAATTATCATAACAATATTCAAGTATGGCAAAACTTTCAGATTGTAAAGAGTAGCATCATACTTTTCAATCAAAGAAGCAATTTCAAAAGCACCCTTAAAAGCAACAAATTCTTCAATTTGTTGAACATCATAGTAATTATAAACACCCTTAGCATACGAAGATACGACTCCATTATCAATAAACTCACATTGGTAGGGAAGGTGTTTCTTAGGGTTTTTAGAACAACAAGTAACATCATATATTTCACATAAATTCCAAGCATAGCATTGCAAACGTTGAATTTGATCCCATAATAGTTTCCCTTTTTCAGATATACAGTGTCACACATAACAAGCATGCTCATCTAAAGATTTGCCCTCAACTAAGCTAGTTGGGGTTTCAGCACGAGCACAAAGGGATCGAAGATGATCCAAGTAAAAAGCTTTAGTTGTGTGATAGATTTTGAGTGGTTCTTCAACCATTGGAGTAGTAGGTACAACTATTTTTTGTGGTATTTTGTGTTCCTACCCATAACTAAAGATAGAAAACAACTAAGAACAGCAAATAAAAATTACTTAGTGATAAAGCAAACAAGCACACACGAGAATATTCACCCCACACTATGACTCCCCGGCAACGGCGCCAGAAAAAGGTCTTGATAACCCGCAAGTATACGGGATAGTTGTAGCCTCTTTCGACAAGTAAGAGTGTCGAACCCAACGAGGAGCTAAAGGTAGAAAAAAATACCCTCTCAAGTCCTATCGGCCACTGATACGACTCTACGCACGCTTGACATTCGCTTTACCTAGAACAAGTATGAAACTAGAAGTACTTTGTAGGTGTGATAGGATAGGTTTGCAAGAAAATAAAGAGCATGTAAATAAAAAGTAGGGGCTGTTTATATAAAGAAGCAAGAAAGTAAATAAAGCGAGTGTGGCAAAGTGGTGGTAGGAGTTGTGAAATTGTCCCTAAGCAATTGACTATGTTACTAGACCGGTAATCACTATTGCAATTCTATCTGAGGGAGAGGCATAAGCTAACATACTTTCTCTACTTGGATCATATGCACTTATGATTGGAACTCTAGCAAGCATCCGCAACTACTAAAGATTCATTAAGGTAAAACCCAACCATAGCATTAAAGTATCAAGTCCTCCTTATCCCATACGCAACAACCTACTTACTCGGGTTTGTGTTTCAGTCACTCACGCAACCCACTATAAGAAAATCATGAAGACATTGCAACACCCTACAACGGGAATCCCTCACGCTTGCGCGACACGGAGGGCACCATAGGACAGCACCAATAATAAAACATGCAACTCAAACCAATCATAGCAATTCATCAATCACCGATAGGACAACGAAAATCTACTCAGACATCATAGGATGGCAACACATCATTGGAAAATAATATAAAGCATAAAGCACCATGTTCAAGTAGAGGGTACAGCGGGTTGCGGGAGAGTGGACCGATGTAGATAGAGGGGGGAAGGTGATGGATATGTTGGTGAAGATGACGGTGGTGTTGGTGAAGATCGCAGTGATGATGATGGCCCCCGGCGGCGTTCCGGCGCCATCGGAAGCAAGGGGGAGAGATCCCCCCTTCTTCTTCTTCTTCCTTGACCTTCTCCCTAGATGGGAGAAGGGTTTCCCCTCTGGTCCTTGGCTCCCATGGCATGGGAGGGGTGAGAGCCCCTCCGAGATTGGATCTATCTCTCTGTTTCTGCGTTCTCTATTTCTGCCCCTTCACCGTTTCCTTTATATCTGGAGATCCATAACTCCGATTGGGGTGAATCTTTCGCCCATATTTTTCTCATAAAATTAGCTTTCTTGCGGCAAAAGAAGGGCATCAACCGCCTTATGGGTGGCCCACGAGAGTCCAGGGCGCGCCTAGGGGGGGGAGGGCACGCCCCCTTTCTCGTGGCCACCGCGGACACTGTTTCGCGTTGATTCTTCCTCCAGAAAATCCCAAATATTCCAAAATAATTCTCCGTCCGTTTTTATCCCATTTGGATTCCATTTGATATTGGTTTTCTGTGAAACATAAAACATGCAACAGACATGAATTGGCATTGGGCACTGAATCAATATGTTAGTCCCAAAAATAGTATAAAAAGTTGCCAAAAGTATATGAAAGTTGAAGAATATTGGCATGGAACAATCAAAAATTATAGATACGACGGAGACGTATCAAGCACCCATCCGGTGGCCCCGACGGTCTAGGGCGTTATTCGGCACCGAGAGGGTGTAGTCCACGGTGAATAACTACTTCTCCGTGTTAGTGCATGTCATCGCGAGATGACATACCAAGTCTAGGCCCGTTCTTCAAGATAGTCTATGGGTATCGAGAGGGAATGTGTCCGGTTTGTGCAGGAAGTGCGGGTCCTGTTGCTCCATTGGCCTCGAAACTTCTTGTGCTCTGAAAGGAGGCCATAACATGTATATGCATGGGCTATCTGGTGGCCCCGGTGGTCTAGGAAGTTGACTGGCACCGAGAGAGGGGGTAGGCCACGGTCAACAACTGCTTCTTCTCATGTTTTTTACTTTACACTCATTAAAGTTGAGTTTTGAAAAAAATCATCAAAAGTCATTTAATTTATAATCTTTGGTCGTAAAAGCATATGAAATATGAGATGCAAAAAAGATAGTGCAAAAAAAAGACAAAAAGAGAAGGGAAAAAAATTAGAGCAGTGGTTACCGAGAGTCGATTCTCGACTCTCGGTAATTGCCACCTTTTCTGAGAGCGGCTCACCATCCACCTAGATCTCTTTCCTTCTTGTGCATTCTCGATAATATGTATTATACTTTTTGTTGTTGTTTTCTTTCATGCTTGGCAAACAACCTTAGCACATCATAATTACCGTCTTGTGTTTTCTTCTTCGGATGAGCCTCGTCCGGTTCTAGAGACCGGCACCCCTCCGATGGCCCCGACGGTCTAGGGTGTTGTTCGGCATCTAGAGGGGGTAGGCCATGGGGAATAACTGCTTCTTTGTGTTAGTGCATGTCATCGCGAGATAACAAACCAAGTCTAGGCCCGTTCTGTCACGGGATCGCCCACCGAAGACTCTGTCTCGGGGACGAACGCAGCCGGTCCTCGACGTTCCCGCCCATGTGTGTGGTTTGTGAGGCACGTGCCATGTCAAGGACGTGCATTTCTTATTCAAATAGCACACCACCCCTGCATGCATATGCATGGGCCACGCGCATGTACGGGTGCCCTCCTCCCCCTTGGGCGGTCTCCATATCGAGCACCCATCCGGTGGCCCCGGCGGTCTAGGGCGTTATTCAGCACCGAGAGGGTGTAGTCCACGGTGAATAACTGCTACTCCGTGTTAGTGCATGTCATCGCGAGATGACAGAGCAAGTCTAGGCTCGTTCTATCATGGGATCACCCATCGAAGATTCTCTCTCGGGAACGCACGCAGCCGGTCCTTGACGTTCCCGCCCGTGTGTGTGGTTTGTGAGGCACGTGCCACGTCAAGGACGTGAGTTGCTTATTCAAATGGCACACCACCCCTGCATGCATATACATGGGCCATGCGCATGTAGGGGTGCCCTCCCCCCTCGGGCGGTCTCCATATCGAACACCCATCCGGTGGCCCCGGCGGTCTAGGGTGTTATTCGGCACCAAGAGGGTGTATTCCATGGTGAATAACTGCTTCTCCGTGTTAGTGCATGTCATCGCGAGATGACAGACCAAGTCTAGGCCAAAGCCACAGCAAGATCCCATCCGTGTAGACCCGATGCGTACGTTTCCCCCCTCCAGGTGCCGGCCGTGAGGGGGGCCACAGCCCGGAGAGGCATGCCGCCTCTTCGGACATGCCACCACACTGTACGGCATGTATGAGGGCCCGGTGCGATGCCCCGGTGGCATTGCTACCCCCGCCCCCCCAAGGGCCCCCCGTCCCGCCTAACCCTATAGCGTTTGACCAAGGGATCTAGCCCTTTGACTTTGCGCGGACGGGCTTTGACCAGTGGAACTCTCCACCCGGTTGTGATAGGTCATACCATAGGAACACTTTGGAGCAACATCCGGGCCAAAGCCACAGCAAGACCCCATCAGTGTAGACCCGACGCGTCCGTTCCCCGCCTCCAGGTGCCAGCGGCGGCGCCGTCCGTGAGGGGGGGGGGGGCACACCCCGGAGACGCGGGCCGGGTGTTTGCAACCGCCACAACACTTCCAGACTTGTGAGAGGCCGCCTACGCAAGGTTTGGCGGCATGTGCCAGCCCCCGGAGGCTGCCGGCACAGTCGTAGACACGCGAAGAGCAATCCGCGGAGAGGGAAGTGTTCAGATACTTCTTTAAAGTTCTCTCTCGGTGCCGGTCTAGAAAGTTGACTGGCACCGAGAGAGGGGGTAGGCCACGGTCAACAACTTCTTCTTCTCATGTTTTTTACTTTACACACTCTTTAAAGTTGAGTTTTGAAAAAAATCATCAAAAGTCATGGAATGAGATACAAAAAAGATAGTGCCAAAAAAACACAAAGAGAAGGGAAAAATATATTAGAGCAGTACTTACCGAGTGTCGACTCATGGCCCTCGGTAATGTATGCTTGTTCCAAGGGTTAGTCTCGGTAAAGGATCTAACCTAGATCTAGGGGGACGTATTTTCCGAGAGCTGCTCTCGGTAACTCATCTAACCTAGATCTAGAGTTGATTTCTTTTCCGAGGGCCGGACCGACAAGCACTCGATAAATGTGACGTCGACTACTTAAGCATATTCCCCCTGTTGTTTCTTCACTCAGCTCCCCACCGACAGGCGCCCCTCCTCCTCTGCTTCGGCGCTCCTCCATCGACCGGTGCCCCCTCCACCGCCGCCCCCACACCACACCGAGCTCCTTCCTCCGGTAAGCCCCCCCTCCTCCTCTCCATGTGTGTATAGATAGATGGATTCATAGATGGATGCATAGATAGATGGATGGATTGATAGATGGATGCATAGATATATGGATGGATTGATAGATGGATGCATAGATAGATGGATGGATTGATAGATGGATGGATGCCATGTAGATACTTTTTTTAAAAGGAAAAATGTAGATAATTGTTGATAATGTTGTATGCATGGATGCTATGTGCGGATGTGACCGATGAGATACGTGAGATAGTGTCGATGAGAGTTGCTCTTGGAGGTAGAAAAATCAACTTTTGAGCGATGACAGTTGATTTGGGTGAGCTCCTCATGTTATATCTTGATAACACGCGAGGGGCTCACCCAACTCAACCATCATCGAAAGTTGAAATACCCGTGAGAGAGTGTCCACCATATATACCACCACCAGCGAGAGTTGTTCTTGGAGGAAGAAAATCGACTTTTGATGATGCCGGTCGATCTACGTGAGCTCTTCATGTTATATCTTTCATGTTTGATTCTTATGTTATTTTCCATTCTGTGATGAAAGGTGTTAGCATCGATCGATTTTTTGGCTATGGCCTCCAACATCGAAGCTTCCATTAGGGTCGACTCCACGGACACGGAGAAGAGCTCCGAGTATCGCTTGGAGGAACTCCTTGAGAAGAACCCACAACTGATCCTAATGAAGTTTTTTGTGGATCTGGCCAAGAAGAATCCCCCAGCTAAGGAGGGCAAGGCTCCACCATGCAAGGAGCCATTGAGTCCACCGACCATCATTCCCGACGATGCTTGGTCCTCCAGTGTGGGGGATGCCCCCACGTGCTCTGACTCGACGACCACTGGTTTCACCGACTACACCTCAGAGTAGTCACCTAGATAGTTTGACGTTGATTTAGTGGTATAGTTATGTACTTGCTGATATGGACTTGGATGACCACTTGCGATGCTTTTGATTGTATGAGTGATGAATGCTTATGTTGATTATGTATGATGTGCCTTATTTCTCTTTCTTTTGTAGATGAAGTGGTATGTGGTGTACAGAGGACGGTGTCCAGGAGTCTACAATTCATGGTCGGAATGCAATGAACAAATACTTCATTATGAAGGCAACTCCTTCGCCTCATTCAACAACAGAGAGACGTCAGAGTATCATCACAATCAGTATTTGCTTAAGCAAAAGAGAAAAACAGAATTACGCAATGGTGCAAGCTAGACACGGCTTAGCTGGTTCAGTTGGTTGAAGAACTTCATAATTCTCTTTCAGTTTGTCATAATTGTGGTGTTGCTTTTTTATCATATGGTGCATGCATGCAGACCACTTTGTTGTTTAATTAGTAAGTAGGCACTTGTACTAAAGAGCTACTTTGTGATTTGAAATGAAGCTTGTGTGAACTATTTATGGATTAATGCTTATGTGAGTTTGTTATTAACCTGTGTGACTTGAAATGCAAGTTTGAGTATTGTATAAATGTTTTTGCTGCACCAACTCGAGCAAAAAACAATATGAACAGAACTGGGAACAAAATTTTACCGAGGGCCGCACTCGGCAAACAGGCATGCGCTGGAAGCTGGAGGCACTTGGTTGTTGCAGTTATGCCGAGAGGACTCTCGGTAAAGCAGCAGTTACCGAGGGTCGACTCCTTGCTCTCGGTAAATGAGAAGGTGCCGAGAGTCACTCTTGGTAATGATTAGGGCACCACCAAAGTTTAGTCCCACCTCGCCTAGAGACAAGCAACAAAACCTATTTAAATAGTGGGATAGTCCAGATGCAGTAAGCTTCGGTATTCATTACACTCTTGTTAAGGAGATGGACTATCACTTTGAATGTTCACCTATCTCGAGCAGAGAACATTCAAAGTGATAGGCCTTCTTCTTAATGGTGGATGCCGATGTTTTTTTGTTTTCTTTCATGCTTGGCAAACAACCTTAGCACAAATTACTGTCTTGTGTTTTCTTCTTCGGATGAGCTTCGTCCGGTTCTAGAGACCGGCACCCCTCCGAAGATTCTGTCGCGGGAACAGACGCAGCTGGTCCTCGACGTTCCCGCCCTTGTGTGTTGTTTGTGAGGCATGTGTCACAATAAGCACGTGCGTTGCTTATTCAAATAGCACACCACCCCTACATGCATATGCATGGGCCACACGCATGTATGGGTGCCCTCCCCCCTCGGGCGGTCTCCATATCGAGCACCCATCCAGTGGCCCCGACGGTCTAGGGCGTTATTCAGCACCGAGAGGGTGTAGTCCACGGTGAATAACTGCTTCTCCGTGTTAGTGTGTGTCATCGCGAGATGGCAGACCAAGTCTAGGCCCGTTCTTCGAGATAGTCTATGGGTATCGAGGGAATGTGTCCGGTTTGTGCAGGAAGTGCGGGTCCTGTTGCTCCATTGGCCTCAAAACTTCTTGTGCTCTCAAAGGAGGCCATCACATGTATATGCATGGGCTATCTGGTGGCCCCGGTGGTCTAGGAAGTTGACCGGCACCGAGAAAGGGGATAGGCCAAGGTCAACAACTGCTTCTTCTCATGTTTTTTACTTTACACTCTTTAAAGTTGAGTTTTGAAAAAATTCATCAAAAGTCATTTAATTTATAATCTTTAGTCGTAAAAGCATATGAAATATGAGATACAAAAAAGATAGCGCAAAAAAAGACAAAAAGAGAAGGGAAAAAAATTAGAGCAGTGGTTACCGAGAGTCGATTCTCGGCTCTCGGTAATTGCCACCTTTTCCGAGAGCGGCTGTCGGTAAACCATCCACCTAGATCTATTTCCTTCTTGTGCATTCTCGATAATATGTATTATAATTTTTGTTGTTGTTTTCTTTCATGCTTGGCAAACAACCTTAGCACATCATAATTACCGTCTTGTGTTTTCTTCTTCGGATGAGCCTCGTCCGGTTCTAGTGACCGGCACCCCTCAGGTGGCCCTGACGGTCTAGGGCGTTGTTCGGCACCTAGAGGGGGTAGGACACGGGGAATAACTGCTTCTTCGTGTTAGTGCATGTCATCGCGAGATAACAGACCAAGTCTATGTCCATTCTGTCACGGGATCGCCCGACGAAGACTTTGTCTTGGGGATGAACGCAGCCGGTCCTCGACGTTCCCGCCCGTGTGTGTGGTTTGTGAGCCACGTGCCACGTCAAGGACATGCATTGCTTATTCAAATATCACACCACCCCTGCATGCATATGCATGGGCCACACGCATGTACGGGTGCCCCCCCCCCCACGGGCGGTCTCCATATCGAGCACAGATCCGGTGGCCCCGACGGTCTAGGGCGTTATTCGGCACCAAGAGGGTGTAGTCCACGGTGAATAACTGCTACTCCGTGTTTGTGCATGTCATCGCGAGATGACAGACCAAGTCTAGGCTCGTTCTGTCACGGGATCACCCACCGAAGATTATGTCTCGGGAACGGACGCAGTCGGTCCTTGACATTCCTGCCCGTGTGTGTGGTTTGTGAGGCACGTGCCACATCAAGGATGTGCATTTCTTATTTAAATAGCACATCACCCCTGCATGCATATACATGGGCCACACGCATGTAGGGGTGCCCTCCCCCCCCTCGGGAGGTCAACATATCGAGCACCCATCTGGTGGCCCCGACGGTCTAGGGTGTTATTCGGCACCGAGAGGGTGTAGTCCACGGTGAATAACTGCTTCTTCGTGTTAGTGCATGTCATCTCCGTGTTAGTTCATGTCATTGTAATTTGAATACTAAATTGTTTTATATTTCTTCTGTATTAATTAGTAAAGTAAAAGCTATGGCGGACAATACCGGCAGAGAGAGAGAAGAGGAATTGTTCGACATCATACGCAGCCCTCACAGGCTAGATGATCTAAATGAAGATGACGGCTCCCAATATCTGAACAATACCGGATAGGTTATGAAAAGATATTCGATCTCGACGACCAAGCTGATGAAGTCATGAACTATGATTATGATGACACAGACAATGTTTGTGATGACACAGACAATGCTGATCTTCAAATAACAAAGACTTCCGGCGAGGTATATTTATATAAGCATGCATCCTGGTGACCATCACATGTTTTTTTATTGAAGATATATTAACAAATCAATCTTTCTTCTTTCAGCCCTCCGGATCGAGCAAATCTGCTTCTACATACAGCAAGACAAAGCGAGGCCCGGGCAGATTGTTGAAGGATGGTGTAAAGTACCACATCGAATCCACCAAACTTAGTGGCGAACCCCTCACGCCTAAGAACGTTGCGGACAAGTGGACTCGTCAGTGCGGAGTTCTTGTGAAGGACAAACTCCCGATCTCCATTCAAGAATGGAAAGAGCCAAAGACTAAACGTCCAGGTGTTACTTGGGTCGATGACAGAGCCAAAAAAGACCTGGTGAAATCTCTGATGGAACATTTCACCCTACCAGATCATTTCACTAAAGCAGATGTGGAGAAAGTCAAGGCCGCTGCTCTTAAGAAGATGGCAATTGCATTCAACACCCACAAGAAAACTGTATGGGCCAACTACCTCGCTAATGAAAGGAAGACTCCAGATTTCAAGGGAACACTGGAGAAGCACAAAGAGAACACTGGGACGATTTCGTGACCTTCAAGGATTCAGAATTATCTAAGGAACGGTCGATGAAAAACAAGGAAAATGCCACAAGAAAGACACAGTTCCATAGGCTGGGTCCAGGTGGCTACGCGGTGGGATTGCCTAAGTGGGATAAGTCTGAGCAAGAGATGGAGGGTGCAGGGGTCACTCCGATTACTAGGAGCTGGCCCCCAGGTGCAGAACTTGGTTCTATGCGCATGGGGGGGGCGTTGGACCCGAAGACAGGCCTGGTTTCGAAGAAGGCAAGTCTAAAAGGAGCCGAACAAAAGATACTTGACGCAATAGAAGAAGCTTGAGCGGGGGTGTTCATGCCCAACAGAGAGAACGACGAGCTTACGCGCGCCCTGGGAAATCCTGAATACCCGGGAAGAACACGAGGCATGGGCGTTATTCCCTAGTATGAGGGCTTTTCAGACTGGAATGACGACTATAGGTCCCGTGCAAGGAAGAAGATGGAGGAGGAGAAGAAGAGGAAGCTGGAGGAGGAGCAGAGGAAGCAGGACGCAGAACGCCTTCAAGGCCTAGAAGCAAGGCACGTGGACCTGGCACTCAAATTCCAGCAGCAGCAGGAGCAGATCGACTCACTTAGCCAGGAAAGGGGGTCTTAGCAGCGGCAGCAGCAAGCGAATGATCGTCCAACATTGGATAGCACCGTCCCATCCATGTCGAGAAGCAGCGTTGGTTCTGCCCCGGGCGACACACTGCTGGATACATACCCTGTGGATGACATCATAGAGAACACTAACTGTGAGTTACACTCCAAAATGAAGAACATATCCATGAAGGTGGCGGACGGTGTTGCTTTTCCAGTTACCCCCGAAGCAACCTACCATTGCATCCCTATTACAGAGGGCTATGCTCGTGTCATGGTTGATGAAGTGGTGGGCCCATATTCGGGGCTAATGCTTGACATTCCTGGAGGTGAAGACGAGCGCACACTGGGAGAGGCCATACATCGTGTCATCCTATGGAGAAAGGATTGCATCATCTTTCGAAGTCCACCGACACCGCGTCGTCTGCCGACTCCTCGAAGTCCGCCACCGAGTCAGCAGACTCCCGCTCCTCCAAGTCCACGAACGCGTGAGACGACTCCTCCTCGAAGTCCGCCACCTCCTCCAAGTCCCCGAACGCGTGAGCTGACTCCTCCGGTTTCAAGTCCGGCACAGCGTCATGCCACTTCTCCGGTTTCAAGTCCGGCACCGTGTCAGGCCACACCTCCTGCTTCAAGTCCGGCACATCGTCAGGCCACTTCTCCTGGTCCAACTCCACGTCAGCCGTCTCCGCCATCTCAGCAATCGCAGAAGAGACATGCCACAGCTTTGGTGCGTAGCGGTACGAGTCGAGGTAGTTCAGGAAGTACAGGCGGAGACAAGCGATATAAATATGGTCCAAGCCTCGCTCCTCTTCCTCAGAGGCCTTACGACATGACCGAGGAGCAAAACGCAGCCATAGTGCAAGCCCAAGTGGACGCCCATTTTGGACCGAAACCGGCACCGCCGCCAAAGGAGAAAGTGCCTGAGAAAGTAATTGACCACTTCATTCGTATGGCTAGAGAACCAGCTCCCAAGCCTGTTGACTCGGACTATGAGCGCCAAATCAGGAAACTACATCGAGAACGGCTAAAGAAGGAAGCGAGCTCGAGCTCGAGGCAACAAGCAGCTGGCAAAAAATGCGGGAAAACCGTTCCCCAGCTGGGAGAACAGGCGGCGCAAGCGATCCCCCCGCTTGTTGTGCCAACAACACATGAGAGGAGCACGCACGCCAAATATTATTGTGGGCAAACTGTTAGCGTTCCCCAGCAGGGCGATGTGGTAATAACGGAGGAGCATATAATGCAGGCTGAAATGCTCAAGATCTCTGTTGGACAACTCCTCGAAATCGAGCCCATGTCTCCGCTTAAAGAATCGGAAATAAAATGGAAATATGCCTGGGGCCAACCTTTGGTCCATCCAGACAAGGTCAAGGACCTCCCAACGAGAATGTATGAATTGCATCAATGGTACATGAACATTACCAAGATTTCCAATCGAGTGTCCCTCATGGTGAATGTCAAGAAGGAGCATTATTACCATGAGAAAGCTCTGTCCATTGAGTATACAGAACTTTTTCAGTTATACAATCAAGACGCACTCGACAAGTCTATCGTCAGTTGCTATTGTCTGTAAGTGATTTCTTTCTGTAATTTAAGTCTCAAGCTAATTATGTAGTGATAATTTTGATCAATCATTACATGTAATTATCCTCACTATATTCTTTTCTGTGGTATTATATGCAGGATGAAGATGTATGAAATGAAAAAATCTGGACGCTATGGCATTGGGTTCATTGACCCAAATACCATTAATGAGGACATATGGAAGTTTCCATTTTATCAAGCAGGTGTAGAGGAAAGCATGGTAGAGTTCTTGAAGCGCCTCAATAGCAATGAAGATATACTACTTCCTTACAACTTCCCGTGAGTCACACTGTCTTGTACTACAAATTCTGTTTTTGCTTACTAGCTAGCTAGATGTTAATAATTAAGTGTATACGGTTTACGGTAGTTGATTAATTTTATGCACATGCCCGCTTATTTAAGACATGCAAACGTGTGCGCATGCAGTTGGCACTGGGTCTTGATAGACATTAAAGTTGAGGAAGGAAAAGTTGAATTACTGGACTCACTAACTAAAGAAGAAAGTGACTTCACCATCGTGAAGGGGATAGTCAACAGGTAATTTCAATCATTATTAACTATATATATCTCGGCCTATTATTAGTTCGTCATTTCCTGATATGAACTATTTAATAACCCCTTTATTAATTTTCTTTACCGGCGGACAGGGCATGGGCAAAGTTCATCGCGGTGACTCCAGGCGAATGGAAACAAAGTTGTTTTGGCATCGACCAAAGGTAAGTAATTAAGTAGTACTAGCTAGCTACCATCTCTTTAATTCTTGTTTCAATATCATTAATTAATTATCATGCTTGATTAATCATTATCTGATTCAATTCCATTCTCGTAAAGGCCCTGAAGCAGGCGCCGGGGAATAATCTGTGTGCATTCTACGTTTGCGAGAACATTCGCATGATGACGTCCGAAAGGAGCAGATCTGATAGACAGGACTGGGTACGTTTGTCAGAACACTATTCACACCATTATCGATATCTAGTCACACAACTAACACACATGCATATTGATCTCCTTCTTAACAGTTCAAAGAGGTGCGGGATAAGCTCCTACCATCGGACCGCATACTAGCACTTCAATAGGAAATAGTCGGATTTTTGCTCGATCCAGGTCATAAATCCCAAAGGAGAATACTATTACCCGCTACCGCCCCCATGAACCACTTGTCATCGTGCTCCGGAGGCACCAAGGCAACATATGTAGGAGAAATTGTATATGTATATACATGTGTATGTGTGAATAATTGTGTTGGTTGTGAGACATTCGATGATATATATATATATATATATATATATATATATATATATATATATATATATATATATATATATATATATATATGCGGTTCTATACGTATGAGAAAATCTATTTATATATATGCATAACGTGTACAATTTGTAGTATCGTGAAATACCAGCAAACAAAAAAAATGGAATGGAAAATAAAGCAAAAAACCCCCAAACATTTAGTACCGGTTGGTGTTACGTGTACTACGCGCACCCGGGTCTGACTCGTGCCACGTGTTCGCACTTTAGCGCCGGTTCGTGACGAACCGGTACTAAAGGGGGGAGGGGGACTTTAGTCCCCACTCTTTAGTGCCGGTTGGAGAACCGGCACTAAAGGCCGTTATGAACCGGCACTAAAGGCCGGTTCTGCACTAGTGCTAGTGGGACCACATGTCAGTTAGAAAGAACACACACAAAAAAATATAGGATGTTGCATGTGCTTTGCCGAGAGCGACACTCGGCAAAGTACGCAGTAACTGACGGAGCCGTCTGTTGCGGACGGACATGCCACGTGGCTACTCTTTACCGTGAGCGGCTCTCGGCGTCTGCAGGGTTTGCCGTGCGGTGCCTCTTTACCGTGAGGCAGTGACGGCAAAGATTGCAGTTTGCCGTGAAGGTGGGTTTGCCGAAAGTGACACTCGGCAAAGGTTGCTTTGCCGAGTGTTCGTGTTTTAGCACTCGACGAAGAGCATTACACCCGGCGTACGTGAAAATTCCAGTAGTGATGGTGGTATTGGGTGGTAAGCTTGTTCCAGAATCAGCTGTGCCTGATTTTGGCTTGTACATAAGGGTTAGCGCTATGCACGTCTCAGCGCCCTAGCACCCTGTGTTGGTTGGTTCCATTGGCCATGCAACCTGAACCTTTAGAAGAACATGGCCTAGCTGGGCAAAACGTCCCCTCATGCTGGCAGTAATATATTAGTAGTGCCAGCAGAACGTTTCGTGGTACCTGCAGTAACTTATAAGTACCTTAAATCCTATCGTGTCTGGGATTTCCATGTGGTCTTTGCCTGGTTGCTAATGCCATGTAATGGCGACGTATTTTCGCAAGTAGCTCTGAGCTTTTTGTGAGCGCTATCATTTCCATTGGCTTAGTGAGATTCTCTACTGTCTACGGTGACTATGAGAAACACATTTCAAAATTAAAATCCTGCTCTTTTTCTCCCCACATGTTCATCTCTTTTGTGTAGCCTACAAATGAAAAATACTCTGGTCAAAGTTTGTGGATATAAAGAGGTCATCTAAGCACGCGATGGATTTGTTTTTGATTTTTTTGGAGGCTTCTAACTATGTAATTTCTTTGTTATTTTAAAAACTCGCTCCATGGAACCTGCGAACTAAACGTCCAAACTCTGTTCTATGGGCTATTTCATTTTATTTTGGGCGGGTTGAAGATGAGATACTCCGGTTAATATATAACACATATTTGTAGAACATTAAATCCAATTCAACATAGATTAAGTACGCAATGCTTATGATTCAAACTCTGTTTTATTATGGGATGTAGATCCCGTTAACTTTCTTGTTCAGGATGTAACCATTACCTCAAATGAATAAAGTGCACCACAAGGCATTCCCCTCAATAAAATCCAACCAACCATGCCAATTTCTTTTAAATTTGACCGCTATTTGCAAAAATTGCAAATCTGTATTCTTGAATTTTGTAATACATATCTGAAACCACAAAATTATTTGCACATTGCTGAAGTTGGGCTTAAGTAATTCCCAGCTAAATGATATCTTCAGCTGTGATTGTTTATTTTTGCGGGACCTGTGTACTTTGGACTTCTTATTTTTTAGTTGTTTAAGCTGGACGTGATACTGTGCGAGTTGGAGAAATAGCCTCGGAGGAGTTAAAAAGGAAGTTTACAAGGTGTTGGAGCAAAGCCTTTTGAGTCCGAGTTTTAGCCGACAAGGTCAAGCACACTTGGAGCAGCACTTTCAGTTGGCAGATGAGTAAGAGAGATGCGTATGCCGGTACTGCACACCGAGGCTCCTAGGGATAGCGTACCACTCAAATTCTTGATGCTTCCTATTCCCTAATGATCTTGTTGGGTGGAGGTTCTGTTCTATATTCTTACTTCCCATTGTTATCCTCTCAGCTGTCTTGTAAATTGTAATCCATTGATTCATTGATCATGGAAGCATGCATGTATTTATGCAATAGGTGTTGATGGATGGAGCGACACAAGTGCCTCAATAGCCACATGTATTATTATTCAAGTCGTGAGTACAACCGACATTGAATAAAATAAAACCCACAGTTGTGATCACACAATGCACATGAGGGCATGGGCTTAATAAATATGACATGCCAGAATTCCAAAGAGAAAATGAAATATTAAAGTACATGTAAAATATGCTGACTATCTAGCAGTTGGGGAAACAATGCCATGATGCCATGTCCGAACTATGTACCAACGTTGTAGGCATGTAAATATATACCGAGTCACCTCATCTGCCTACCGTTCATTTATAAATATCTAGCAAACAACTTCAGATTGATCGAGTAGTGTTGTATTAAGTCTAGCTAGGCAATGAAAGCTTGCCCCTTGACATCTCGCATCTAGTCGGAGAAGTAGACCGGTCATGAATTTTCGCATGGCGCGATCTCTTGGAAATGAGATGCATCGAGGATTTAACTTCAAGGTAGTTGACTCTAGAGGTTTCGGCCTTGTCCGAGAGTCAGCTGGACCTGATTTTGGCGCGCACATAAGGGTTGGCGCTATGCACGTCCCATCGCCGTTGCTTGGGTTGTTCCATTTGCGATGCTACCCAAACCTTAGAAGAACATGGCCTGGCTGGGCTAAGCGTCTCCTCACGGTGGCACTGATATGGCTGTACCTGCAGTAACTGAAGTACTACCTCCGTCTAGGTGAATAAGTCATTCGCGTAGTTCTAAGTCATCGATTTGAGAAATTAAATATGTGTTATATGTCATGAAAAATATATCACTAGATTTCTACACGAATGTAGTTTTTAAATATTTTTTTATCACATACATATTTAAATAGTTAAATTGTCGACCTAGAACTACGGGAATGACTTATTTACCGAGAAGGAGGTAGTATCTTAACTATCATCATGTCTGAGATCTTCATGTGGTCTGTGTCTTGTTGCAATGTTATGGCGATGCTCGGGGTTGGGTGCATGTGCATGTGCACGTTCGTAATTAGCTCTGAACTCTTATGGGCGTTGATTATTTCCATTCGCTTATATTCGTGAATCGTAGCTCTGCTATTAGCCGAGGAATGGGGTTTTTCTGGTGACTTTGCAGACGGTCCTGCAGTACATACGAGAGAAGGCAGAAAGTACAAATAGATCCATGCGAAAAATACATTTTTTTTATGTTCCTGCTTTTCTTTTCGCATGTACATGCTCGTTACTGAACAGGAGGATTTGATGAAGAGAGATTCTCATTTGTGGTGCTGTAGTTGTCTCCTTTTGCATAGCCCACAACTACAAATGAAAATATTTTTAGTCAAGTTTGTGGATATATAGAGGACATCTCTATGTACACGTGGGATTTTTTCTTCAGTTTTTTGGAATTTACGAAATATTACTTTTATGTTAATTCATAAAATGTTGGGCTTCAAGGGACTATGCCCTATGGGCTATAATGTGGAGCCTGTAATGCTCGCCAGCGTCGCAAGGATGGACGGATTCAATGTGTGATACCCCGATAAATATATCATACTGAGAACTTTTACAGTATCCTGGTACTCCCTAAGAGCAACTCTAGCAGACCCCGCATCCCACCCCGACCTGTAAAATAACCGACAAAATGCGGGTCGGGGTGGAAAAAGCAGCCCGATCAGACCCCGCATCCCGCCCCGGCCCGCAAAAAAATTTAGGGGGCGCGGCAAAATCCCGACCCCAACCCGGGAAAACGCGGGTTTTCCCCCGCGGCTGCGGTGCCCTGCATATAAGCGGAAGCGGTTGGTGGGAGGGGCATTTCATCCAGCGCTTTCTCCCACCAACCACCCCTCCTCTCCCTCTCGTGCCGCCGCCGGCCGCCGCCCAAGATTCCGGTGACAGCAGCTGGCAGGAGCACGCCGGAAGGCCTCCACGCGCACGAGGCCTCCCTTCCCTTCCCTTCCCCCTGCGTCGGCGGGCCGCCGGATTTGCAGATCTGCGGCACTTCATCGCGGGCGCCGGATTTGGCTTTTTCGGCCGCCGGTTGCTGCCCCAGGCAATGGAGTGGTCGGGGAGCCTCTCCCGCAGCCCAGGTAACGGCGCATCGCCGCATGCAGGCGCGGGTTCGTCCACCCGCCGCCGCCGAAGGTTTGCGGGCATGAATTCGTCCGGCCGTCCACCGGGCTCGGTGCTCGCGCAACGTCTTTGTGGCCTGCCGATGCCGCTCATAGAGTGTGACGACTGCCCGCGCCAAGTGCTGCGGTCACTTCGGGCACGCCGAAGCACCCCGGATGGGTGTTCTACAAATGCGAAAACGACGGGGTACGTGCACTTGCGGTAGCTCGTTCCATAGCTCATTCTTTTGTTCAACTGCGGTAGCTAACTTCGAGTTTGCTCATTCTTTTATGTAGGACGATGGATGCTCATTTTGGTTTTGGGAAGGCCAATACATTGATTTGTTGATAGAAAGAAACTTAATAGATGTTAGTGCACTCCTTAGTACAATCGAAGGCAATGATGCGACTGCATGTGCAACTAAAGGGGAAGCAACATCTACTTCTTTGAAACCAAAGATGAAGAATGAAGAAAGCAAAATCAAGAATGAACAAAGCAAGATCAATAATCCGCAGATCAACAATGAGTGCACGGAGAAGATATTGCTTCAACTAGTGGGAGCAGTTATGTAAGTTGGAAATCTTCTGAAATGCATACTTGTGGTTCTTGTTTTCTTTGGTTTTGCTATTCTAGCCAAGATTTGGTGATATCTTTTGTATCTAATGTTGTTGCAAAAGCAAAGAAAAGCATTATGCTAGGTCAATTTAAGTTTTACGGGCCGGGAGGAGCTGCGCCAGATCAGAACCCGCAAAAACCGACCCGTAAAAAAGTATATTCCACGAATATGCTTTTTTATGGGTCCATTATGCGGGGTCTGCATCTGTGCCAGCACGCGCCGGCCCACAAAAGTGGTTTTGCGTGAACTGCAAACGAGTTTTGCAGGCCGGCGGGATGCAGGGTCTGCTAGAGTTGCTCTAAGCAGAGGCAGGAGTACCACTCAAATCTAGCTCTTTATTGAAAAGGGCATTCTAGACACATTTGACCTCATCTAATCCCGGATCTCTCTCTAAAAAAAACAATTCCCAATCTGATCATAAATCTCGGCTCCCGGAAGAGAAACTCTCGGTGTAGTCTCTGTCATTTGACCTCGTCTAATCCCGAATCGCTCAAAAAATAAATAAATCCCAATCTGATCATAAATCTCGGCTCTCGTGGTGAGCTCTTCGTTCTTTCGCGCCGCCATGGCCGCTGAGGCCGCCGCCACTTGCACGCTCGCTTGCATCTCGTCCGCATCGCTCGTCTTCCCTATGGTGATCACGCCGCAGCCACCTCATCCCCTCCATGCTTGTCATTGCTGGATCCCAATCAAGCGATATACCGGAGTCTACCAGTACCCGATAATGGTGTGCAGTTCATCACGAGTCTCAGTCGGTGCCAATTCTACACACTGGCCGCCGGCATCTCTCCCGCTTGGTTTTTCATAAAATCCTATGATTGTTCGGATCCATGAATAACCAACAGTGATAGACTGAGTCTAGATGATCTGCAGCACACGTAACACACCAAAATTTGATATGGATAGAAAAATCAGTCATAACTGCCTCTATGATTACGTTTTTACCCCTAAGCTCAAGGTACTCCCAAGTGTTTTGAGGTAGTACTCCGTAGTAGTCACATTGGAGTACCAGATGAGATCAGCCATTGGATTAGGGGAAATGGAGGGCTCATATTGATTTCGGGGTACAGTAAAAGAACTCATAAAACTCCCCCCAATCCATACTTTGTGGCTCAAACAGATGTATCCGTCTAGATACATCCGTTTGAGCGGCAAGTAATATGGATCTGAGGCAGTAGTACAAATTTGTAGAGCATTAAATACGATCCAACATGTTAATTTCCTTCAAGATTCCACCACTATTTACAAAACGTGCATTGCTATATTAATTTAATGCACTCCATAATACATTAGTCATCAACCCATGCACCTCTATGGGCTAGCAAGAAAAGAGATATGTAAGCTGTTCTATAACTTTTGATATGTGTGAACATTGTGGAAAAGGAGAAAATGAAAAAATGTCAAAAAGTCTCAAGCCATGGCATTTACCAAAACTGAAGCAATTGAACGTATTCCTCGAATTTCTTCATGGTCAATGTACTGGACCATTTTACACATTCATTTTCTATTAGTTATATTAACCTGAAAATGCACAGGGGAGCATAATGTTTTATTAACTTGCAACATGCAGATAGTATTTCTTAAACTCGTAAAGCACCTTTTTATTCATTTGTTATCAACGTTAAACTATTTACTACATGAGTACAATAGACTCATGAGTGATAGAGTTAACTCCTGGGTGAGGTAATAACAATCGTTAAAAATCGCTTCTATAATGCATCGGCAGAACACCTGCTGTTTCTTCATACATAAATAAATCGTACAGGCTGCACTTCCTCTTTCATGATGCTGGCCACCTTGGTACTGTCTGAGATGAAAGATGATGATAGCTCAGTGGCAACCAATAGAAGCGATTTTACAATGTCTGTTCAATGTCTCCTGCTTCAGTCTGTTCAATGCCTTTGTCTATTGGGCATTTCTTATGCTAATTTTACAATCCAATTCAAAGCACTAAGTCTCTCTCCCATGCCATTTCAGAAGGTGGTTCAAAGAAGGAAGGATCCTGGGACAAGGTCAGAAGGGAGCGGGAGCCAAGGCGGCGGTGGCGGCAGTTCCTGGGACAAGGCGGCCAGTGGCGGATGGGGCAGCAACAAAGGCGGGGATGCCGGCAATGGTGGTGGCAGTGGGTGGTAAGCTTGTGTACATAAGGGTTAGCGCTGCACGTCTCAGCGCTCTAGCACCTGTGCTGGTTGGGTCCATTGGCTATGCATGCTACCTGAACCTTTAGAAGAACATGGCCTAGCTGCGCAAAACGTCCCCTCATGCTGACAGTAATATACTACTAGTAGTGCCTGCAAAACGTTTCGTGGTACATGCAATAACTTACGTACCTTAAATCCCATCGTGTCTGAGATTTCCATGTGGTCTTTGCGACTTTGCCTGGATGCTATTGCTATGTGATGATGACGCCCTGGGTTGGATGCAAGTGTATTCTTTTTATGAGTGTTATCATTTCCATTGGCTTAGTTAGATTCTCTACTCTCTATGGTGACTATGTGATTTTTAAAAATTAATCCATATGGAAACCACATTTTAAAATTAAAATCCTGCTCTGTTTTCTCCTCACATGTTTATCTCTTTTGTGTAGCCTACAAATGAAAAATACTTTGGTCAAATTTTGTGGATATAAAGAGGTCATCTAAGCACACGACATATTTTTTTGGAGGCTTCTAACTAGGCACTTTCTTTGTTATTTTAAAAACTCGCTCCATGGAACCTGCGAACTAACCGTCCAAACTCTGTTCTATGGGCTATTTTTATTTTATTTTGGGCATGTTGAAGGAGATACCCTGGTTAATGTATACTCCCTCCATCCCAAAATAAGTGTCTCAACTTTAGTACAACTTTGTACGAAGGGAGTAACACATATTTCTAGAGCACTAGATCCGATTCAACATAGATTACCTAGGCAATGCTTATGATTCAAACTCTGTTTTAGTTTGGAATGGAGACCCAATTAACTTTCTTGTTCAGGATGTAACTATTACCTCAAATGAATAAAGTGCACCACAAGTGTTCAAAAAATAAAGTGCACCACAAGGCATTTCCCTCGATAAAATCCAATCAACCATGCCAATTTCTTTTAAAATTTGTCCGCTATTTGCAAAACATGCAAATCTGTATTACTTGAATTTTGTAATGCAAGTTATGAACTATTACAAAACATGATCATCTCATACATCAACATATAACAAATCACATCTTGGCCATACCACATCACATCACATGCCTTGTAAAAACAAGTTAGACACCCTCTACTTTGTTGTTGCAATTTATTACATGGCTGCTAGGCAAACTATAAGAACCGTTCTTATCTACGCATAACCACAACGGTGATGAGCCTGTTTGATTTCGCTCCTGTGTCCCAAATGAGAGTAAGCTAGGGCCTCCCCGCCCGCTCCCGCTAGGGTTTCCCCCGTCGCCGGCGCGGGCGCCCCAGCGCCTCCCCCGCCCCTCTCCCCTCCCCTCCTCCTCCCCGTACCCCCCCCCCGAGCGAGGCGACCGGGGCGGCTCCCAGCCCGCGCCGCCTAGTCCGTCCCGTTCCTCTTCCTCCCGCCGCTGCCACCGGCCGGCGCGGACAGGCGCTGCCCACGTGGCGCCGTTTCCTGGCTGGCAGTGGCGGCCCCCTGCTCTTCCCCGGCGCGGATCCTCGGCTCGGGGAGCGGTGCTCCTTGGCCTTCGGCGGCCCAGCGGCCTAGTGGCGGCTGGTGGCGTCCTGTCGCGGTCGGGGCGACGCCCTTTGGCGATGGGGCGGCGAGATGCCGCAGGTCGGCCGGTGGCGCGAACCCGGCCCAGATCTGGGCCCTATGGACCCCATCTGGGTCCTAGCGGGCCGGTCTTCGTGTTGCCTCGCTGCTCTCTGCGCGGTGATGAGGTGGAGCGGCTCAGACGGTGGGCGGCGGCACCGTTGGCACGTCTTCTGCAGCGCGAAGGCAGGGGCTTCACGGGCATTTGAACGCCCAGCCGGACCTGTGTGCCCACGGGCCTGGTTTGCCCCTGCTATTGCGTCCGGTTGGTTACCGTCGTTGACGGTGGAGGTTGAGCCCTCCCGCGTACCGACGGTGCTGCTGCCCTAGTCCCGACTCCTCCTCATCATTGTGCAGACCCTACTTCGTGGTGCCGTGGTGAGACAGCGTGGAAGCTTAAGTCCGTATTGGCGCAGGGTGGTGGTCGGTTTGATGGCGCGCTCCAGAGCGCCTGAGGGGTGGGTTGGGATCAAGAGAAATCCCTGTCGGCTTGGCCGACACCGGCATGGCGGCGCCTGCGGGTGTCGTCAATCCTTCCTGGAGGGCGTCGGGGCGACCTTCCCTATCCCCTCACCGCGTACCGGGGGAAACCCTTCGCAGCAGCGTCGTCGTCGCCGCATCCCTTCTTGGAGGTGTTGCTTGGTGTTGGCATTCCAGAGTCATGGAGCTTGGCGGGAGTTCTCCGGCGGGCGGAGCGGTTGCGAGGCTTCTTCGTTTTTCGTTGATCCGCCGGTCTTGGCATTTGCTTCTTTTTTGTTTTCTCTTCCGTTTCTTTTTCGCCTGACTGTGCTACTTCCGCCCCCAGCACCTATCGTTGGTTGTATCGTGGTGGTTGCTTTGTAATACAAAGCGGGGGGAAACCCTTTCTCGGAACCACAACGGTGATATACAAGTTGCCTTTTAACCTGCTACAAGAACTGCCGTTGTCAAATCTAATCCAATCAAACATGCTAATTTCTTTTAAAGTTTGTTTCCTATTTACAAAACATGCAAATCTATATTACTTGAATTTTGTGATACATATCTGAAGTTGGATTGCGAGAGAGCAACATCGCAAAATGCTTTGCACTCTACTGAAACTGGGCTTAAATATTCTTCGCTAAATGTACTCTTTGGTTGTGATTGTTCATTTTTGCGGGAGTTGTGTAGTGTGGACTTTTTCTTTTGAGTTGTGTAAGTTGGACTTGATACTGTGCAAATTGGAAGAATATTCTTGGAGGAGTTAAAAAAGAAGTTTACAAGCTGTTGGAGCAAAGCCTTTTGAGTTTGAGTTTGAGCCGACAAGGTCAAAGCACGGCAAAATCTTCTACAAAACGCAGGGCGCCAACGTGGTGGTTCGGACTACACTTAGAGCAGGTCGGTGACCTATCAATATCTGCGGCAAGCCGGAGTAGCTACATGGGCAACACAACTTGGTGGAAAGGCATCACAACCAGCAGGGATGTCATCGAATTCTCCGAAGCTATTCAGGTATCACAACCATGACTTGGTGGAACAGCACTTTGAGTTGGTAGATGCGCAAGAGAGACGTGTATGTCGGTACTGCAGACCGACACAGCTTGGGCTATCGTACCGCTCAAATTCTTGATGCATCCTATTCCCTAATGGTCTTCTTGGGCACTGGTTCTGTTCTACCTCCTGACGGGCGACTAGATCCTTTCCCATTGTTATCCTCTCAGCTAAAATTATTTTGTGAGCCATCGAGCACGGAAATATGCAATGTATTTATATACTGGGTGTAGATGGATGGAGGGACACAAACTTTACAAATGCCTCAGTAGCCACATGTATTGTTATTTTGGTCCTTTTTTTGGAAAAGAAGGATCACCTTGGGCCTGAGTACAACCAACATTTAATAAAAAGTTGCAGTTGTATGACAAGAGATTGACAATGCACGTGAGAGCATTGGCTTCATAAATACGGTATGCCGGAATCCCAACGATTTCATTTTAATATTTTACATATAAGATATGACGAATACCTAGATACCGAGTCACCTCATGTGCCTACTGCTCATTTATAAATATCTGCCAAACAATTCCAAATTGACCTAACAATATTGTATTTAGTCTAGACAATGTAAGCTTGTCCCTTGACATGCCGCTTCTAGTCGGAGAAGTATACCGGTCATGGATTTTTGCATGACCAGATCTTCTGGAAATGAGATGCATCGAGGATTTGACTTTAAGTTACTTGATGTATGGGATTTCAGCGTTGTCCCAGAGTCAGATGTGCCTGATTTTGGCGTGTAAATGAGGGTTGGCGCTATGCACATCTAAGCGGCTAAGCACTTTGTGTTGGTTTGTTCCGTTTGTCATGTTACATGAACCTTTAGAACATGGCCTAGATGGGCAAAATGTTCCCTTATACCGGCAGTAATCTACTAAGTTAATAAGCTCCCTAGAAAACGTGGTGGCTTCAGGCTCCGAGGTTGTTTACAGGGCCCGTTTGTAAGAGTGTGCTTCATTGCTTGAGAGGTTATGGGCCTAATTACAGGTAATTGTGGTGTTTGTGTAGGACTCATGTCAATATCACCAGTATACATGAACACTACTACATGTAGCAACATCACAACGACCCACTCATGCGAATATCACCAGCATACATGAACAGTACTATGTGTAACAACATCACAAAAGAAAGAAACCACACACCTAATACAATCGAGAGTAAAAGAACTCGCCTGGCCATATCTCCAGCCAAGAAGCCAAGGAAAACATGGCATAGAGCAAATAGGCCACGTCATTACCGTTGAAGCCACATCCAAATCACAGCAACGACTACATAACTAACTGGATCAAGGTACCTCCCCACACATAGCGCCTAAAGGATCGACAAGTAGGTGGTAGGATCTTGCTGGACCTAAAGAAGAAGATGCACATGAGGCACCAACGATGGCTTACATTGCGCCCCGAAGGACCATGTCTTGAGAGGCAACCCAATCATGAAGTGAGGCGCCCCAAAATCCAGCATCGAAGACTCTCCGAACAGCCAAAGTGCCTTCATGAAGGGAATGACATCATGACGTTGCTGCCATCTATTCTAGTGAATCGGAACAAGGGTTTCCCCCGACGATCGAGGGGCACATGATCAGGGCCATGACGACGCCCCCAAGGAGGATACGACACCTGCAGGCATCATTGGTGCCATCATCGTCAAGCCGAGCGGAGATTTCGCCCTGACTTGTGACCGGATTCCAAACCATGGAGCCGAGTTGGGGGAGCAGGCTGTCAGCTGAGTCCACTATTGCAGGAGGGAGAGCCACACTCATCGATGATGAAAAGGTGACACCGGATGTCATCGACCTCTCCGCGCCACCAACAACGACTATGACCGACTATCCTCGCCATACCAAAGTGAAGACCCGACCGCCGCCCAGAGCCGCCACTCTGGGATCCAGGATCAACCCACCAGGTTCCCACTGCCGTACGTTCCGATTGCCGGACTGAGCCGACCCCAGACACCATCGACACCACATCCAGGCCTCGCTCAGACCATCCAGGCCCAACGCACCTCTGGTCCCCAACTTCACCGGCAGAGAGAGGCACCCACACGTGAAGCCACCGCCACCCTGGGCCGCCGGCCGGTGCTCGAGCCGACACCACCAGCAACATAATGAATCTTGGCAGAGAAACCCCTAATCCGCCGCAACCAATTGCCACGACCTCCCCACCCTGCCCCTGCCGGAGTGGTGTGGCCACCGCCCAAGCACCCAGACTCCGCCGCCACGCATGGTTCCTAGGGGTTGTGCATCAGTCGAAGGGCTTCTTGTGGAGGAAGGACGTGGGCCCGCCATCGCCGGCTTGCTACGATGTCGATGAGGAAATAAAGAGGAAGGGAGTTCGGAGGCGGCGACGGCTAGGCTTGGGCTGAGCCACCCCCTGGAGGTAGCACACGAGCAAAACTATTTGGAGGGGTATAGATTTGGTTTTGCATGATTTAACTCTTTGTTGGCGTATCTTGGTTATGTGTAACCTAGTAATGCAGAGCCCAGTGTGGTTCATTACAATTGTAGCCCTCGATACTATATTATGAATCAATAAAAAATGTCTTTTATCAAAAAAAGAATCACAAAAGAAAATAAGAGTAGTTAACATATGAAATATGATGAATGGCTAGCAGTTGGGAAAATGACCGGAAATTCGCAGGGGCAAGCAGGTGAGGGAGCATGCACCTTCCTAGCCCTGCCTGCCGCTTGTTTTCCTGGCGATTCAAAAAGTAGTTGTATCCCGCATGAATGCACAATAAGTTTTAAGTTTTAATATTTGAAACTGAAGACTTTGCATCTGAAACATACGATTTTCTCTGGTCGTTTGTATCAAGTTTCAAGGTGAACTTTAAGCAAATCTTTTGTCAGTTGCAGGTACTTAATTTATGATTTTGACGGTCACTCGTACTAAGTTTCAAAATCTGAAACTTATTTTTTTTTTCAAAAAATGGCAAAACATATGCAAAACGGATCTTATTTGAAAGCCCTCGTCGCGAGAAACACGAATGTGAAAACATAACTTAATTGGTGAACACCTGCCCTTAAAGTTTGTATTTCATTTTGCTTAAAGTTTAAATTTTCATGATTTCGTCGCGAGGATTTGACTTAAAGTTTCCTGATGACATACAGATGAACACAAACTTGTTAGTGCATACAAAGTTGTCTACATGGTGGTGGAGAAAAGCCTCTTGAATTCGAGTTTCAGCCGATGAGGTGAAGCGTTGTGCGCCCAAGCGGCATTGTTTTTAGTTGCCGGGGCCCAAGTGGCGGTTTAGACTACCCATGGATGGTATCTCACTAGTACAAATGCCCGTGCGTGCACCGGGAGAAAAAGAGGCACAATCTGCTTTTTGTTTTTTGAAAAGGGGCGCTTTATTACTTAAAAGTTTTAAGCATTACATCCGGCCTCTGCATAACTAAGATGCACACAGCCAAATAAGGTTCACTCACACAATAAAAAAATAAAAAGGCAAAATACAAAGAGACATGTAGAGTCCTTATAACGCCTAAAGCGTAGGGGGGCAATCCTAAAATCATGCTGCCACCCATGTTGGGTAAAAGTATCCCTCGCCGTAGCCTTCAATCGTGTACACACCTCCGTAAACATGTCTTGATTCTCCACGTGTTGTAGACGGGACCATAAACGAAGAGTCCCGGTACATTTCTAGATAACCTGCACCAGAGAAGTACTTTTATCAATAAACACCTTATCATTTCTACATAGCCAAAGCGACCAAATAACGACAAGCACTCCCACCCTAAGTAGCGTTCTAAACTTGTGATCAATCCCATGTAACCAGTTGCAAAATACATTAGCAACACTACAAGGAGGATACAATCCAGAAGCTAATTGGAGGACTAACCATATAGAACGAGCCAATTTGCACTGGAAGAATAAATGTTTTATTGTCTCATCATGGTGACAAAAGACACATTGCGGACTTCCATGCCAATTCCTCTTAATAAGGTTATCTTTAGTAAGAATAACTCCGCGACGAAGATACCATGTGAAGATTTTATTCTTAAGAGGTATCTTCTTCTTCCAGATCTTTTTGTTATTATCAACTGGCACATCAAACTGGATTAACGCTCTATACATGGACTCCACTGAGAATTTTCCATTCCCATGGAGATTCCATCGGAATACATCAGACCTATGTGACAATTGCACCGTAGACAACCGCTAGAGCAGGATGTTCCACGATTGAAGTCTGGGTCCAATTAAATCTCTTCTGAACGTCACATTTGGCGGAAATGATTCCAATACCGTGGCCATAGTATCACCCTTGTGGCGCACAATATTGTATAGAGCCGGATATTGTGCCATTATACACCATTTTTATATTTAATTTTAATAAACATCGATAATAAGGTTAAACTGATTAGTCCTTTTTGCAGCATGAAGTTCTTTTTTTTATGGGTACAAATTTGTATTCACCCGCAAAAAAAGGTATAAACGTGTATCACTCAAGCAGCAACCTTACACTCGTCTTTACACAAATCAGCGACCTCCAGGGGCCGGAGCCAAGCTAGACTATAGTTCTGCTTTCAGTTTTTGCAAAACTTGCTAAAATGTCACTAACTATATTTTGACCACAGCTGATATGAGTGATAGGGTCATACGTAGATACTTCAAATGCTTGATCTCCACCACCAAAGAAGCATACACAGACCTGTTTGTGTCCCTCCCATTCAGAATATTCACCGCTGAAAGTGAGTCCATCTCGATGCAAACTCGTAGTTCCGTTCGCTGTATAGCAATAGATAACCCCTTCAAGTTTGGACGTGAAGAAGCCAACATGCCATTCTTCATCTGATAGAAGAGTAGTTTTGCATAGAATATATTGTCAATTGTTTTTCTTTTGCTTTTCTGAAAATGCAAAAAAATCCTTATTTTTAATAAAAGTTGTGGTTTTCATAAAAACTAGAACACATTAGCTTCCACCCACTCATATGATGCATGCACCCAGAATATATATTTCTTCTTATTATTCCATCCACACGAGACATAATAATGTTACCAAGATAGCTTGTCATTCAACATGGATACATTGACAACAAAAAACAGTAACTATGTTCATACCTTGTGAGTTATATTCTAAGTAGAATATAGATGACGAAGAATCAAAGCTTCTCTGCATACTCATTCCTCAGTACACTTGTCGTGTAACAAGTTAATCTTGTGTCTTATAGAACTTAGTAGAGTTTAGTAACACTTGTATGTGAAAATGATCAACCAGATGATCTGCAAGAGAAGACTACCTTATCATATATTAGTATGTGACTCTCTTTCTTTGCTGTTGGTAACTTATAACGGTAATGCAGCACACGAAACTCAAGTCAATCAAGGTAATACGTATACTCCCCTCTGAAATACGCCCTTAACCACTGAAGAAAAAGAAGAAATAGTACTCCTGACAAAAAAAGAAAAGAAATAACAGTCAGCTCTATGTAAAAAAACAATAGAAGTAGAAGTTACGAAAGCCTGACCAGTCATTCCTGCCCACTAATCAAATTTGTAGCATTATCAACCATAAGAAACCATAAGCATTGCATTATTGCATACGGCTAAACTTGACATATATATACCACACCGTGCGTCCAAACCTATTTCAGCAAGAGAAAGAACTATTCTTTTAGTTTTACTTGATTTTTGTTAGCAAGTAATTGTTGGAAGTGTAGCTGTGCGATGCCAAATTTACATGGACCATATAAACTACAGTAAGCTGATGTTAGCTATTAGTATAAATTTGACTCTGCCATGTCTGGATTGCAAAAAAATTTATGAGCTTACCTGAGTACAATGACGCTGGTCCAGCTTCTTGGTGGAAACCAGATGTCGTCTTGTTGCTGGAGCTGGACTACTCACTGGGACATGATTCTTCGGAATACTTTCTGTTGTTGGACACTCTCGCTGGATTGGCACAACGACTTGTCTGGCCACATGAGGATAGCACTTGTCGTCGAGTATGGAGCATCATACCATGCTTATGTTAAAACCCCCAAAACTAAGATAAGATACATAGAAATCCTAAGAGTATGTGTCAAAACGACCTGATCGTGAATTACAAAATCTGTTTTGAGGGGAAAATAAATAAGAAGAATGCATTTTTGTGTTAATTACTTCCTCGCATCAATTTAAACTACTAACTGTTGCAGCTAGTTTCACAAAGGAAAGAAGATGGCAAAATAATACTCCCTTCGTCCCAAAATAAGTGTTTCAAACTTAATACAACTTTACACTAAAGCTAATACAAAATTCTGACACTTATTTGGGGAAGGAGGGAGTACAAAGTTTCCATCATATAACCATATATGATCTGTTCAAAAGTACCGAGCGTCATTCTTGAAAAAAAACTATTCTCACATAGAAAGTGTCTCTCCTATTTCTACCTAATATTAATATATACTTGTCGTAAAAAAATATTAATATATACTTACAATAGTTGAAAGGAGTAAGTTTTCTTCCTTCGTTTTTCATCGCGCACACCTATTTATTTAGCTTGTTTACTGCAAATATAAGCACGAACAATGGGCTCCCAACATTATAAAGTACTAATTTCATTACATAATTTCTCTCCATAGCCAAGGCAAGCAAGTGCAACACCACCATGTTTGGTCACCCATTTTGTCTGCTAAATTCGATTGTACCAGCTATATTTTATGTTAAAACATCAAACAATGCCTATCCTTGAAATGAAAGAACAACTTTAATCAGGTGGTCCCGGTAGACACATCAAAGATGATTATTATATAGCACAATGTCGGTGCTTCCCTACAGATCATTAAACTATAAATTCAAACGGAGTATAGAACGAAAAAAAAATAGCATTATCAATAAACCTGGAGTAGCAACAGCTATAAGCAGACCAACCCGGCGCAAGCGCCGTCCGTGTCCGGGGAGAGCCACGATAACCACTCGTGTTTCTCTTCCTTGGCCATGCCGCGTGCATTATTATCTTCGTAGGCCACACGCACGTCTTCTGTTGCTAAATTCTGTGGCTAATAGTTTTCCAATAAGATGACACACTGAAATCAACCTGTTAAGGCCAACAAACTGGTTGAGATGTTTTCAGCTCAGGTGTCAACCACCATTAGTGCAGAACCGGCCTTTAGTGCCGGTTCGGCAACCAGCACTAAAGAGTGGGGACTAAAGGTCCCCCTTTAGTACCGGTTCGTTACGAATCGGCGCTAAAGTGTCACCACGTGGCACGAGCCAGACCCGGGTGCGTGTAGGACATTAGTACCGGTAGGTAACACCAACCGGTACTAAATGTTTGGGGGGGGGGGGGGGGGGTTGGCTTTGTTTTTCATTTAATTCTTTTTTGTTTGCTGGTATTTCACGATACTACAAATTGTACACGTTATGCATATATATAAATAGATTTTCTCGTACGTAGAACCACACACACATATATATAAATATATATCATCGAGTGTCTCACAATCAACACCATTAATTATCCACACATACACATGTATATACGTATACAATTTCTCCTACATGTTGCCTTGGTGCCTTCGGAGCACGATGACAAGTGATTCATGGGGGCGGTAGCGGGTAATAATATTCTCCTTTGGGATCTATGACCTGGTCAAGAAACAATTCGGCTATTTCCTCTAGAAGTGCTAGTATGCGCTCCGCTGGTAGGAGCTTATCCCGCACCTCTCTAAACTGTTAAGAAGGAGATCAATACGCATGTGTATTAATTGTGTGACTAGATATCGATAATGGTGTGAATAGTGTTCTCACAAACGTACCCAGTCCTGTCTTTGAGATCTGCTCCTTTCGGACGTCATCATGCGAATGTTCTCGCAAACGTAGGATGCACACAAATCATTCCCCTGCGCCTGCTCCAGGGCCTTTACGAGAATGGAATTGAATCAGATAATGATTAATCAAGCATGATAATTAATTAATGGTATTGAAACAAGAATAAAAGAGATGATAGCTAGCTAATACTACTTAATTACTTACCTTTGGTCGATGCCAAAACAACTTTTTTGCTCATATGCCTGGAGTCACCTTGATGAACTTTGCCCAAGCCCTGCCCGCCGGCAAAGAAAATTAATAAAAGAGTTATTAAATAGTTCATATCAGGAAATGATGAACTAATAATAGGCCAATAATGATTGAAATTACCTATTGACTATCCCCTTCACGATGGTGTAGTCTTTATCTTCTTTAAGCAGTGAGTCCAGTGGAAATTGCATGCGCACAAGTTTGCATGTCTAAATTAAGCGGGCATGTGCATAAAATTAATCAACTACCGTAAACCGTATACACTTAATTATTAACATCTAGCTAGCTAGTAAGAAAAAAAAGAATTTGTACTACAAGACAGTGTGACTCACAGGAAGTTGTAAGGAAGTAGTATATCTTCATTGGTATTGAGGCGCTTCAAGAACTCTAGCATGCTTTCCTCTACACTTGCTTGATAAATTGGAAGCTTCCATGTGTACTCATTAATGATATTTGGGTCAATGAACCCAATGCCATAGCGTCCAGATTTTTTCATTTCATACATCTTCATCCTGCATATAATACCACAGAAAAGAATATAGTGAGGATAATTACATGTAACGATTGATCAAAATGATCACTACATAGCTAGCTTGAGACTTAAATTACAGAAAGAAATCACTTACAAACAATAGCAACTGACGATAGACTTGCCGAGTGCGTCTTGATTGTATAACTGAAATAGTTCTGAATACTCAACGGATAGAGCTTTCTCATGAAAGTAATGGTCATGCTTGACATTCACCATGAGGGACTCTCGATTGGAAATCTTGGTAATGTTCATGTACCATTGATGCAATTCATACATTTTCGTTGGGAGTTTCTTGACCTTGTCTGGCTCGACCAAAGGTTGGCCCCGGACATGTTTCCGTTTTATTTCGTCCTCTCTAAGCCGAGGCATGGGCTCGATTTCGAGGAGTTGTCCAACAGTGATCTTGAGCATTTCAGCCTGCATTATATGTTCCTAGGTTATTACCACATCGCCCAGCTGAGGAACGGTTTGCCCACAATAATATTGGGCGCGCGTACTCTCATGTGTTGTTGGCACCACAAGCGGGGGGATCGATTGCGCCGCCTCTTCTCCCAACTGGAGAACGTTTTTTCCGCATTTTTTGCCAGCTGCTTGTTGGCTCGAGCTCGAGCTCGCTTACTTCTGTAGCCGTGCTCGATGTAGCTTCCTGATTTGGCGCTCATAGTCTGAGTCAATAGGCTTGGGAGCTGGTGCTCTAGCCATACGAATGAAGTGGCCAATCATTTTCTCAAGCACTTTCTCCTTTGGCGGTGGTGCCGGTTTTGGTCCAAAATGGGCGTTCACTTGGGCCTGCACTATGGCTGCGTTTTGCTCCTTGGTCATGTTGTAAGGCCTCTGAGGAAGAGGAGCGAGGCTTGGACCATATTTATATCGCTTGTCTCCGCCTGTACTTCCTGTACTACCTCTACTCGTACCGCTACGCACCATAGCTGCAGTGTGTCTCTTCTGTGATTGCTGAGACGGCGGAGACGGCTGACGTGACTGACGTTGTGCCGGACTTGAAGCAGGAGGGGTGGCGCCCTGACGCTGTGTCGGACTTGAAACCGGAGGAGTGGGCTGACACTGTGCCGGACTTGAAGCAGGAGTCTGCTCACGCGTTCGGGGACTTGGAGGAGGTGGCGGACTTCGAGGAGGAGTCGTCTCACGCGTTCATGGACTTGGAGGAGCGGGAGTCTGCTGACTCGGTGGCGGACTTCGGGGAGGAGTCGGCTCACGCGTTCGTGGACTTGGAGGAGCGGGAGTCTGCTGACTGGGTGGCGGACTTCGAGGAGGAGTCGGCAGACGACGCAGTGTCGGTGCACTTGGAAAGATGATGCACTCCTTTCTCCATAGGATGATACGATGTGTGGCCTCTCCCAGTGTGCACTCGCCGTCACCTCCAGCAATGTCAAGTGCTAGCATCGAATATGGCTCCACCACTTCATCAACCATGACACGAGCATAGCCCTCGGGAATCGGGATGCAATGGAAGGTTGCTTTGGGGGTAATTGTAAAAGCAACGCCGTCCGCCACCTTCATGGATATGTTCTTCATTTTGGAGTGTAGCTCACAGTTAGTGTTCTCTATGATGTCATCCACAGGGTATGTATCCAGCACTGTGTCGCCTGGGGCAGAACCAACGCTGCTTCTTAGCATGGATGGGACGGTGCTATCCAATGCTGGATGATCATCCGCTTGCTGCTGCCGCTGCCGAGACCCCCTTTCTTGGCTAAGTGAGTCGATCTGCTGCTGTTGCTGCTGGAATTTGAGTGCCAAGTCCGTGTGCCTTTCTTCTAGGCCTTGAAGGTGTTCTGCGTCCTGCTTCCTCTGCTCCTCCTCCAGCTTCCTCTTCTTCTCCTCCTCCATCTTCTTTCTTGCACGGGACCTATAGTCGTTGTTCCAGTCCGAAAAGCCCTCATACCAAGGAATAACGCCCATGCCTCATGTTCTTCCCGGGTGTTCAGGATTTCCCAGGGCGCGCGTAAGCTCGTCGTTCTCTCTGTTGGGCGTGAACACCCCCGCTCGAGCTTCTTCTATTGCGTCAAGTATCTTTTGTTTGGCTCCTTTTAGACTTGCCTTCTGCGAAACCAGGCCTATCTTTGGGTCCAACGTCCCCCATGTGCATAGAACCAAGTTCTGCACCTGGGGGGCCAGCTCCTAGTAACCGGAGTGACCCCTGCATCCTCCATCTTTTGCTCAGACTTATCACACTTAGGCATTCCCACCGCGTAGCCACCTGGACCCAGCCTATGAAACTGTGTCTTTTTTGTGGCATTAGCCTTGTTTTTTATCGACCGTTCCTTAGATAATTCTGAATCCTTGAATTTCATGAAATCGTCCCAGTGTTCTCTTTGCTTCCCAGTGTTCCGGTGAATTCTGGAGTCTTCCTTTCTGTAGCGAGGTAGTTGGCCCATACAGTTTTCTTGTGGGTGTTGAATGCAATTGCCATCTTCTTAAGAGCAACGCCCTTGACTTTGTCCACATCTGCTTTAGTGAAATAATCTCGTAGGGTGAAATGTTCCATCAGAGATTCCCAAAGGTTTTTTTTGCTCTGTCGTCGACCCAAGTAACACCTGGACGTTTAGTTTTTGGCTCTTTCCATTCTTGAATGGAGATCGGGAGTATGTCCTTCACAAGAACTCCGCACTGACGAGTCCACTTGTTCGCAATGTTCTTAGGCATGAGGGGTTTGTCATTAGGTTTGACGGAGTTGATGTTGTACTTTACACTGTCCTTCAACTTTTTGCCCGGGCCTCACTTTGTCCTGCTGTCTGTAGAAGCAGATTTGCTCGAACCGGAGGGCTGAAAGAAGAAAGATCGATTCGTTAATATATCTTCAAATAAAATAAAACATGTGATGATCACCAGATGCCTGCTTATATAAATATACCTAGCGGGTAGTCTTTGTTATTTGAAAATCAGCATTGTCTGTGTCATCATAAACATTATTGTCTGTGTTATCATAATCATAATCATAGTTCATGACTTCATCAGCTCGGTCGTTGAGATCGAATATCCTTTCATCACCCTCTCCGGTATTGTTCAGATATTGGGAGCCGTCATCTCCTTCATTCAGATCATCTAGCATGCGAGGGCTGCGTATGATGTCGAACAATTCCTCTTCTCTATCTCTACTAGTATTGTCCGCCATAGCCTTTAGTTAACTAATACAGAAGAAATATAAAACAATTTAGTATTCAAATTACAATGCATAGATGCAATCAATAAGGAAAAACTGAATCATATAGTACATAATATATGCATCGTCTCGATTAATATATAATCTCGAATACATCATCGTCTCGAATAATATATATAATCTCGAATACATCGTCTCAAATATTATATATCGAATACATCACTGGCTAGGTACCTAATAAACCCTGTTCAAGAATTCATCCGATTAACAAGTTAACTTGCCGATTAATCCCTAGTCGTAGGGTCACCGAGTATCCTATAAACTGATAAATCATCCGATTAATTGATTAAATGGCCGATTAACTTACCGATAGCCGATTAATCCCCTACTCACTAGCCAACCGAGCAGCTACCAGTTAACGATTTCCTCAACAATGCTAATAAAGATAGAGTACTACAGAAGAATCTAGGGCACCACTCGCGGTTCCTGGGGCACGTGCGGTGGACACCCAAAGAGAAGGAACCATCACAGGATCATATCTCCGGTCATCTGCCCAAAGAACCTGCCAAGTAGTGGAGAACCTGACGTCATCCATAGCAGCCATGTAGCGCTGGACGTGCTCGTCTTCCTCCCTGACACGGTGACGTACCACCTCCGGCGGGGCCGGCTGCCTCTGCACCGAATGTGGCCCACGCGAACGCCACCAAAGGAGAGCAGGGTCGACGACGGGACCCGAGGCTAGGTTCCTCACCAAGCGGCGCCCCCCTCCAGGTAGCACCTCCCAGTGCCAGCCCGGCGGAGCCCAGTCCCGGACATGGGTCCTCTGAAGCATGACGTCGTCGCGAACGGGTCGACGGCGAGGATGTGGGCCGGGCATATCATCGAGAACAAATACTATATGCCCGCAAAAAGTAACATTTTTTAAATGATTGGATTGTGATAACTAAAATTATATATGCAAATTCTAACAATTTGACATTAATCTAATTCAACTAATTCTAAAATTTCTAACATTTCTGATTATATAACTAACATTTTCTATAACATTTCTAATATTTCTATAACTAAAAAACAAAAAAATTGCTAACATTTCTATAAATATTTCTATAACTAAAAAAATAGAAATTTTTTATAACATTTCTATATATATATATATAACTAACATTTCTAATATTTCTATAACTAAAAAACAGAAAAAATTCTAACATTTCTATAGATATTTCCATAACTAAAAAACAGAAAAGTATCTATAACTAAATTTTATAACAAAAAAACTAATGTGTGTGTGTGTGTGTGTGTGGACATGGCGGCCGGGGCATGAGCTCATCGGCGAGGCGACGACAGGGCGACGGGACGGGGCGGCGACGACGGGGCGGGGCACGACAATGGGGCGGTGCGCGACGACGGCGACGGGGGCGGCCAGGGCGGCGACGGCGACGGGGGCGACCGGGGATGACGGCGACGGGGACGGCCGGGGACCACGGGGACGGGGACGGCCGGGGCGGCGACGGCGACGGGGGCGGCGACGAGGGGCGGGGACGGCCGGGGCGGCGACGGCGACGGGGGCGACGACGAGGGGCGGCGGCGACGCGGCAGAGGAGAAAGACATAGGGAGAGATGAGAAATGATTTTTTTTGAAGTGGTTTCTTATATAGGACACCCCTTTAGTATCGGTTGGAGACACCAACCGGTACTAAAGGTCTATTTTGGCCAGGCCAAGCGGTGGGAAGCGCCCCCCCTTTGGTACCGGATGGTGGCTCCAACCGGTACTAAAGACCCCACCCCCCTTTAGTACCGATTGGTGCCACGACCCGGTACTAAAGGTGTGTCCTGGCGCAGGTCCGTGCGGCAAGTTTTGTCCCACCTCGCTAGCCGAGGGGCGTCCGCACTGATTTATAAGCCTCAGTGCAGTAGCTCTCTCGAGCTCCTCTCCAAAGCAGGCCTACTAGGCCTACCTGTTCTGTGCTGCCCTATGGGCCTAGTGGGCCTTTGCGGGCCTGCATCCTGGCCCAACAAAACATTGTGTTTCTAGTCGTATGCAGGCCGCTCTGGCCCATTAGGCGGGCTTTTTTATTTTCTTAATTGTTTTTGCTTTATTTATTTTTGTTTTAGTTATTTTGAGTTTTTTTGCTGTATATAGAGTTTCTTTGTGAATATTTTTGCTTTAGGTTAGTGCCGGTAGTTTTCAAATTTGAATAGTTTAAATTTTGAATTATTTGAAATTTGTGTGAATCACTAGTTTGTGAGTAACTTAACTTTGAAAATAGATTTTTCAGTGATTCTTTTTTCTTATGTTTAATATTATTAGTGTGTTTTATCATTATATTCAATTTGGTAATGCTTAGGTTATTTAAAAAATGAAATGCCTTTGTAACAGATGAGTTTTCGTCCGAAACCCTGATACTTCGAAAGAGATTGTCCATTTTGTACACGAAGTGCATCCAGTTTTTGCCGTAACCCTATCTACTTTTTTGCACATGCTATGTGGGTGAAATTATGATGACATGCCAACTTTCAACCTTTTCTGAGTTCATTTGAAATGCTTTTCAATTTCAGGGTCATTTAGCTGAAAAAATCAGTAAATGCATGAAAGAATTTGTTTGCACATAAAATTTCTTCGCGTATCAAATGCCAAAACACATAACTACCGTAACTATTACAGAGATTCCCTCTTGGGGGTGAACACAAAAGAAAGTGATGATAGTGAAGCCGATCACATCCCAGATCTTTGGGTGTGAAACTTGTTCTTCGCGTGTGTCCCTTTGCACCGTAGCCATGGAAAATCTTCATCATTTAACTGGATGCGCGGGTCAATATTCACTGTGAATGGAGCAATTTTATCTAACTTTTCATAATCTTCTGACATGTCTGTCTTGTCATCCACTCCCACGATGTTTCTTTTCCCTAAAAGAACTATGTGGCGCTTTGGCTCGTCGTATGATCCATTCACTTCCTTATCTTTTCGTTTTCTCGGCTTGGTAGACATGTCTTTCACATAAAAAAACCTGCGCCACATCATTGGCTAGGACGAATGGTTCGTCTGCATACGCAAGATTGTTGAGATCCACTATTGTCATTCCGTACTGCGGGTCTTCCGTTACCCCGCCTCGTGTCATATTGACCCATTTGCACCGAAACAAAGGGACCTTCAAACCACCTCCATAGTTAAGTTCCCATATGTCCTCTATGTAACCATAATATGTTTCCTTTCCCATGTTGGTTGTTGCATCAAAGCGGACACCACTGTTTTGGTTGGTGCTATTCTTATCTTGGGCGATCGTGCAACATGCAACTCCAATTCCATCTTCCATCTTCTCCCCCTTAATTCTTTTCAATTTTTCTTTCAAATACTCATTTTCTCTTTCAACTAAATTTAACCTCTCAACAATAGGGTTGGTTGGAATTTCCGGTTCACATACCTCATAGATAAAAATATCTATGTCAACTTGATGGGCATAATTTGTCATAAACACGAAATGCAACAACTAGTTTTAAAAGAGAATATACCACATCCGAATCATAACAAGGACGTGGGCCGACGGGACGGATATCAAAACCATGTCACTATGTATAACAAACAACGTACGGGTAAGATAATTATACGAGTAACTATATATCCAAATCACATAAACATCAATTTGGTAATGTAAAACATTCATGAACAAGAGCCTCGCCACAAGGTGGTGCCAGCGACGGGACGGTGCGGGCGATCGACGGTGGTTACGACGGAGATTTAGAAGGCACTAAGTAAACCACACCTACATATGCAAACTAAGTGTTGTTTTTGACCTCAAATTGCATATAAATCAAATACTAGCACATATAATTCCTCCCAAATTACTAAACTCACAAATTAATCACTATACAAAGCATTGCAAGAGCTAATCTAGCAATGAGAGATGAAAGGACAAAGTTGCTAACCTTTGTGATCATTTGAATGGATGGGGGCCTTCAAATCTTGACAAATTTTGGGCAAAATTTGTAATGAGATCGAAGAAGAGAGGGAAAGAACAAAGGAAGTGAGGGGAAAGGGGAAGAACAGAGCGAGCTCGGGTGGACGAAGGGTTTATGTACGTCGACCTTTAGTACCGGTTCGTGGCACAAACCGGTACTAAAGGTGTTGGAGGGGACCCAGACTGACAACATCCTGCTACCACTCTCTTTAGTACCAGTTCGTGGCACGAACCGGTGCTAAAGGTTCGCCATGAACCGGTACTAATGATAGCGGCCGGCTAGCCATTGGAACCGGCACTAATGTACACATTAGTGCCGGCTCAAAAACAAACCGGCACTAATGTGTCTCAGATTTGACCATTTTTCTACTAGTGCACTGAACTTAATAAAGAAAAAGAAGAAGAAGATAATTCCCCTTGCCATGAACACAAGAACGGAGTGTAAGAAGTTAATCAGGTGGGGTTCGATCCAATCGTCGGCCCCTGCGCGCATATGCATGGGTTTATGCCCATCTCTATGATAAATTGAATTTTGTTTTTGTTTGGTTTATAACAGCAGCCACCTCTGTTGACATATAAATGTATTGCTTAATCTCTTCCATCATATCGGTCTTTTGATTGCATTGGCTGGAACATGCACTTCTACATGGTATTAGAGCCAAGAGGTCTTGAGTTCAAGACCCGGCTGACGCAATTAAATTGCAGCCCACTTTCAGTCCACGTTTAGGTCTGAGGGAGCCACACGTGAGGGGAAGTGTTGACGTATAAATGTATTGCCTAGTCTCTTCCATCAGATCGGTCTTTTGATTGCATTGGTTGGAGCATGCACTTCTACAACCTCCTCGTCATCTCACTGGGATGGCAGATGCAGAATGCCAATGACGGCTTACCTATGTGTACACCAAAGGATTGTATATTACAATGGGTGGGAATCACCAGACGGCACTCTCACCTAGCAGTACCGTAGCAGTGCAGGAACACCCACAGCAGGGCAGCATTCAGGAGCGTACTGAACACCCATGCCCTGATGCCGCTGCGCCCGTCGGCCGCTGCCCCGCCGAAGTGCATCCACACGACCCCCGCGTGGCACACCAGGTTACACCCCAACAGCCCCAGCTGGCAGGCGAACGCCACTGGCACCGACCCGCTTCGGGCGGCGCTGCGCCACATTAGCCCCGCGTTGTCCAGCCAGAACCGGAACCTGAAGGCGACGGTGTGGGCCAGCATGGAGGCCGGGATGTCCAGTGTTAGACTGTATATATGTAGACTCTGTATACATCTTGTATTGTACCTCTTGGTACCTCTATATATATTAGATACCCACACCCGTTTAGGGTGTCGAGCAGTTTCCCAACCATATGTTTTACCTGGTATCAGCTTAGGTTACAATGTCTTCCGCTGCCCCGCTGCCGACGCCATCGCGCTGACATCTGTCACCGCCACTGTGCCGGCCCTTGCTCCCACATCGCCTTTCCTCTCTTCTCGGCCCCTCGCGGGATGGTGGAAAGCCCAGTCTTCTGGTGGAGTACCTCCAAGATCCCCGATCAGATCGGGCACCCAGGGAGATCTGCCTCCACCGGTCTCCTCCGGTGGCCCGTCTTCCTCAATGAGATCGCTGCACCACCACCCTATGCCTCCTATGCCGAGCTATGGCGTCCAATCTGCTCCATATGGCGCTTCTGCATCATCCTACGGTGCGATGCCGCCGTCGTCATTTTCCTGGCCGCCGGCCCCCTACGCTCCGCCGCCTCCACAACCCTACGCGGCACCGTCGTAGCAACCCTATGCGGCGCTGCCTCCTCCGCTGCCCTACGGGGCCACGCCTGCCTCGACTTATGGGGGCCCCGTTGCATCTACCTACGGTGCCCTAGTTGCTGCTCCTCATGGCGCCTATCCACAATATGGTGCCGCCGTGCCTGCCTACGGCGCCTACTCGGCGATCTCTACTCATCCAGAGACGGCCCCGTCGATGGGTCTTTATGCACCACAGGCTCACGTTGATCAAGTCGCGGCGCCATCACCGTTTTACTTCTCGCATCTTCTATTAGTGAAGCTCACGCTAGACAATTATTTGTCGTGGCGTGCTCAGGTGTTGCCTCTTCTGCGGAGACGCTACTTGGAGGGGTACATTGACGGATCTATCCCGTGCCCACCGCTGCATCATCCGGCGTACCACACATGGGTGGCCCAGGATTAGGCTATCCTTTCTGCTATCCAGTCTTCGCTCACTCCGAGCATCTCGTCGACGGTCATCTTCGCCACTATGTCCCCGGAGGCGTGGGCGGCGCTTCACACCAGCTTTGCCTCTCAGTAGCAGGCGCGTCCTCACTCCATACGCACCGAGCTGGCCGAGACCAAACTTGGCGAGCTTAGCATCACAGACTACTTCGACAAGATGACCAGCCTCGCTGACACGTTGGCCTCTGTTGGTTAGCCGCTTCTTCCTGAGGACTTCACCACCCATGTGCTTACCGGTCTTGATGATGACTATGATAATATCATTGAGAACTTCCATCGCCACGATGATCCGCTCCCGCCTTGAGAGCTCTATGCGCGCCTCCTCGGGTGTGAACAGTGCATCAAGGCGCGCCGTGTCTCCCCGAGCTTCATCTCCGCCAATGCCTGACTCGCAGTAAACCTCAGAAGCCGTCACCACCTGGTGGAAAAAGGTGCCCTCACCGCAGCAAGCCCCACGGGGCGTTGCGCCATCCATTACCGGCGGAAGCCGCCCAGTTGCTTGTTGTCCCTGCTGAAGTGTTGGTGGGAAATGACACCTATGGGATCACAAGAATCCCTACTACGGTTGCGGGGCGCGGGATCGTGAGTAGAGCGGGACTAGCAGACAGCACAAAGGGATTTACCCAGGTTCGGGCCGCAAAGATGCGTAAAACCCTACGATCCTGCTTTGGTGGTTATATTAGTGTTCTTGAGCTCTGAACTAGCTCTGGGTGCTGTGGGGTTCAAAAGAGCCGAATCCTTTCTTTGTGTGCCATGGGCCTCCTTTTATAGGCGAAAGGGGCTGCCACAATGGCACACAGGAGGTGGAAAGTGCTACAGCGTTGTGAAGTTATCGCTAGTATTACAGGACAAGACGCATTCAATGCGGGGCTTAGGTGTCCTTCACTTTATCGGGGACGGGGGTGAGGCCCTTCCCGTCCGTCGCCGCCCCTCCTAGCTTCGACACGCGCCCCGGCCAGCGACGCAAGCAGTGCCATGTAGGCAGGTAGGCAGCTGAGGTGGCGTGGTGGTAGAGCCTCCACAAAGGGCCGCATGTTGCCACACAGGTGCCTGCCCAGCTGGTTGGGTCGGCAGCTGCATGGGAACGGTGGCAGTGGATACTTGCTGGCGCGGGCCTGGCAGTGGCCTTGCCGGTGCGCTTGGCGAGGGTCTTGTCGGGTGATCTGGCAAGGGTCTTGCCGGGTGGCCCGGAAAGGGTCTTGCCGGGTGGCCCGGCAAGGGTCTCGCCGTGGCGCGCTGGCTTCCATGGCAAGGATCTTGCCGGGGGTCCTGTGGGTTTCTTCTGAAGGAAATATGCCCTAGAGGCAATAATAAAGTTATTATTTATTTCCTTATTTCATGATAAATGTTTATTATTCATGCTAGAATTGTATTAACCGGAAACATAATACATGTGTGAATACATAGACAAACATAGTGTCACTAGTATGCCTCTACTTGACTAGCTCGTGAATCAAAGATGGTTAAGTTTCCTAGCCATAGACATGAGTTGTCATTTGATTAACGGGATCACATCATTAGGAGAATGATGTGATTGACTTGACCCATACCGTTAGCCTAGCACTTGATCGTTTAGTATGTTGCTATTGCTTTCTTCATGACTTATACATGTTCCTGTAACAATGAGATTATGCAACTCCCGTTTACCGGAGGAACACTTTGGGTGCTACCAAATGTCACAACGTAACTGGGTGATTATAAAGGACTACTACAGGTGTCTCCAAAGGTACATGTTGGGTTGGCGTATTTCGAGATTAGGTTTTGTCACTCCGATTGTCGGAGAGGTATCTCTGGGCCCTCTCGGTAATGCACATCACTATAAGCCTTGCAAGCAATGTAGCTAATGAGTTAGTTACAGTATGATGCATTACGTAAACGAGTAAAGAGACTTGCCGGTAACGAGATTGAACTAGGTATTAGATACCGACGATCGAATCTCGGGCAAGTAACATACCGATGACAAAGGGAACAAAGTATGTTGTTATGCGGTTTGACCGATAAAGATCTTCGTAGAATATGTAGGAGCCAATATGGGCATCCAGGTTCCGCTATTGGTTATTGACCAAGAATAGTTCTAGGTCATGTCTACATAGTTCTCGAACCCGTAGGGTCCGCACGCTTAAGGTTTCGATGACAGTTATATTATGAGTTTATGAGTTTTGATGTACCGAAGGAGTTTGGAGTCCCGGCTGAGATCGGGGACATGACGAGGAGTCTCAAAATGGTCGAGACGTAAAGATCGATATATTGGACGACTATATTCGGAGTTCGGAAGGGTTCCGAGTGATTCGGGTATTTTTCGGAGTACCGGAGAGTTACGGGAATTCGCCGGGGAGTATATGGGCCTTATTGGACCATACGGGAATAGAGGAGAGAGGCCAAAAGGAAGGAGGCCTGCGCCCCCCCTCTGGTCCGAATTGGACAAGGGTCGCAGCCCCCCTTTCCTTCTTCCTCTCCCGCTCTTTCCCCTTCTCCTACTCCAACAAGGGAGGTGGAATCCTACTAGGACTAGGGAGTCCTAGTAGGACTCCACACTTGGCGCGCCCCCTCCTAGGGCCGGCCTCCTCCCCCCTTGCTCCTTTATATACGGGTGCAGGAGGGCACCCCATGACACACAAGTTGATCTACGGATCGTTCCTTAGCCGTGTGCGGTGCCCCCCTCCACCATATTCCACCTCGGTCATATCGTCGCGGAGTTTAGGCGAAGCCCTGCGCCGGTAGAGCATCATCATCGTCACCACGCCGTCATGCTGACGGAACTCATCCCCGACACTTTGCTGGATCGGCCGGGGATCGTCATCGAGCTGAACGTGTGCTGAACTCGGAGGTGCCGTACGTTCGGTACTTGGATCGGTCGGATCGTGAAGACGTACGACTACATCAACCGTGTTGTCATAACGCTTCCGCTTACGGTCTACGAGGGTACGTGGACAACACTCTCCCCTCTCGTTGCTATGCCATCACCATGATCTTGCGTGTACGTAGGAATTTTTTTTTGAAATTACTACGTTCCCCAACAGTGGCATCCGAGCCTAGGTTTTATGCGTTGATGTTATATGCACGAGTAGAACACAAGTGAGTTGTGGGCGATACAAGTCATACTGCTTACCAGCATGTCATACTTTGGTTCGGCGGTATTGTGAGATGAAGCGGCCCGGACCGACATTACGCGTACGCTTACGCGAGACTGGTTTCACCATTATGAGCCCTCGTGCTTAAAGGTGACTGGCGGGTGTCTGTCTCTCTCACTTTAGCTGAATCGAGTGTGGCTACGCCCGGTCCTTGCGAAGGTTAAAATAGCACTAACTTGACGAACTATCGTTGTGGTTTTGATGCGTAGGTAAGAACGGTTCTTGCTAAGCCCGTAGCAGCCACGTAAAACTTGCAACAACAAAGTAGAGGACGTCTAACTTGTTTTTGCAGGGCATGTTGTGATGTGATATGGTCAAGACGTGATGCTATATTTTATTGTATGAGATGATCATGTTTTGTAGCCGAAGTTATCGGCAACTAGCAGGAGCCATATGGTTGTCACTTTATTGTATGTAATGCAAACGCCCTGTAATTGCTTTACTTTATCACTAAACGGTAGCGATAGTCGTAGAAGCAATAGATGGCATAACGACAACGATGCTACGATGGAGATCAAGGTGTCGCGCCGGTGACGATGGTGATCAGAACGGTGCTTCGAAGATGGAGATCACAAGCACAAGATGATGATGGCCATATCATATCACTTATATTGATTGCATGTGATGTTTATCCTTTATGCATCTTATCTTACTTTGATTGACGGTAGCATTTTAAGATGATCTCTCAGTAAATTATCAAGAAGTGTTCTCCCTGAGTATGCACCATTGCCAAAGTTCGTCGTGCCCAGACACCACGTGATGATCGGGTGTGATAAGCTCAACGTCCATCTACAATGGGTGCAAGCCAGTTTTGCACACGCAGAATACTCAGGTTAAACTTGACGAGCCTAGCATATGCAGATATGGCCTCGGAACACGGAGACCGAAAGGTCGAGCATGAATCATATAGTAGATATGATCAACATAATGATGTTCACCATTGAAAACTACTCCATCTCACGTGATGATCGGTTATGGTTTAGTTGATTTGGATCACGTGATCACTTAGATGACTAGAGAGATGTTTGTCTAAGTGGGAGTTCTTAAGTAATATGATTAATTGAACTTAAATTTATCATGAACTTAGTCCTGGTAGTATTTTGCAAATTATGTTGTAGATCAATAGCTCGCGTTGTTGCTTTCAAATGTTTATTTTGATATGTTCCTAGAGAAAATTGTATTGAAAGATGTTAGTAGCAATGATTCGGATTGGATCCGTGATCTTAGGTTTATCCTCATTGCTGCACAGAAGAATTATGTCCTTAATGCACCACTAGGTGACAGACCTATTGCAGGAGCAGATGCAGACGTTATGAACGTTTGGCTAGCTCAATATGATGACTACTTGATAGTTTTGTGCACCATGCTTTATGGCTTAGAATCGGGACTTCAAAGATGTTTTGAACATCATGGACCATATGAGATGTTCCAGGAATTGAAGTTAATATTTCAAGCAAATACCCGAGTTGAGAGATATGAAGTCTCCAACAAGTTCTATAGCTAAAAGATGGAGGAGAATCGCTCAACTAGTGAGCATGTGCTCAGATTGTCTGGATACTTCAATCGCTTGAATCAAGTGGGAGTTAATCTTCCAGATAAGATAGTGATTGACAGAATTCTCTAGTCACCATCACTAAGTTACTAGAACTTCGAGATGAACTATAGTATGCAAGGGATGACGAAAACGATTCCCGAGCTCTTCGTGATGTTGAAATCAACGAAGGTAGAAATCAAGAAAGAGCATCAAGTGTTGATGATTGACAAGACCACTAGTTTCAAGAAAAGGGCAAAGGGAAAGAAAGGGAAACTTCAAGTAGAATGGCAAACAAGTTGTCACTCCCGTGAAGAAGACCAAAGCTGGACCAAAGCCTGAAACTGAGTGCTTACACTGCAAAGGAAATGGTCACTGGAAGCGGAAATGCCCTGAATATTTGGTGGATAAAAAGGATGGCAAAGTGAACAAGGGTATATTTGATATACAAGTTATTGATGTGTGCTTTACTAGTGTTTATAGTAGCCCCTGAGTATTTGATACTTGTTCGGTTGCTAAGATTAGTAACTCGAAACAGGAGTTACAGAATAAACAAAGACTAGTTGAAGGGGAAGTGACGATGAGTGTTGGAAGTAGTTCCAAGATTGATATGATCATCATCGCACACTCCCTATACTTTCGGGATTAGTGTTAAACCTAAATAAATGTTATTTGGTGTTTGCGTTGAGCATGAATATGATTTGATCATGTTTATTGCAATACAGTTATTCATTTAAAATCAGAGAATAATTGTTGTTCTATTTAAATGAATAAAACCTTCAATGGTCATACACCCAACGAAAATAGTTTGTTGGCTCTCGATCGTAGTGATGCACATATTCATAATATTTATGCCAAAAGATGCAAAGTTAATAATGATAGTGCAAATTATTTGTGGCACTGCAGTTTTTGGTCATATCGGTGTAAAGCGCATGAAGAAACTCCATAAAGATGGATTTTTGGAATCACTTGGCTATGAATCATTTGATGCTTGCGAACCATGCCTTTTGTGCAAGATGACTAAAACTCCGTTCTTCGGAACAATGGAACAAGCTACTGACTTATTGGAAATAATACATACCGATGTATGTGATCCAATGAGTGTTGATGCTCGTGGCAAGTATCGTTATTTTCTGACCTTCACAAGATGATTTGAGCAGATATGGGTATATCTACTTGATGAAACATAAGTCTAAAATAGTTGAAAAGTTCAAAGAATTTCAGAGTGAAGTGGAAAAATCATCGTAACAAGAAAATAAAGTTTCTGTGATCTGATCGCGGAGATGAATATTTGAGTTACGAGTTTGGTCTTCAATTAAAACAATGTGGAATAGTTTCACAGCTCACGCCACCTGGAACACCACAACGTTATGATGAGTCCAAACATCGTAACCACACTTTATTGGATATAGTGCGATCTATGATGTCTCTTACTGATTACCACTATTGTTTTTGGGTTATGCATTAGAGACAGTTGCATTCACGTTAAAAGGGCACCATCTAAATCCGTTGAGACGACACCATATGGACTGTGGTTTAGCAAGAAACCCAAGTTGCCGTTTCTTAAAGTTTGTGGCTGCGATGCTTATGTGAAAAAATTTCATCCTGATAAGCTCGAACCCAAATCGGAGAAGTGCGTCTTCATAGAATACCCAAAGGAATTGTTGGGTACACCTTCTATCACAGATCCGAAGGCAAGATATTCGTTGCTAAAAATGGATCCTTTCTAGAGAAGGAGTTTCTCTCGAAAGAAGTGAGTGGGAGAAAAGTAGAACTTGATGAGGTAACTGTACCTTCTCCTGAATTGGAAAATTGTTCATCACTGAAATCAGTTCCAGTGATTTATACACCAATTAGTGAGGAAGCTAATGATGATGATCATGAAACTTCAGATCAAATTACTACAAAACCTCGTAGGTCTTCCAGAGTACGGTCCGCACCAGAGTGGTATGGTAATCCTGTTCTGGAAGTCATGTTACTAGACCATGATGAACCTACGAACTATGAGGAAGCGATGATGAGCCCAGATTCCGCAAAATGGCTTAAGGCCATGAAATCTGAGATGGGATCCATGTATGAGAACAAAGTGTGGACTTTGGTGGAGTTGCCCGATGATCGGCAAGCCATATTGTATAAATGGATCTTCAAGAGGAAGACGGACGTTGATAGTAGTGTTACTATCTACAAAGCTCGACTTGTCGCAAAAAGGTTTTTGACAAGTTCAAGGTGTTGACTACAATGAGATTTTCTCAACTGTAGCGATGCTTAAGTCTGTCCAAATCATGTTAGCAATTGCCACAATTTATGAAATCTGGCAAATGGATGTCAAAACTGCATTCCTTAATGGTTTTCTCAAAGAAGAGTTGTATATGATGCAACCAGAAGGTTTTGTCAATCCTAAAGGTACTAACAAAATGTGCATGCTCCAACGATCCATCTATGGACTGGTGCAAGCATCTCGGAGTTGGAATATACGCTTTGATGAGTTGATCAAAGCATATAGTTTTGTACAGACTTATGGTGAAGCCTGTATTTACAAGAAAGTGAGTGGGAGCACTACATCATTTCTGATAAGTATATGTGAATGACATATTGTTGATCGGAAATAATGTAGAATTATTCTGTAAAGCATAAAGGAGTGTTTGAAAGGATTTCTTTAAAATAAAGACCTCAGTAAAGCTACTTACATATTGAGCATCAAGATCTATTGAGATAGATCAAGACACTTGATAAGATTTTCAATGAGTACATACCTTGACAAGATTTTGAAGTAGTTCAAAATGGAACAGTCAAAGAAGGAGTTCTTGCCTATGTTGCAAGGTGTGAAGTTGAGTAAGACTCAAGACCCGACCATGGCAGAAAATAGAAAGAGAATGAAAAGTCATTCCCTATGCCTCAGTCATAGGTTCTATAAAGTATGCTATGCTGTGAACCAGACATATTGTATACTCTGCCCTGGTTTGGCAAGGGAGTACAATAGTGATCTAGGAGTAGATCACTGGACATTGGTCAAAATTATCCTTAGTGGAATAAGGATATGTTTCTCAATTATGGAGGTGACAAAAGGTTTGTTGTAAAAGGTTACGTCGATGCAAGTTTTGGCACTGATCCAGATGACTCTAAGTCTTAATCTGGATACATATTGAAAGTGGGAGCAATTAGCTAGAGTAGCTCCGTGCAGAGTATTGTAGACATAGAATATTTGCAAAATACATACGGCTCTGAATGTGACAGACCCATTGACTAAACTTCTCTCACGAGCAAAACATGATCATACCTTTGTACTCTTTGGGTGTTAATCACATAGCGATATGAACTAGATTATTGACTCTAGTAAACCCTTTGGGTGTTGGCCACATGACGATGTGAACTATGGGTGTTAATCATATATAGATATGATTATTGGTGTTAAATCACATGGCGATGTGAACTAGATTATTGACTCTAGTGCAAGTGGGAGATTGAAGGAAATATGCCCTAGAGGCAATAATAAAGTTATTATTTATTTCCTTATTTCATGATAAATATTTATTATTCATGCTAGAATTGTATTAACCGGAAACATAATATATGTGTGAATACATAAACAAACATAGTGTCACTAGTATGCCTCTACTTGACTAGCTCGTGAATCAAAGATGGTTAAGTTTCCTAGCCATAGACATAAGTTGTCATTTGATTAACGGGATCACATCATTAGGAGAATGATGTGATTGACTTGACCCATCCCGTTAGCCTAGCACTTGATCGTTTAGTATGTTGCTATTGCTTTCTTCATGACTTATACATGTTCCTGTAACTATGAGATTATGCAACTCCCGTTTACCGGAGGAACACTTTGGGTGCTACCAAACGTCATAACGTAACTGGGTGATTATAAAGGAGTACTACAGGTGTCTCCAAAGGTACATGTTGGGTTGGCGTATTTCGAGATTAGGTTTTGTCACTCCGATTGTCGGAGAGGTATCTCTGGGCCCTCTCGGTAATGCACATCACTATAAGCCTTGCAAGCAATGTAGCTAATGAGTTAGTTATGGTATGATGCATTATGTAAACGAGTAAAGAGACTTGCCGGTAACAAGATTGAACTAGGTATTAGATACCGACGATCGAATCTCGGGCAAGTAACATACCGATGACAAAGGGAACAAAGTATGTTGTTATGCGGTTTGACCGATAAAGATCTTCGTAGAATATGTAGGAGCCAATATGGGCATCCAGGTTCCGCTATTGGTTATTGACCAAAAATAGTTCTAGGTCATGTCTACATAGTTCTCGAACCCGTAGGGTCCGCACGCTTAAGGTTTCGATGACAGTTATATTATGAGCTTATGAGTTTTGATGTACCGAAGGAGTTTGGAGTCCCGGATGAGATCGGGGACATGACGAGGAGTCTCGAAATGGTCGAGATGTAAAGATCGATATATTGGACGACTATATTCGGAGTTCGGAAAGGTTCCGAGTGATTCGGGTATTTTTCGAAGTACCGGAGAGTTACGGGAATTCGCCGGGGAGTATATGGGCCTTATTGGACCATACGGGAATAGAGGAGAGAGGCCAAAAGGAAGGAGGCCTGCGCCCCCCCTCTGGTCCGAATTGGACAAGGGGCGCAGCCCCCCTTTCCTTCTTCCTCTCCCCCTCTTTCCCCTTCTCCTACTCCAACAAGGGAGGTGGAATCCTACTAGGACTAGGGAGTTCTAGTAGGACTCCACACTTGGCGCGCCCCCTCCTAGGGCTGGCCTCCTCCCCCCTTGCTCCTTTATATACGGGGGCAGGGGGGCACCCCATGACACACAAGTTGATCTATGGATCGTTCCTTAGCCGTGTGCGGTGCCCCCCTCCACCATATTCCACCTCGGTCATATCGTCGCGGAATTTAGGCGAAGCCCTGCGCCGGTAGAGCATCATCATCGTCACCACGCCGTCGTGCTGATGGAACTCATCCCCGACACTTTGCTGGATTGGAGTCCGGGGATCGTCATCGAGCTGAACGTGTGCTGAACTCGGAGGTGCCGTACGTTTGGTACTTGGATCGGTCGGATCATGAAGACGTACGACTACATCAACCGCGTTGTCATAACGCTTCCGCTTACGGTCTACGAGGGTACGTGGACAACACTCTCCCTTCTCGTTGCTATGCCATCACCATGATCTTGCGTGTACGTAGGATTTTTTTTTTGAAATTACTACGTTCCCCAACATCTTCGGTGAGGATGGTTGCCTTCCTATCCTCTTTTGATCTTGAGTGTTCTATGTCTTCACAAAGATCTGCATGCCACCACGGAGGTGCCTCCCGAGCCTTGTCCCAATGCATCTGTTTAGCGTTGGTGGGATCAAGGGTGGCTCGCTCGGTTGGCATGGGCGAGCTGCCCCGGCAAGGGCCTTGCCGGGGGAACCTTCGTTGCCCGTGTGACCTTTGTGGCTTTGGTCCTTGATGTTGCTTTGTTTGTCCTTGTGGCCTTCAGCTTCTCTCCAGCTTCCCTCTCCTGTCCTGCTTATGCGCGGTCGTGGTAGGTGGCTCTGACTGCCCGTGCACAAGTAAAGGGGTCAAAAACTGGGCCCCTACTTTTGTACACCGACAGAAGCCCCCGGGCATGGGTCATACATAAGTGCGGCACGTTGTTGGACCAGGCCCAGAAAGGTGCGCGGGCAGGTGGGGAAGATTTTTACTGCGGTAACTGTTCCGTCCGCTGCGCTTCCTCCCACGACCTACATTGAACGTGCGACGTGGGGGTCGTGTGCGTGCATGACGGAAGCATGCTGGCGTCATTTGTGTCAGACAGTAAAGAGGCGGCTTGCGTGTCTCTTTGAGACCGCGGGGTTGCTGCTCATTTACTGCCCTGGCTTGGGAACCGTCGCTCCACGCATCCCACCGCGCCCATCCTTTGCGCCATGTTCGCTGCATGCATGATGTAGAACGAATGACAGGCGCGCGGGATGTGAGAAGTCATGCGCGTGCGTGGGTTGATTCCCACGCGCCTTCAATGGAGCGGGGAGGGCGGTCGACGGCCCCGCTCGTTGTCATTTCAATGGGCCGGATTGGCCGAGAGGGGGCGACCGAGCCTCGCCCCCGCCCCTTTATAGAGAGGGGAGCGGGAGGAACGGCGCCTCCTCAATCCTCCGCCACCTGCCTTTCTACATTCCTGCTTCTTTCCTTCCTCCGTCATGGTGAGGGTGCGTGGCGACGCTTCATCGGTAGCGGCGAGGGTCTCGGCTCGTCAACGCATTGCCCCTCCCCAAGAGCTCATGGCGGCGGAGCCGACCGTGAGAGGGAGGGGGAGGGGTGAGGCCGAGGCCGTTGTGGCGCTCGGGGAGAGGAGGACGGGGTGGCAGATCGGCTTCGCCTCCGCCAGCGGCTCCTCCTCCAATGGAGGGCCACGTCGGGGACAACCCTTGTGAGTTTTTCATCAGGCTGCGCTAGCCGCCACGCCGTCGTCTTCGCCTTCCGACTTCGTTCGCCCGGGCCATGGAGCTGGATCAACCGCAGGCGTTGCGGTTGCACATCAGGGGTTGAGGGAACAACGGCATATGGGCCGATGTCGAGTTCCCCGCCCCTCACGTCATGTACCTTCGACGAGGATGGAAGTCCTTCACCCGCGTCCATAGCTTGACGGAGGGGCTCACTCTCCATTTCAAATTAATGGAGAGTGGCCTCCTCTCCGTCAAGATCTTCGGGCACTTCAGGACTCGCGTAAGGTGCTGCGTAGAGAGCTCCTCCGACGATGAAGATTCCTCCCTGAATGAGAGCGACGGGGAGGACAGCGGCAGCGACGACGAGGGTAGTGGGCGATAGGTTGATGGGTCCGACTAGGCGCCGGGCGCGTTACTCCGGGGCGGCACCGGCGACTCCATCATCTGCGTCGCTGGCCCCTTGAACTTCTCGGGGTTGCCTCCTTGGGCGGCTAGCATCGGGAGGCTGCGAAAGAGGAAGAGGGCGGGCGGTAAGGCCGTCAAGTCGGAGTACACGGGCACCGACGCCTTCATAGCGTATTGACGGTCCTGCCGCCTCGTCTTCCACCTCTTCCTCCGGCGCCACCATCACCATCCAGCCCCTGGAGGGCCGCCGAGGTGTTTCCTTGGTGTCTTCTGCCACCCATAGCTTGCCAAGGCGCCCCTCTTGCCCTTTTGCCTTCTTGTTCCATTTCCTGAGGAGAGGGACAAGAAAGGGATTACGGGCACCTTATCATCTTTTTAGTCTTGTAAGCCTTTATGCCTTTGTCAACTTTAGAACTTGTAATCTCCCTATTCATGTTTTTCATTCCATATGAACCGTACCTGTACGGGATGTTTTTAATGAAAAGGAGTGTTTGTCGGGCTTTCCGTTTGTGGGTGGAACCCACGACAAGGATCGAATCCTTGTTGCCATATAGGCAAACGTTTTTCCACCCAGCAACAGGACTTGCCGTCCCCCCATCTCGCTCGACCTTTCTCACGCTCTTGGCGGAGGCAGGGAGGAGGTGAGTTCGGGCCCCACGTTCTATCCCCTTGCTGCCGCGACTACGACCAACCCCGGACCTAGGAGGTGATCCTTTGGTTCGGAAAGAGGGGAGCACGGTAGCTTGGATATAAAACGAGGTCTCACATACCCTAGTTCATAACGAAATGCATGATAGGGGATAAAAGGACTTATCTGGACTTGCAGCTCCCGGCAGCCTCGGCTTGCCATGGATGGATCCTTGTATTCGCAGCCCCCGGCAACCTTGGCTTGCTGGGGCCGGGGCATCGACTCGTTCCTTTCTTCTGAATGGCTTAGCAGAAGTACTTACGTGTCCTGCGAACCAAAAAGGTCAAGGAAGAAATAGAGGGATGCATACTCGACCTCTAAGCTCGGGGTTAGACGCTGCCGGGCATTATCAACCCTAACCGAGGAGGAGACTCGACCTACCATGCATGCTATAACTTAGGGCGCCAACGCTTCATTTATTAGTGCTCAGGGTCTACGCATGGCTTTGTACAAAGGGTTACATGCCTTTCCGGCAAGGCTTGTCAAAAGGATGGCTTGCTGGGAGGCCCGGTAGCCGCGTCTTATGGGTAAAACTTGCGAAGATGCTCGATGTTCCAGGAATTGCTCACTGGAACGACATCTTCGGTCTCCAGGCGGACTGCGCCGGGCCTGGTGACTCGCGCTACCCGATAAGGGCCTTCCCAATCCGGCGTCAACTTGTTGGAATTCTTGGCCGACTGAACGTGCCGAAGAACAAGGTCGCCTTCCTCAAAGCTCCGGGCATGAACCTTGCGGCTATGGTAGCGGCGCAAAGCTTGCTAGTAGCATGCTGCTCTCACAACTGCCCGGAGACGATCTTCCTCAAGGAGCGTTGCGTCATCTTGCCGCAGTTGCTCTTGCTCAAGCTCATCATAAGCGAGCACTCGAGGTGACCCATATATGAGTTCCGTGGGGAGAACTGCTTCTGCCCCGCAGACCAGGGCAAAGGGTGTCTGGCTGGTAGCTCGATTTGGCGTTGTTCTGACCGACCAAAGAACCGCTGGCAACTCATCAATCCAGCGCCTTTCACTTTTGTGCAGCTTGTCAAAAGTCTTCGTCCTTAAGCCTAGTAGGACCTCAGCATTTGCTCTCTCCGCTTGGCCGTTGCTCCGTGGGTGTGCCACGGAAGCGAAACAGACCTTGCTGCCAAGATCCTCAATGTATTGCATAAAGGCATGGCTTGTGAACTGCGTGCCGTTGTCGGTGATGATCCTGTTGGGCACCCTAAAATGGAAAACTAGTCCCTTGAAGAACTTGATGGCTGACTGCACCCTCAGCTTCCTCACTGCCCCCACCTCCGGCCACTTTGTGAACTTGTCGATGGCAACGTACAAGTACTTAAGGCCCCCGACGGCGCGAGGGAAGGGGCTCAAGATGTCGAGCCCCCAGACCGAGAAGGGCCAGGAGAGAGGGATGGTTTGAAGGGCTTGGGCTGGTTGATGAAGCTTCTTTGAATGGAACTGTTACGCTTCACACTTGGTTACTAGTGCCGTCGCATCCTGGAGGGCGGTGGGCCAGAAGAAGCCTTGCCGGAAAGCCTTGTCGGCAAGGGCCCTTGACCCTATGTGGGAGCCACATATGCCTCCATGTATCTCTGCCAACAGCTCCAGTCCTTCCTCTCAGGAGATGCACTTCAATTTCACCCCATTCGGTCTCCTTCTGTATAATACGTTGTCAATGAATTGATACAGAGCTGACCAGGGGACTACTCTTTTTGCTTCTTCCTGCTCCTCAGGAAGCTCTCCTTTCTGGAGGAATCGGACGATGTGATGCGCCCATGCCGGTGCATGTGGCTCGACGACAAGGGCCAAAGGAATCTCTTCTGTCACCGGGGCGGTCGTCTCGACGGCCATGGCCTGAGGCCCTACCGGAGTCGGCTGCCCCGCGGCAGGATCGACATCCATGGAAACATCTTCATCGGCGGCCCCACGGAGCTCGGTGGGGAAGTACTTACCGGAGCCTAGCTTCCTCCGCTTGTTCCGCCCGGTTGATGGCTCAACGGATGGTTGAGTTAACTGAAGCACAAAAGTACCTGGTTCTACAGGTAGCTTGAGGGCAGCGTGCTTTGACAAGTAGTTAGCGATGTCGTTCTCCGCCCGAGGGACGTGCTCTGCTTGTATACCGTCAAAACGCTCCTCCAGCTTCCTCACTTCATCCACGTAGGCTTCCATCAAAGGGCTTTAATAATCTTTGTTGACCTGCCTGACGACGAGTTGCGAGTCGCCCCTGACGATGAGCTTTTTGACTCCGAGGTCCGCCGCGATCCTGAGACCGACAAGCAAACCGTCGTACTCGGCGGAGTTGTTGGTTGACATCTCCCGGGGAAAGTGCATTTGGATGACGTACTTGAGGTGCTCCCCGGTGGGCGCGACAAGCAGCACACCAGCACCGGCGCCTTGCAGCGAGAAAGCCCCATCAAAGTACATGATCCAGTCGCCACTTGTTTCCTCGCTGGGGAGAGTGGTCTGTTGTACCTCTTCATCGGGCTTCGAGGTCCATTTTGCAACAAACTCCGCCAAGACTCTGCTCTGAATCGTCGAGGTGCTTTCGAACTTCAAGCCGAAACTCGATAGCTCCAAGGCCCAATCCACGATCCTTCCCATTGCATCTGTGTTATGTAGTATCCGTTGCAATGGAAGGCGGGTAACCACGGTGATCTCGTGCCCCTGGAAGTAGTGGCGCAGCTTCCTCGAGGCCATAAGGAGGCCGAAGAGCAACTTTTGTACACATGAATACCTCGACCTAGCCCCCTGTAAGAGGGAGCTGACGAAGTAAACTGGGTGCTACTCCATCTTCTTCATTTGCACCACTCCACCTGGCCATGCGGGTCCTGTCGCACTGGCGTCAGCCTTGCCGGGATCGGGCCCTGCCGGGGACTCAGTCTTGCCTAGACCGAGCCCTGCCGGGGAGGGTTCCGACCCGCCAGCCGCTGACTCTGCCGCTGCTGCTGTCTTTCCGTCAACCTCTCTATGTGCCACGAATGCGGCGCTAACCACTTGATTTGTTGCTACTAGGTATAGCAGCAACGGCTCTTGTGGTTTAGGCGCGACTAGCACCGGGGCAGAGGAGAGGTACTTCTTCAAATCTTGCAACGCCGCCTCGGCCTCCGGGGTCCACTCCACCGGGCCCGTCTTCTTTAGGATCATGATAAAGGGGAGGGCACGCTACACGAACTTGGAGATGAATCTGCTCATGGCGGCAACACAGCCAGTGAGCCGACGCACGTCCTTGATCCGCTTGGGTGCCCCAATCTGCTCGATAGCCTTAATCTTGTCTGGTTTTGCCTCAATCCCGCACCGCGACACAAAGAACCCGAGAAGCTTGCCGGTTGGGACGCTGAAGACACACTTCTCAGGGTTCAATTTGAGGTTAATCTTGCGCAGGTTTCTAAAGGTTTCCTCCAGGTCTTGTATGAGCGTTGCTTTGTCCTTGGTTTTGACCACTATGTCATCCATATAAGCTTCCATATTTCTATGTAGCTGGGGTTCAAAACCAATCTGGACTGCTCTTGCAAAGGTTGAGCCAGCACTCTTCAATCCGAAAGGCATCCGTAAAAAGCAATACGTACCACATGGGGTGATGAATGTTGTCTTTTCTTCGTCTTCTTTTGTCATGAAGATCTGGTGGTATCCTGAGTAGGCGTCGAGGAATGAGAACAGGTCACACCCTGCCGTGGAGTCAACAATCTGGTCGATGCGTGGTAACGGGAAGGGATCCTTTGGACAAGCCTTATTGATGTCCGTGTAATCAATACACAGTCTCCACTTCCCGTTTGTCTTGCGCACTACTACCGAATTGGTCAACCACGTCTGGTGGAGCACTCCTCTTACCAAGCCTGCCGCCTCTAGCTTCCTTATTTCTTCTGTGATGAACTCTTGCCTCTCCAGAGCTTGCTTCCTGACCTTCTGCTTGATGGGTCACGCATGAGGACAGACAACAAGGTGGTGCTCAATCACTTCCCTGGGAACACATCGACATTCGCCCGCAAGAAAGTGACGAGCTCGCTTTCCTATTTGATGTCGAGGGTGGATCTTATGGTGAAAGCCCCACCCGTGCCGTCCTCCTTGACGGGCACCTTCTTGGTCTTTGGTGGTGCAGCTCTGGATTTCTTGCTCCTGCCGGTGGAGCTCTCTGGCACGTCCTCAACGGCAGCGCAACACCCCGAAGAGGTGCGCTTGCCGGAGTGGGTGCGAGGGGTCTCACCAATCTTCTTCCCTCCCGGGGCTCCGTCGGCAGGAGTCGGTGCCTTAGCGGCAGCTGCTGCAACTACTTTCGGGTAGAGTTGGTCAGCGCAAATCAACATATCTTTCTTGTCGGAGGGGACGGTGATGATGTTCATCGACCCGGGCATCTTCAACATGTTGTAGGCGTAATGTGAAGCTGCCATGAACTTGGCTAGTGCCGGGCGGCCGAGGATACCGTTGTAGGGCAAGGGTATCTCGGCTACATCGAAGACAATCCTCCCTGTCCTGTGATTCAGCTCGCCTCCGAAGGTCACATGCAGCATGACCTTTCCCTTCGGCTGGCTCCTCCCTGGGTTAACCCCTTGGAACATGCCCGTTTCCTCGAGGTCTCCATCAGGGATCTGCAGCTTCTTGACCACGGCAGGCAAGATCAAATTCAGGCCGGCCCCGCCATTGACCAACATCTTTGTCACCTTGAGGTTGCGGATCGTTGGGTAAACCAACAACGGCAAGCACCCGACCGTAGTAGTGCGGTCAGGGTGGTCCTCGGTGTCAAAGATGATGGGCGTGCTGGACCATTTCAGCGCCTTCCATGCGTCAAACGATGGCTCCACTGCCGTGATCTCACGCGCCCATTGCTTGAGCTGCCGGTGAGATGTATGCAGCGAGGCACCACCATCGACGCACATGGCCTCTGTGGCTTTCTTGATCTCGTGATCGCCGGACTCGTCGTCCCCGTCGTGATCATCATCTTCTTGTTTCTTGTCGCGGCCCTAGGTGGGCCTCTCCTGCTGACTGTCTTTGCCGCGGCAGCCTCCTTGGCCACCACGTTTTTTGCCGGACCCCTCAGCACCATCTTGGCCCTTCTCCTTTTCCTGCCGCTCATACTCGGTCTTCTGCTTCTCAACGAGCAGCTCTACTTGCCGGCAGTGTTGGAGGTCATGGCCCTTGGTGCGGTGGATCTTGCAATACTGCTTGTCGGAGCCTCCTGGCCTGTCGGCGGCCGCCAAGGCCCGGCAAGCGACACACCCGGCAACCTCCTTGTCGGGGTCGCTTGCCTTGGTATTCTTAGTGGCGCCGGTGTCATCGGATCCCTCGATGGCAAGCACGGTCTTCGCTGGGGTGGCGGTATCGCCAGTGGAGTCGGTTTCCGCGCCGGCATCTTCGCCGGGGTACTTCCTTCCTTCTTCAGCACGAGCACGTCGATCGGCCAGAACATAGAGCTCGGCCACATCCTTAACCTTGTTCATCGCCAGTTCTTCACGCATCTTCTGGTGGAACGCACTGATCACGGTGGCGGGATGAACATCGGGGATGTTGTACTGCACCCTGCTGAACCTTTGGATGTACTTGCGCAGGTTTTCTCCTTCCTTCTGGGGGATGATGTGTAAATCACTCGCCTGGCCATGAGCTTGGTGACCTCAGGTAAAGGCACCAACAAACTCATGGCACAGATCCGCCGAAGAAGAGATGGAATCCATCGGCAAGTGCATCAACCATGACATAACATTAGGCTTGAGTGCCAACGAGAAGTAGTTGGCAAGCACCTTATCGTCGCGGGCCCCAGCAGCTTGCATTGGGATGGTGTAGATGCTGAGGAACTCTGACGGGTGAGTCTTGCCGTTGTACTTCTCGCCAACGTCAAGCTTGAAAGTGCGGTGGGTGGGCCACTGGAACTGCCGCAGCTCACGGGTGAAAGCCGGACAACCCACCTCATAGGGTAGGCCACCGTAGCCTCCCGGCGCCGGGTGGTCCGTAGCGGGCCCTGCCCGCCTGTTCGACTGGTGGCGCGCGTCATGTCGGCGCTCGATGGTGGTTCGAGTGTCCTCATAAGCCCGCTCCCGAAGGACTTGGCACTGATTGCGGTTGGTTCGTGGTTCTGACGACGCAATGGAGACATCATCACGAGCATCCTCACGACGAGTCGTCGCCCGCGGCGGCCGGTGCTGAGGAGGGGATTACACTGTAGCCGCATCACCTTCGGCTCGGCCCCTGCTAGCAGCGGGTGGCCCGATGGAGCGACGGCCCACGGGTTTCGCCGGTCGCAACTCATCGTCGTTGGCGATGTCGACGAGGCTCCGGACGGTGGCCCTCCATTCATCAAGCTTTTCCGTCGTGGGGGGGAGTCGAGGAGGAGCTGCGCGCGCGGCAGGGCTTCTGCTGGCGTGGGTGGTGGCGAGAGTTGGGTGGACCGCGATGCGCTTTGACTTCTAACCACGTTAGAAGGAGCCTCATCACGGCTCCGCAACCGCCCGCCACCTTCATCGGCGCCTCGGCGTGCATGCTGGCCTCCCTCATCCTGCGAAGCATGCATAGGGCTTTTCCCAGGGCGGCGCCCTCGGTCACCAGCAAGGCGGCGCTGCTCATCGCGTATGATTTGAGAGGAGCGCGTCGTAGGCGCTGGCGTTGGTGTCTTGGAGGTCGCCACGCCATCGGTGGGCGGCACGACGACGCCCGTGGAAGGCACCGCGCCGCCTGCGGGGGGTCCGACGTTGTTTCTGGGGCCGGCGCCGTGCGGCTCGTCACCCGTCGTACAGGCGACGCCGCCCACCGAGCCTGGACTGCCAGGGCGATGTGGGTGTTCGCGGGCCGCACCACGAGTTCTCTCCACGACTGGCCCGCTATTGGCCCGCACCGGCGACGACAGTCTGGTCCCAGACGAGCAATTCGCCGTGGTCGTCTTCTTCTTAGGAGCCATGGCGATGATGAACTTCTAGGCCTACCACTAGGCCAGATTCTCACAATTGCGCCCCCTACCTAGCGCGCCAAAGATGTCGGTGGGAAACGGCACCTATGGGATCACAAGAATCCCTACTACAGTTGCGGGGCGCGGGATCGTGAGAAGAGCGGGACTAGTAGACAGCTCAAAGGGGATTTACCCGGGTTCGGGCCGCAAAGATGCATAAATCCCTACGATCCTGCTTTGGTGGTTATATTAGTGTGCTTGAGCTCTGAACTAGATCTGGGTGCTGTGGGGTTCCAAAGAGTCGAATCCTTTCTCTGTGTGCCATGGGCCTCCTTTTATAGGAGAAAGGGGCTGCCACAGTGGTACATATGAGGTGGAAAGTGCTACAGCGTCGTGAGGTTATCGCTAGTATTACAGGACAAGACACATTCAATGCGGGGCTTAGGTGTCCTTCACTTTATCGGGTACGGGGGTAAGGCCCGTCCCGTCCGTCACCGCCCCTCCTGGCTTCGACACGCGCCCCGACCAGCGATGCATGCAGTGCTATGTAGGCAGGCAGGCAACTGAGGTGGCGCGGTGGTAGAGCCCCCACGAAGGGCCGCATGTTGCCACGCAGGTGCCTTCCCAACTGGTTGGGTCGGCAGCTGCATGCGAACGGTGGTGGTGGAGACTTGCTGGCGCGGGCCTGGCAGTGGCCTTGCCGGTGCGCTTGGCGAGGGTCTTGTCGGGTGACCCGGCAAGGGTCTTGCCGGGTGGCCCGACAAGGGTCTTGCCGGGTGGCCCGGCAAGGGTCTCGCCATGGCGTGCTGGCTTTCCCGGCAAGGATCTTGCCGGGGGTCCTGTGGGTTTCTTCGATGAGGATGGTTCCCTTCCTATCCTCTTTTGATCTTGAGCATTCTATGTCTTCATAAATATCTGCATGCCACCACGGAGGTGCCTCCCGAGCCTTGTCCCAATGCATCTGTTTAGCATTGGTGGGCTCAAGGGTGGCTCGCTCGGTTGGCGTGGGCGAGCTGCCCCGGCAAGGGCCTTGCCGGGGCTGCTGAGGCTGCCCCGGCAAGGGTCCTTGCCGGGGGAACCTGCGTTGCCCGTGCGACCTTTGTGGCTTTGGTCCTTGATGTTGCTTTGTTTGTCCTTGTGGCCTTCAGCTTCTCTCCGGCCTCCCTCTCCTATCCTGCTTATGCGCGGCCGTGGTAGGTGGCTCTGACTGCCCGTGCACAAGTAAAGGGGTCAAAAGCTAGGCCCCTACTTTTGTACACCGACATGCAGTACTCAGCAGGCTTGCTAGTTATGTGGCCTTGAGCGCCATATTGCCTCCCGCTGTCATAAACGCTACAAGCAAGATTTCCTTTGCTTGGGCAACAATGGCAAAGGAAATGACAAGAAGGCTGCTGCAGCGGTGGCGAGCCATGAGCACAGGCACATTTCATCCTACTCCATCGATCCTGCATGGTACATGGACACGGGAGCTACCAACCACCTGACGAGTGAGATGGGCCAGCTCTCCACCCAGGAGCCATATCGTGGTCATGATCAGGTTCGCACCGCCAACGGAGTAGGTATGTGCATCTCACATGTTGATCAGGCCTCACTTCTTGCACACAAGTTCAGAAAACTTCAACTTTCCAACGTTCTTCGAGTTCCTTCTGCTACGCGTAGTTTGTTGTCTATTCCTCAACTTACTTGTGATAATTATGTCCTTGTTGAGTTTTATACTTTTCGTTTCTTTATCAAGGATCGGGACACAAGGGCCGTTCTACTTAGCGGTCGTCTTCGCCATGGCCTGTACGCACTTGACGCGCCACTTGCACCTCCTACTCAGCATTCTCCCCGGGCGTTCAGTGGTGTTCATGTGTCGCCTACGCACTGGCATGCGCGCCTTGGTCACCCTGCTGCTCCTATAGTTCGCCATCTTCTGCATCGTCATGAACTTCCAGTTGTGTCCAATAAAATTGCTGAAACTATATGTTATGCCTGTCAGCAAGTCAAGAGTCACCAACTTCCTTTTTCGAAGTCTAGTTGTGTGGTTAAATATCATCTTGAGCTTGTGTTTTCTGATGTATGGGGTCATGCCCAAACTTCTGCTAGCGGCCACAATTATTATGTCAGCTTTATTGATGCTTATAATCAGTTTACCTGGCTTTATCTTATTAAGCGTAAATCTGATGTGTTCGATGTTTTTATTTAGTTTCAAGCACACGTTGAGCTTCTCCTTAAGCATAAGATTCTTCATGTTCAATTTGACTGGGGGGGTGAGTATCACAACCTCAATTCATTTTTTAATAAGCTTGGGATCTTGCACCGCGTGTCTTGCCCTCATATATATCAACAGAATGGCATCGCTGAACGTAAGCATGGTCATCTTGTAGAAACTGGCCTTACTTTGCTAGCTCATGCCTCCGTTCCATTTCAGTTTTGGAGTGATGCTTTTTCCACAGCCTGTTTCTTGATAAATAGGCTTCCCTCACGTCTTCTCAAGATGAAAACTCCTGTTGAACTCTTGCTCAATGAAATCCCTAATTACACATTCCTTAAAGTGTTTGGATGCGCATGTTGGCCTCACCTTCGTCCGTATAATAAGCATAAGATAGAGTTTTGGTCTAAAAAGTGTGTTTTTCTTGGGTATAGTTCCCTTCATAAAGGGTAAAAGCATCTGCATGTTCCCACAAATCGCGTTTACATATCTCGTGATGTCATATTTGATGAGAATGTGTTCCCTTTTTCTGCACTGCCGAACAACTCTATCACTTCTACATCTGTGCACTCGAATATACCCTCGCCTCATCAATTTGTGGATGTTGCATATGCTCCTGCGCTGCTTCCTAATCATGCTGCAGGTATTGGATGCGGCGCTTGCCTTGAGCTTCTTGATGATCAGGCGACGGACAACGGTCACGTATGGGTCGTCGATCCCATGGATGTGCCATGCATGGCGGGTCCTGCCTGCCAGCCCGTTACCGGCGCACCTGTGGTAGCTGCACCCGTAGCTGCGGCGCGGACAACTGTTCGCCCGGCCCAGTGGCCGTCTTGCCTGGCCGGGTGGCCGTCTTGCCTGGCCGGGTGGCCGTCTCGCCCGGCCCGGTGGCCGCCTCACCTGGCCCGGCGATCACCTCACCTAGCCTAGCGCCCGAACTGGCCGCTCCCGCCCCAACTTCACCTGGACTGATGCCTCCTAGCTCCCCGTCGCCAGGGTTCTCTGCGTCTAGCTCCGGGTCGCCGTCCTCTTTGTCAACTACACCAGGCTCGGCAACGTCTCTCTCACCTGAGTCGGGTTCGCCGCTGCCAGCACCTCATGTTGAGGTTGCTCTTCGCCCTCGCACACGTATTCAGTCTGGGATTTTTCATCCCAAGGAACGCAAAGATGGCATTGTTGCATGGATTGGTGCTTGTATGGCTCATTCTGTTGCTGATCCGAGAGCTTAGCCTTGCCATTTTGAGGCTGTTCTAGGTATTCCTCACTAGCACGCTGCGATCGAGCAGGAGTTTCAGACCTTATTGAAGAACGATACTTGGCGACTGGTTCCTCCTGTTTCGGGTGTTAACATTTTTTATTCCAAGTGGGGTTTTAAGGTGAAGAAACATGCTGATGGTTTTGTTGAGCGCTACAAGGCACGGTTAGTTGCCAAAGGATTCAAACAAAGGTATGGTCTTGATTATGAAGACACGTTTAGTCCTGTTATCAAGCCTACTACCATTCGTTTGCTGCTCTCTCTTGCTGTTACTCGAGGGTGGTTTCTTCGTCAACTTGATGTGCAGAATGGTTTCCTGCATGGACTCTTGGAAGAGGAGGTTTATATGTGCCAGCCCTCGGGTTTTGTTGATCCTGCGCGTCCTCGGCATCTCTGTCATATGGTTAAGGCTTTGTATGGACTAAAACAGGCTCCTCGTGCGTGGCATGCACGCCTTGGCTCTGTTCTCCGGGATCTTGGGTTTGTTCCCTTTACAGCGACATGTCCCTCTTCCTTCTTCAGTGTCCCGAGGATACGATATATCTACTGGTTTATGTTGACGATATCATCCTCATCAGTTCCTCAGATGCTGCTGCTGATCGTCTTGTGACTGTGTTGAGTGATGATTTTACTGTCAAGGACCTAGGTGCTCTGCACTACTTCCTTGGTCTGGAGGTCTCACGGTCTTCTGCTGGGTTGACTCTTACTCAGAAGAAGTATTCTCTGGACTTGCTGCGCCGTGCTGGTATGTTACAGTGCAAACATGCTATCACTCTGATGTCTGCAACTGATCAGTTGTCTGCTCTTGATGAAGATCCTCTTTCACCTGATGATGCTACTGAGTACCGCAATCTCGTTGGTGGTCTGCAATACCTCACCATCACTATCAGGGCGGAGCTAGGATTTGACCATAGGGGGGGGGCGAAAAAGACAATGACATGCAAAGTTTTTTTTCTGACTATGACCATACCAAGGGGAACACAAGATAATATTTTCTATAAGAAATATGTAGTTTTTTCATTAGTTTGAATGTGGCTCATACGCCTAAAACACATAGAATAAAGGCGATAATCTTATATGGAGTGCTTCCGATTTTAGCTTCTTGTGCAAAATTTACTCGTGCCAGAACATTTGATTGGTAGTTTCTGTATCAGCTAATTTCATATTTAAGCCATCATGTATACAAACTGGGTGTAGATTTCTAATCATCCCCCAAAAAATAGAAACTAGCAAATAACAATTTGTGCAAATCTAATAATAATAACTTGCAAGATAGCTTAGACATGAGCCGATGGTATACCTTAGATTTGGCGTGAGTAGTGTTGTGTTGTGTGAAATTTGAAATTAAGATGAGAGAATTAGTGCATCCCTAATTAATAACTCTGTCTATAGCAAAAAGTTTCTGATCTCCTCGACTGAAGATGCATATCAGTTCATTAGTATTCCATAGAATAAATCAACGAAGGAATCGAGGAGACTCACCGGAGGATTATTCTGCCATCTACACCGGCGCTGATCCATTTGTACGCATGGCCTGGTCGAACTTGCCGGCGGCTACCGGAAGTGAGCGCGTGTGCGTCGGTGCCGAAACGATCTTACAGAGGATGCCCTAGATCGTGGCCAACACCTGGGTGTTAGTTTCTTCTAGTTTGGGTTGACTAACAATAGCATGGGCTGCATACAAAGTTCGTGGGCTTCATGCTTTGAGCGCACTGTTTGGGGGGGGGGGGCTAATTAGTCGTAAATTTATTGGACGTGGCTTTCGTAGATTACGATACTTCATTACGAGGCAGCCATGGGGGAGGGGGGTGGCCCCCGCTTGCCCCCTAGCTCCGCCCCTGATCACCAGGCCAGATGTCTCCTATGCAGTTAACCGTGTGTGTCAGTTTCTTCATATACCCAGGACTTCACATTGGTTAGCTGTGAAGCGTATTCTGCACTATGTCTATCTCACTGCCTTGTATGGTTTGCTTCTTCAGCCTGCGCCATCCTATGAGCTCTCGGCCTTCTCAGATGCAAATTGAGCTGGTAGTCCTGATGACAGGCAATCCACGGGGGGATATGATGTGTTCTTTGGTCCTAACTTGATCGCCTGGAATGCTCAGAAGCAAGCTAGCTACAGTATTTCGTAGTAGTACTGAAGCTGAGTACAAGGCATTTGTTGATGCCACGATTGAGATTATATGGGTACAATCATTATTGCGAGAGTTGAGAGTCTCTCCCAGTCAGCCTCCAGTCCTTTGGTGTGACAACATCGGTGCTACATACCTTTCGTCTAATCCGGTATTCCATGCCCGAACGAAACACGTTGAGGTTGATTATCACTTTGTCCGGGAACGTGTCGCACAGAAGCTACTATGTATCAAGTTTATCTCCTCCAAAGATCAACTTGCTGACATCTTCACAAAGCCTCTTCCACAGCCACAGTTTGTAGGTTATAGGCGCAATCTTAGCTTACTTTGTACTTCAGGCCATAGTTAAGATTGAGGGAGGGTGTTAGACTGTATATATGTAGACTCTGTATACATCTTGTATTGTACTTCTTGGTACCTCTATATATATGAGATAGCCACACCCGTTTAGGGTGTCGAGCAGTTTTCCAACCACATGTTTTACATCCAGCACCTCGAACAACTGCGAAAACTCCAGCCACAGGAACGTCATGGCCACGGATGCCGCGCGTGCGAACACCTAGGCGGCCTCCCCGCACCGACGCCGCAGCACTGCGAACACGTCGCGGGTCGCGTGGAGGTACCAGGAGAGGTAGTAGGCGTAGGACAAGAAGAAGACGCGCCCCGACGAGCGGGTCCCCGAAGGGCGGCTGAGGAGCCACCGGAGCGGCATGATCCGGCTCTGGTCCCGCCACGACCAGCGTGTTTCCCGTATCCACGCAGCAGGTAGCCATCGAGGACCCCAGCCGCAACTCACCGGAGAGGCGCCGCCCCTTCTCTCTACTCTTTTCTTCCCTTGCTCTCTCCCTCCTTCCTCCGTTTTTCCTCCTCACCTCTCTGCTCATATCCCTCCCTCGTTTCTTCTCCACAGAAGCCCCAACATCATGGATGAGCTGCGCAAGAGGCTAGTCATGGCGCCCAACATCGACCCTGCAGCTCGGCAAAAGGCGACCACGGATCAGGAGGCGCACATGCGCAGTGCAGTATGGGCGGCGCGAAACGAGGAGGTCGAGCGCCACGGACGACCCGCGATGTACCAATGCTGGCAGAAGGAGAGGGCCATGGATCGTGGTGAGATCAGGCCGTCGCAGATGAACAAGGGGCAGAGAGAGAAGGAGAATGGAGAGGAAAGAGGAGGCATCTGGGCTGAGGGGAGATTGCCGGTGTGGCCCTCCGCGGCAGCGGGCGATTTCCCGTGGGTATGAAATCGGGTGGGAGGGCATCTCTTGCGCGTGCGGTGCAGAGGAGAAATTGGGGATCGATTATCCAGCGAATCGTTTTTTTACATGTGGACTGTGGGTTGATTACGTGAAACCAGAGGGGGTTTTCTGCAAAAAGGGCGCGACGGTGAACCCGACAGACTCAACCCGTGCTTTATTATTAGGGATTGAGTTGCTCTCTACATGCAGACCATGCTCCTAGTTGCATGAATGGGAAACTGAGAATGTTGATATCTTGAGTTCGTCGAGATCAAGACCAGCTCTATAGGTTCTAGACACATTGATGGCTCTCCTCTCCTCTCCTCCTCCTCCCCCGCGCCCTTCCTCCTCTTCCTCCCCATCGTCCTACTTATTTCGGCAACCGTGGTCTGTCCTGGCCTCTGCCCTCCCCCGTGTTTCTCCTACGTCTCCGGCGCCGGCCTCTTCCCTTGTCGTTCCCCCGCTTTCGTCCCATGGCCCCCCTCCTTGTCCTCTCTTTCTTTGGATCTGGCTCTGGCAACAAGTTTTGGGCCCTCTCATCCGTTGGGGGCGAGGATGACTCTGACTCCGATTTTGACCTCCCCCCTCTCGCCTCGGCCTCTCCTCCTGCCGTGACGCCACCGCTGAGGTTGAGGCCGATGGGACGCGCCCGGAAATTTGCCCCGGGTGGGCGCGGCTAGTCGGTTTGCTCGGCTGCAGTGGTTGGATCTGGCTGGATCCAGGTTGGGCGTGGCTGCCGACGTGGTCGTTCGGGGACGGCTTCCTTGCCGGTCCGCGCTGCTCTTGGGATCGCTGCTATGCGGGATGGCGGTCGGGCGCGTTCGCCTTGCTCCTCTCCGTCCTCGTTGCCGGGGGACAGGCTGGGTTCGGTGCTGCTGGCGGCGGCGCCGGCCGCTCCCCCCTCGCCTCTAACCCTAGACCGGGTTCCCATTTAGGAGGCTTGTGGGCCCTCTGCTCGACCCATTTTGACACGATCTGGGCCATCCCTTCCAATTGGGCCGCCTTCACTGTCATCTACTTGTGATTTTGCCCCACTATCAATTTTGGGCCCTGGGCTTATCTTGGCCCAGTTGCCCTCTCCCCTTATGCCGAGCCCGGCCTGTGTGGTCCCTCCTGGCCTGGCTAGTTCATGATATTTATGGGTCCGCAAGGGCTCTGCCCCCCCCCCATTTCTAGGGTTTCCTGCCTCTCAATCCAATCTGCGTTGTTGTCGACTCTGCATCCCAATCTACCGCAGATCTTCCCCTCCACCTCTCTCCCTCTCCTTCACGGCTGTTGTGGACATGGATCAATCCCGTGGGTCCTCGAGCGAGGCCGTGTCGGGCCAAAAGCGGCGGCGGGAGGACTCGAGCGACGGGGTGATGGATCTGGAGCTCAAGGCATCCCTCCACTCGAAGCTTGAGGTCGAGCAGGCGGCTCGGCCGCAAGTGGCCCGCGACCATGAGGCCTGGGCGGCGGGGCCCGAGTGGCTCCAGAAAGATGAGCACGCACGGTCGCCTGTGGCGTCTGCGACGGTTTCAGGGTCGGAGGCCCCCAGATCGGCGGATCCGGGGTCGATCCCTGGGAGGCCGCGGTGGTTGCTGGCGGCTCTGGTCCTGGTGCCCGTTCTCCTCCTCCTCCTTCGCGCGGCCCGTTTCCTTCGGCTCTTGGCGGTGGTCGAGATTCTGGTCCCTCTTCGGGTCCCGGCGGCCGCCAGATGGGGCATGGGAGCGCTGGATCTGGTCCCTTTGGGCGTCGTTCTCCGGTGTCTGGTCCCGACTCGTCTTCTGCTGCCATGGGTGATGGTTGCCCCCTCCCCCTCCTTCGCCGGCTTGTCCGCCCCCTCCGCTTCCCTAACCACCGAACCCTAACCTCACTTGTTTCGCTTGCCACCAGCCCGGCCATTTCCAATCCCGCTGCTTCAATCCACCTTTCTGCCTAATCTGCAGAGAAGATGGCCACCTCACGGTAGGTTGTCAGAATCGTCACAAGCCTGATTCTTTTATGCTCTTCGATCAAGGCCTCCCTGGGTGCTCATTCTATGCTCTCGATATCGAGATCCCTCAGGTGGCTGTGGCCCCTGCGCTCTCTAGTGACTATTTTCTCCATCAAAGATCACAAAATATCCTCCCAGACCCTCCTGGACAAACTCAAACTGTGGGATGACGGAGGTTGGGATTGGCAGATCCGGCAGCTCTCTGACTTTGATTTCGCAGTGGTTTCCCCCTCCAAGAGTAGCCCCAAGATGATCTCCTGTTGCATAAGGTTCACTTTACCTCTCAACCAGGTCGTTGTGTCTGTGAAGGCGGCTTCCAATGGTGCTAAACCTATCCCCTCCCTCTCAGAAACCTAGGTCCTTGTCGATGATATCCCTCCTACTTTGCGCTCTGTTGAATTCGTGATGGCATTTGGTGTTTTGATCGGCAAGCCCATCATGGTGGACCCAGACTCCCTCTCTGTCCTTGGCCCCGTCCGTCTCAAGCTCTGGGCGGTGGACCCCCTGTGTATTCATGGATCTGTTGATGTCTTTCTTTCGTCTGATGGCTTCAGGCTGCGGGTCCGCGTGGAGGGAGGCGCTAATCCCAACATCCCTCCTCGCCCACCTCCTCCTCCGGCTGAGAACCATGACAGAGGGGGCGATGATGCTGCCAACTTGATCAAGGACTCGCGCCCACGCTTTACGTCCTCGGAATCCAGGGAACTCTTCAAGGATAGTACCCCGCAGGGCAAGAATGTTGGAAAGGATGTGATGGCGGAGAAAGTGTCTGATCAGGCTGCCCCGGTTGCCCCCCAGCTGGTACTCCTGTCTCTAGGGTTTGCTCCAACCTGTCGGTCCGTCCGGGCTCTCCATCTCTGTCTGGCATTGAAGACCTCCCTGCCTTTCCTACGTGGGCTACGGCTGGCTCCATCCCCAAGCGCAAATCTTTTGTTCGGAAGTTCTCGGCGCGTAGCTGGGCCTCCTCGGGCACCAAGGTCTCCGCGGCAGGGCTCTGTTGTCGCCAGGATGCTAATATGGGTGATGTGGCGGGCTAGGCATCTCCGGTGGTGCCGCGCTCTACTCCGATCCGTTCCCCTTCTTCAACAGCGCGCAAGAGTGGTCAGATCCGTGACAGTGGAATGCGGGTGGCTGACAAGGCTGCCCGTCGTGCGATGGCTCGTGATCTTCCAGCTTCAGGGACTCTTCCAGCCCATCCTTCATCGGTTCCCTCTAATTCCTCGATCCTCCTCCCCTATTAGGCTTGTTCTGCCTGCGTATTCGGATGATCATCTGACAAAGGTTCTCACGGATGTTGGTATATCGCTTGATCATAATGTTGGGTCTCCGTCCTCCCTGCTTGCTCTAATTAGGGCCAATGAGGTGGCCCAGGCTGCTATTGCCAAAGCAAAAGAGATTTCGGCGGCTCCTCCTGCTCCTCCGGTTGTGGACGGGGGGGGGGGGGGTTCAGAGGGAGGGAACAAGCTAGTTCTGCTACCCCCCCGAGTCTTTGCGAAGAAGGGTGCCCCTAAACGTGCTAAAACCTGCTTGGCACCCTGCAGATCGAGCTACGTATTAAGAACTTGTCCTTCAAATGAAAGCGCTTCTATAGAATGTTAGAGGTTTCGGGGCTCGGGGGCGCCGGGACCAAATCAAAGACGTTGTCAGGGGCAATAATATTGATCTGATTGGACTGGTTGAGACCTTTAAAACCTCCTCCCTTCATGAGCTTTCTGCAGTTGCTGGTGCCGACCGTTTTGACTGGAATTTTCTTCCCTCCTCGGGCCACTCGGGTGGCATTCTTATTGGCTCTAAATGTGATGTTTTTGACTTTGTAACCTTCGACCATGGTATTTTTTGTGCTAGTGCTGTTGTGTTTCACCGCCAACTCAATACTCTCTGGGAAGTAATGGTGGTTTACGGCCTGGAGGATCATTCCCTTTCCCCCTTATTCCTGGACGAAATCTCTAATAAGGTCTAATCCTGCATCCTTACCCTCTTGATTGGTGGTGATTTCAACTTGCTGCACTATCCGACCAATAAGAACACCAATAACTTTTCATGGGCGCTAGCTGATGCTTTTAACGATTTTATTAGCTCTTGCGCTCCTCGTGAGATTCCGAGGGTGGGATCTAGGTTTACTTGGACTAGTCATCAGGTTTCTCCTATTTTCTCTGTCTTGGATCGTGTTTTTGTCTGCCCGAGTTGGGAGTCCCTTTTTCCGCTTGCCACTCTCAAAAAAAAGGCTATCGTAGGTTCGGACAATGCTCCACTCATTCTTGATGCGGGGCTTCACTATGCTTCCACTCCTCCTCGGTTCTAGTTTGATGCCTCTTGGCTCCTTATCGAAGGCTTTGGTGACCTCCTCGGGTCTAGAATTTCTGATCTTCTCTCGACTGCCCGTCGCTCCTTCGGCCCCATGGATGACTAGCACCATTGCTCGTATTCACTGGGAAAGTTTCTGCGTGGCTGGTCTAGTAATCAGGCGGCGCAGGACCGTAGAGATAAAGCCCTCCTCGTGGTCCAGATTGATGCTTTAGACTCTCGGGCTGATTCTTCTGGCTTGTCTTATTTTGAATGGGCCTTGCACTTTTCCCTTGAGCAATCTCTGGTGCAGCTGCATCGTCTTGCGGAATTATATTGGCGCCAGAGGGGCACGATCAACTGGATGCTTAAAGGAGACTCCCCCACTGCTTATTTTTTGCCATTGCCAATGGGAGGCGGTGTAGATGCATGATCGACAACTTGATGATCGAAGGGCCAGGGTTTCAGACCAAGGCATCATCATGAATCACATAGTTGATTTCTTCTCCTCCCTCCTCTTTGCCAAACCTGATTAGGGGTTCAGAATATCTTCTTCCTTTTGGAACCAAGGGGACAGGGTGTCCCCGGATAAAAACCTTGCTCTTATGGTCCCTTTCTCTGAAGAGGAGATTTTTAACTCTATTAACAGAGCTAATTCTAATTCTGCATCTGGCCCAGATGGCTTCTCTATTCCTTTCTTCAAAACTTTCTAGCATCAACTCAAGAATCTTATTTGTGCGGTTATTCAAGGGTTCTTTTTGGGGATGGTGGACATTTCTAGGCTCAACTATGTGGTTATCTCTCTCATTCCTAAGATTAAGGGTGCGGAGCTCATTTCCCAGTTTAGGCCTATTGCGCTTATCAATAACTTTGCCAAATTCCCCGCCAAATGCTTGGCTAAGCATCTTACTCCTATGGCTCATCGTAACCTCTCGCCAACCCAATCTGCCTTTGTTAAGTGGCATTTTATCCTTGATGGGGTCCTCTGTTTACATGAGATCACTGTTCAAGATATCTTTCGATATTCCTATAAATTGGCCGATTTATCTCTTACCGTTGTCTGGCCGATAAGATAAATAGGCCGATTAATCAGGCGATATGGCAATAAATCGGCCGATATGACGATAAACTATCCTATTTACCCCTTATCATGGGTCGACCGATAAGTTCCTGATAAGCGATATCCCCAACATTGCATGAGATCGTCCATGATATTCACAAATCAGGCAGCAAGGCTGTTATTCTTAAACTAGATTTTGAAAAAGCCTATGACTCTGTGAGTTGGGGCTTCTTAAGACAAGTTCTGTTTGCTAAAGGCTTTGACGGTGGTGTGGTTCATCGAATCATGCAGTTGGTCGTGGGTGGCCATACTGATATTTCTGTTAATGGGAAAGTTAGCAATTTTTTTAAGAACTCTAGAGGCCCGAGGCAAGGTGACTCGGCCTCTCCCATCCTATTCAATTTTGTGGCGGACGCCCTTTCTAATATTCTGTCTAGGGTTGCGGGGGCTAGCCACATTACTCCTGTTAGTTCTCATCTTATTCCAAGAGGGATTACCCACCTTCAGTACGCTGATGACACGATTATTATGGTGGAACTTAATGATCACTGCCTTGCCCACCTCAAATTTCTTCTTCTTTACTTTGAGGCTATCTCTGGTCTAAAAATCAACTTCTTCAAAAGTGAAGTCATTGCCACTTGGGTCCCGAAAATCGAGGCGCTGCGTGTTGCCCGCTTACTGAATTGCTCTCTTGGCTCCTTCCCTCTTAAGTATCTGGGTCTTCCTATAACCTCCGACAAACTCTTGGCTAAAGACTTTGCTCCTAAGGTGGCCAAAGTTGGCAATCGTGTCATGCCCTGGAGGGGTAGATATAATGCTCAGGCTGGTAAAGTTGCCTTGATTAATGCCTGCCTTACTTACCTCCCAATGTTCCTTATGGAATTCTATCTACTTACGTTTGGCACTCACGCTGGGTTGGACAAACATAGAGGTGCCTTTTACTGGAATTCGGATGACAACAAACACAAATATCGCATGATCAAATGGGACATTATTTGCAGACCAAAAAGCCTTGGGGGCTGGGTATTATTAATACTCTTGTCATGAGCAAATGCTTGATCATCAAATGGTGGTGGAAGATCATGACCATCACCTCGGATAAACCTCTTTCGTTGAACATCCTAAAAGCTAAGTATTTCCCTTCTTCTAGCCCTATGTTTGCTCGCGCCTCGGGGGCTTCTCAATTCTGGAAAGACCTTGTTAAACTTAGGCCTATTTTCCAAGACCTCGTCAAGTTTGTTGTTCAGAACGGCAGATCCACTAGATTTTGGCTTGATTGGTGGTGTGGTTCGACTACGTTGGAAAACTCTTTTCCTGTTCTTTTTTTCTTATTGTCCTCACCCTTCTTCTAGCCCTATGTTTGCTCGCGCCTCGGGGGCTTCTCAATTCTGGAAAGACCTTGTTAAACTTAGGCCTATTTTCCAAGACCTCGTCAAGTTTGTTGTTCAGAACGGCAGATCCACTAGATTTTGGCTTGATTGGTGGTGTGGTTCGACTACGTTGGCAAACTCTTTTCCTATTCTTTTTTTCTTATTGTCCTCACCCTGAGATCTCAATCTTTGAGCTCTCTGCCAATAATTGGGATCTGCAACTTCGTCGCTCTCTTTCTCCTGAAGAGTTGGTTGACTGGCAGCGCCTTGTTGCCTTCTTCCCTGTGCCCTCGGAGGAGGAGGACTCGGTGGTTTGGCCCCACTCCCCTTCTGGTTGTTTTTATGTGAAATCGTTATATGGTAGGCTGATCTCGGGATCCACCACTTCCAAATTCAAGTGGATCTGTAGGGCTTGTATTCCTCGTAAGATCAAGATTTTCCTCTGGCAAGCTTCTCGCGGGCGGTTGCCGGCTGGTGACCAGATCCGCAAACGTAATGGCCCTGGGTTTGACCGATGCGCCCTCTGTGGGTTAAGAGAAGACACGATGCATGTTTTCTTTAATTGTGTTCTGGCTAAACTCCTCTGGTGTTGTGTCAGATCTTGGTTGAATGTATTCTGGAGACCGTCCTCTTTCTCAGACCTTCGACTCTTGGCCAACAACCTGGTTGGGGCCCAAAGGAGAATGATTTGGGTGGGCTTTGCAGTGATGTGCTGGACTCTTTGGACGACAAGAAACAAATTTACTATTAAACATGTTTTTCCTGCTAAACCTGCTGATGGCTTATTTAAAATTTGCATATTCTTGCAGCAGTGAAGATTATTGATTAAGGAGAAGGACAGGGATGCGTTCGATATGATGATATCCAAGATCCGGGCTTCTGCTATCTTCCTTTCTCCAGTTCAAGCTGGCAGTTAGGATTTGTTGGCCCTGATGTTGCTGTCTTTAGTCTCTCCGGTCTGCTTGCCATGTACTGGCCTGGGAGCCATGTACGTTCTACTTCAGCCTGTGAGGTCTGGTTGATACTCTGTGTATTTTGTGTGGATGTTCGATGTGGATGGTTATGACTCTGCCTGGTGGCTTTATTTATAAAGTCGGGCTCTGGCCTTTTCTCTAAAAATAGTTGCTAGACAACCTTACACAGAAGGGCGACATGGACAGGATTCCGTCTAGGCTATCAATAATTTCCACAGCAAGCCGAAGTAGCTAAAAATAGCTATACGGGCAACATATCGTCGAGTCCTCGGCAACGGCTAATTCCACCGCCTAAAAACAAACACTAGATACATACCGCTCCTTTAATTTTTCTTAAAATCACATCAGTGTTTGTGGGGCGCACATGGCTATATATTTCCGAGATATCCAGGAATTATAGTACTAATAAATTGAAACATATTGCTATATATAAATAGTGATTGACTGCATGAGATCGAACTCTGCCCAAGCGGGCTAAGATAATTTCTGGTTTTCTTACTGACATGTTCTTTTCTTTTGTGATGGTTGATCGTCATTATTTTGTTGAATACTTTGGACGATACCGTGCAAATTGAAAAAAAAACAGTCGTAGTGAAAGATAGTCCCCAAGGGAAAATTCCATGAAAGTTACAAGGTGATGGACCAAAGCCTCTTCGAGTTTGAGCCAACAAGGCGAAGCAGATGACAACATCTCTTACAAAACGAAGTGGGCATGGAGGCTATCCCATTATTCTCTATACATGCTAGTCATGCTCCTAAGTTGCATGAAGGGGGAGTTGTGGAAAGCTATCAACAAGATTCAGCACCTCTTGCGCATTGGGGCAGTTCGCACCATTGGCAACGACAAGTCTATGGTCTTTTGGTTAGACCAATGAATTTGTCAGCCCCTCTCGCAAGCGAGTTCCATGGAGTGTTCTCCATCGCTGCGACCCCAGACACCTTGGTTAGTGACATTTGGAGCCTCTGTTCCACCGATCCTTGCGACCTGATGAGAGGGGTGAACAAAGGCGATTAGTAACCTTGTTAACTGTTGTATCGCCATCGAACATGGACTACTCATTTCATTGGACGTTAGAGCCTTCTCGCCAGTTCTCGACTAGCTCCCCATATAGAGTGTTGCATGATGGGGGAGCCATATTCTAGGTCATGGACATATGGAAGGTCAAGCTCCCTACCAAGATCAAATTATTTCTATGGCAATATGTTTGTGATCCGCTTCCTAGTGGAGTTGAAGCCCAGAATGACCCCGATGACATCCTTTGCACTTTATGAGGTGCAATGGAGGATAGTGATCACATCTTTTTCTCCTGCATTAGAGAGGTGTACTTGGACCCCGGCTTCGTTTATGGATATCCACACCCACCCTTAGTAGTAGACTGTTTGGCTCCGCTCGTACTGTTACGTTGCTTGGTTTCGTGGTTATAGCTTGGGTTGTATGGCGAATCCGTAACAAAGCTCGTACTGAAGGGATGTTCATCAAACACCATGTTGATGGCATTTACAAAATGACTATCTTTCTACAGCTATGGAAGCGGTTTGGCAGGACCCAGGGATCATTGAAGCCTTCAGTCGCCGTCTTCGCATGCATTCTTCGGCTTCTTTGGGTCTCAGGGAGGGGACCGTGGTCATGTCCACTAATCGGTCATCACCTTGAGCGTAGGAACCTTTGGGTTTGCATCACACGTGTGGGCTGTTGAACCACCCGCCCTTTTGAGGGTTTATAGTAGCACTTAGACTTTCTGTTACCGTTGAACCTGTAAACCGTAAGGGCTTCAAATCATTAAAGTCGAGCAAGCGTCTCTTTTTTAAAAAAAGCGAAGAAAATTTTAGGAGAGCAACAGTCCTGGCAGCGGTATCGGCCTCTCTAGTCCATCCAAATCAAGATCAACTATATCACAGTTCAACCTCAACAGTTCTTGGTAGTGATCCATGACCTATCACAACACCTCTTATTTGCGGCAAACCAGAATAGATACGGAAGGGATCGTCGTCAACTTCTATATGAAGCAACTACTTCCATCGCCTAAAGCAGACACTAGACACCCTTAAATTCAAACATTCTCCAACTCACAAAAAGGAAAATCAGCCCTTCGATATTTGATTTCAACGTCAACGAGAGAGAACCAGTCAAAGCAAGGAGACAATCCTAGGTACGGAGTAACAAATCAAGAGCCACTGGAAGAAAATATATACACAAAGGTAAAGCTGGATCAGAGTACTCCAAACGGCGCACGGTACATTGAATTAAAGTATGATACATCTATCAAGTGATGACTAACAAGAAGAAGAACAATGCTACAACTTGATCTGGAACAAGGATATCTGCCGTTTCCACTCCACACATCATCCATCATTGATTCGCGCTGGAGTTTTCACCTCAGTCAGACAACTGGCATTAACACCAAAGAAAGAAAATCAAGACACAGAAGGTTAAAATTAATTTCATAAGACAACATGACCACTGGTGCAGGAAGAAAACATACCACCGATCAATATGGCCCCATGGTGGACCAGGTCGCTCTAACCTCAGCTTTGAACTCGTCACCGATCGATACTTTACCACTGACAAATGAACATTTCTGTGAAATGAAAGTGAGGAAACGGGAATATGTCTTTGGTTCTGGCTCTCCATCCATCACAACATCAGGCCTTTGGTATTGCGCCGACGCTGCCTTCCGGGGCACGAACCTCTTCGCACACCCCTTGTGCACAGTATCCTTAGAGGTGATGTCAAATTTAAGCTTTAGCTCATGACCCATTTGGACAGTAACAACTGATGATATAGGGAACACTGATTGTGCAGGAGAAGAATCAGTAGACCCATCATACAGCACAATTGCATCCGAAAGTCCACTTGTAAATGCAGTTACTGCCTTCACGCCCCAAGCTGGACTAGCCATTGAAATCTCAATGTCAACTGTTGCTTCGATGCCCTGCCTAAGGAAAGCATAATGGAAGTCCACTGGGCCAAGCTTGCAAAAAAGCCTCGACTTCAGTGTAGTGCCACGCAAAATCATGTGATCTGTATATTCAATGCAACCATCAGCTAATACATAATCCATCTCAGCGTTGTCACTGCCATTAGACTTGACCTTCAGGCTGTACTCAAGAAGAACACCATCGAGAATAGAGTTCCCACGAACAGGAGATATGAGCGGCAACGTCCGGGAATCCTATTTTAAATACAAAAGAAATGCTCAATCAACGGTAATGTTTTGAATGACAGAAAGAGAGTGCCAGTAGGAATCAGGGATCTTAAATTTCAAGTAGCACTACTGTTACACCCAACTCATTACTTTATAATGACATGTTGCGTTGAGGTGTTGCCAGCAAACACATTTCCTGCTCCTTGCACATATATAAAGTCTGATGTATATAAGTACGTAATGCATCCTCGTAGATTACAGGATAGCAGACTATCATCTGAAGTATATAAGTACATAATGCACATGCTAAGAAACTATAGAATAACTTGAACGATATGCACAGAATTTAATAATATCATATCTTAGTTTCATTACCGCTCAATGCTCTTAATATGCACATAGCAAATCAAGATACCCTGACTGCATTGGTTGTACAATTCTTTATTACATACACCAGTTTTAATTCTAGCCAGGCTCTTCTAAGCTGCATTATAGAAGAAAAAAATGATACCAACTAGGGAAAGCCGTTGGCTTTTTATAAAAGAAATGACCTGAGCGCCCCACGGAGTCTGAGACTCAAACACGTTTGGGCTGCGTGTGCACTCGCACAATTTACAGAGTGACACTCTGTTCCAGATATACTAACAAAATCATGTTGCCATTTAAAGAGAAAGCTTAAACAGATGATCATATTTTACTCAAATCACATTAACTGACCGGTGTTATCTCGTGCGCCTGCTCTCTAGGACAGTTGAAGATGTAATTGCGCAGACAATCCAACTCATCCCGAATAGCAATGAACCCATATACTAGCATGCTCTGATCACGCAGGAAGTCGCCAACATATCTGAATGAGAATATTTGGAGCATAGTCAATACCGGGTAGTCTTTTCTTGGCTCTGTGAATCGTTTGCTTGTAAGGGGAGCTGAAGAAGTACAGAAAAAGAATATCAGCAGTACAGTAGTGTATATAGATGCTTAATTGAAGATGATAATGATAGAAATTTCACTTGGGTTGGTGTCGTTCAATGCATAGAGTCTGTAGTACGTGAAAAAGGAAGCTGGTTCTGGACATCGAGGTTGAATAGAAACAGTGAAGCACTGATCCTTCTCAGGAAGGGTTGCATTTAGCTCATCGATCTTCTTCCAATATTCTCTGATTTCTTGCATATACTTGTCTGAATTTTTCATAGCTGGCTCTGAGGGCAACAAGAAGAGGCCATCAGTTCATCATGCCAATAGTAAAAAACATGTTGGAACTGAAACCAGCAAATAGGAGAAAAAACTACAAAGCTTGCAAATTCTGTAAACCATAGACTCAATAAATGCTACCGATCCATATTAATCGTCGCTGATTTAGTATATCCCTCCGATCCATATTAATTCTCACTGATTTTAGTGTACTAAATCTGCAATAATTAATATGGATTGGAGGGAGTACTAAAATTGTGAAAGAACAGCATGGCTGATATATTAGCGCTCCTATTAAGAACTCTCAGATAATAGCGCTGCTCCTAAGAACTGTCGCAGATATACTACGCTGCTAGTGATCGAAGAATCAAACAAATAGCAAAGCATATTTTGGGAATTTGATTCTAGTTTACATCCAATTGAAGAAATTTTTGCAGCTTAAACATCAGAATCATACCGCGCCGAGGACAAGAACACGGGTGGCCTGCATCGGCGCATGATGGGCAGATTCCACCGTGCCATCAATGACCTCGCCTTGAAGGAGATATATCTCAACGGGCGTCGCTTCACATGGTCGAATGAGCAATCGCCGCCCACGCTAGTGCACCTTGACCGCGTCCTTTGCACGTCGGACTGGGAAGATGCGCACGGCGAATGCCATCTCCGGTGCCTCGCTTCGGTCGTGTCGGATCACTGCCCGCTGCTGCTTGATTGCTCCCCCATGCCGGCTGCATGCAAACGCTTCCACTTCGAGGACTATTGGCTCAGACTTGACGGCTTCCATGACACCGTTACCGCGGCGTGGAGCTCGGTGCAAGACGACGACCCATTCCGGCGGCTGGTCAAGCATCTGCAGGCCTCTGCTCGCCGCTTATCAAGCTGGAGCGCCAAGGCCACGGGCAACATTCGGGACAAACTCGCCATATCCCGCGAGCTGATCATGCGCTTTGACAAAGAGCGGGAGGACCGAGTACTCTCGCCTCCGGAGGAATGGCTCCGCAAGCAGCTCAAGCTCGCCTACCTCGGCATGGCATCCATGGAGCGCACGATCGCTCGGCAGCGTGCCCGGATCGCGTTTCTTAAGGACGGCGACGCCAACACGAGCTTCTTCCACCGGCAATGCTCCTATCGGCGTCAGAAGAACCGCATATATAGCCTCGACGTCGATGGGCAGGTGCTCACGGATCACGAGGAGATGGCCGAGGCAGCATTTTCACACTTCGATGGCTTGCTGGGCACTGTTGTAGACCGGGCGCACACGCTGGACCTCTCCCAACTCATCGCGCCAGGCGACCTCGCATGCCTAGACGCGCCATTCAGCCAGGAGGAGATATGGGACGCGGTCAAACGCATGCCAGCGTGCAAAACACCCGGACCGGATGGCTTCACCGCGGAGTTCCTGCGTGCCTGTTGGAGCATCATCCGCCAGGACATATGGGAAGTCTTCGAGCTGCTATACACGCTGTGTGGCCGCGTGTAAGACAATAGGCTTTGGGGGGAACCGGCACAACCCTTTAGGGGTGGCCTATCACATATATATATAATGAGGTGGTATACAACGTTACAATATACACATGTAAATACAGTCTAACACCCTCCCTCAATCTTAGCCACTTTCTAATGAATCTAGAAGGGTAAGATTGCGCCTGCAAGTCTCAAACTGTGGCAAAGGCAATGGCTTGGTGAAGATGTCAGCAAGTTGATCCTTGGAAGAAATAAACTTGATCTGTAGTTGCTTCTGAGAGACACGTTCACGCACAAAGTGATAGTCAACTTCAATGTGTTTCGTTCGGGCATGAAATACCGGATTTGCAGAAAGGTATGTAGCACCGATGTTATCACACCAAAGAACAGGAGGCTGTGATTGGGGTATACTTAACTCCTGAAGCAAGGACTGTACCCAGATGATCTCTGATGTGGCATTGGCCACAACCTTATACTCAGCCTCAGTACTGCTACGCGAGACAGTAGCCTATTTCCGAGCACTCCAGGCAATCAGGTTAGAGCCAAAGAAGACAGCATAACCCCCCGTGGATCGCCTGTCATCCGGATTGCCAGCCCAGTCTGCATCAGAATATGCTGAAAGACAACCAGAGTCAGACGGCCGAATATGCAAACCATGAGCCACCGTGAAACGAATATAGCGCAAAATCCGCTTAACAGCAGACCAATGAGTGTCACGGGGTGACTGCAGATACTGGCAGACTCGGTTAAGAGCATAGGAAATGTCTGGTCGCGTGATCGTCAAGTACTGGAGCCCACCAACAATACTCCTGTACTCTGTCGCATCAGAAGAAGAAAGAAGCACACCATCAACAGCATTGAGCTTATCAGTAGTAGACATGGGTGTAGTCGTCGGTTTGCACTTAAGCATCCCAGCTCGCTGCAACAAATCCAGAGAGTACTTCTTCTGCGTCATAACAAGGCCAGCAGCACGAGAAGTAACCTCCACACCAAGAAAGTAATGAAGCTTCCCAAGGTCCTTGACCGCAAAATCAGCACCAAGTGAGCGAACAAGCGCAGTAGCAGCCGACTGAGAGGAGCTGACCAAAATGATATCATCTACATAGACCAACAAGTACATAGTAACCTCAGGCCTTTGAAGAAGAAACAATGAGGAGTCAGCAGTTGATGATGCAAAACTATGAGCACGAAGAGCCATTGCAAGACGAGCATGCCAAGCACGAGGAGCCTGCTTCAGACCATAAATTGCCTTGGACAGACGACAGACATGATCAGGGCGATCCGGATCAGAGAAACCCGGAGGCTGGCGCATGTAAACCTCCTCCGCCAAGACACCATGAAGAAAAGCATTTTGAACATCAAGCTGACGAAGAAACCAACCTCGAGTAACAGCTAGAGAGAGAAGAAGTCTGATGGTAGTAGGCTTGACCACTGGACTGAAGGTGTCTTCATAGTCAAGTCCAAAACGCTGTCGGAAACCACGAGCAACCAGACGAGCCTTATAGCGCTCAATGGACCCATCAGAATGCCTCTTCACTTTGAAAACCCATTTGGAATCAATGACATTTACCCGTGATTGTGGAGGAACAAGAGTCCATGTCTGATTGCGAAGAAGCGCTTGATACTCCTGCTCCATGGCCTCTCTCCAATGAGGAATGCGCATAGCAGCTTGATACGTGCGTGGCTCAGAGGATGGATCTGCGAGAGCAGCAGACATGCACGCCGCTAACCAAGCAACTGTGCCATCGTGACGTTGCTTAGGCTGAAAAATGCCACTCCGACTGCGCGTATGTGGACGTAGAGCAGCAGCAGGAGCCGGCGGAGGCGAAGGTGACGGAGACGTGACGGTCGCCGGAGATGCAGGAATCACCTCAGGCGAGCTCGGGACAGACGACTCCGGGCTGCATGGCGAAGACTGGCCCGACGACAGGGGCTCAGAGGCCATGGGCGAACCGAGAGTGGGCGAGGCCAGCTCCGGTGACACTAGCCCAGACGGCCTTGGCGAGGCGAGAGCAGGCGAGGCCGGCCCTGGTGAGAAGGGCCCAGACACCCTGGGCGAGGCAGGGGCGGGCGAGGCCAGGCCTGGTGATGACTGCCCCGACGCCCTGGGCGAGACGGGGACCGAGGAGGCCGGCCCAGTCGGCGGGGTTGCAGGGCGCGACGATGGCAAAGGCAGCCCAGAAGCCAGAGGCGACCGGGCCAGGACGTCGATCGGCCGTGCATGAGCATGGAAACCGAGGCCATGCAGGGGCGCCATGTGCTCCTCATGCACAACAGAAGGTGCCGAGGATGAAGGCGATGGCGACGAAGAGGAAGATGGCACTTCCAGAATCTCCAAACGAGCCCCACGACCAGTGCCTGCACCATGGTTAGGCAACAATAGAGGAGAATATGCAACATCATCAAATTGGTCAGAAGCAACAGAGGATGAATGCATGACAGGTGGCTCGGTAGTGGACACAGGGAGTTTGGCAAAGGGAAAAACATGCTCATCAAACACAACATCCCGAGAGATGTAGACACGATTAGTGGGCACATGAAGACATTTGTATCCTTTATGAAGAGAGCTATAACCAAGAAAAACACACTTCTTGGAACGAAACTCAAGCTTACGCTTGTTATATGGACGGAGATGGGGCCAGCAAGCACACCCAAACACCTTGAAAAAGGTGTAGTCCGGTTGTTCATTAAGGAGAACTTCAATGGGAGTCTTCATATTCAAAACACGAGTGGGAGTACGATTGATGAGAAAACATGCAGTGGTGAAAGCATCACTCCAAAAACGAAACGGAACAGATGCATGGGCCAAAAGAGTCAGACCAGCTTCAACAATGTGACGATGCTTACGTTCTACTGAACCATTCTGCTGATGTGTATGTGGACATGCTAAACGGTGAGTGATCCCAAGCGACTGAAAGAAGGAGTTGAGGTTGCGATACTCGCCACCCCAGTCCGACTGAACATGAACAATTTTGTGCTTGAGAAGGCGTTCAACATGTTTTTGGAACTGAACAAAAATGTCAAACACATCAGATTTACGTTTGATAAGATAAAGCCAGGTAAAGCGGCTGTAAGCATCAACAAAACTGATATAGTAATTATGACCACTAACAGAAGTCTGAGCAGGACCCCATACGTCAGAAAACACAAGTTCTAAAGGATGTTTCACCTCACGACTGGACTCCGAAAAAGGAAGTTGATGACTCTTCCCCTGCTGACAAGCATCACAAACTGCTACATCTTTATTACTAGACACACTAGGAAGCTCATGACGACGCAAAACATGCCGGACAATAGGTGTGGCCGGGTGACCAAGACGAGCATGCCACTGTGACGGAGATACCCGAACTCCACTGAAGACGCGAGCGACGCCAGGATGCTCCAGACGATAGAGACCTTGGCAGAGCCGCCCACTAAGAAGAATGTCCCTCGTGCCCCGATCCTTAATAAAAAGATCAAAAGGATGAAATTCACAAAGCACATTATTATCACGAGTGAGTTTAGGAACTGAAAGAAGATTACGTGTCACAGATGGAACTCGAAGAACATTGCGAAGTTGAAGACTCCTATTGGCATGTCTAGTGAGAAGTGATGCTTGACCAATATGAGAGATGTGCATACCTGCTCCATTGGCGGTATGGATCTTGTCGGAGCCATGGTAGGGTTCACGAGTGTGAAGCTTCCCCATCTCACTGGTCAGGTGCTCTGTCGCCCCAGAGTCCATGTACCAGTGGGGATCAATGCAGTAGGACTGAGTGTGTCCCTGTGGATTCTGTGGCGGCGGACGATCAGCCATGGCGACCTGACGAGCAAAGTTGCGTGTATCCTTCCCGTCATTGCCGAGACCAAGAAAACCCCGCTGGAAGCGCTTGTGACACTTCGAGGCCCAGTGCCCATCGCGACCACAAAGCTGGCACACACGTGGACCGCCAGCCCCTGGTAGCGTCGCAGTAGGAGGAGGGGCTGAGGCGGGTGGTGGTGACTGCCCCGAAGGAGCCCTGGATCGGCGCATCTCGACTCGTTGCTTAGTAAGCAGGAGGCGTGAAAAGACCTCGTGTGCTGGCATGGGCGTGGAGTTGCCCCTCTCATTGATGATCTCGACTAGGGCGTCATACTCCTCATCAAGACCATTGACAATAAACGAGTTGAACTCGGAGTCGGTGAGGGGCTGTCCAATGGAGGCCAGCGTGTCGGCGAGACTCTTGACTTTGTTGTAGAACTCAGTGGCGGTGGAGTCAAGCTTCTGACACTCCCCAAGTTGGCGACGGAGCCCAGATACACGAGCCTGCGACTGTGCCGCAAACGAGCGCTCAAGAATAGTCCATGCCTCGTGGGACGTCTTGGCGAAGACAACAAGCCCAGCAACGGCCGGAGAGAGCGACCCCTGGATGGAGGAGAGGTTCGCCTGATCCTGCTCTGTCCAGACACGGTGAGCCGGATTATAGACCGGACCGTGCACGCTGTCAACCAGCGCAGGAGGGCAAGGGAGAGAGCCGTCGACATAGCCAAGCAGATAGTGACTCCCAAGAAGCGGAAGAACTTGCGCGCGCCAGAAGATGTAATTGTCCGACGACAACTTGATGGTGATGAGATGGCCGAAGTGAAACGGCGGCGGCGGCTGCGATCCCATCGAGGAGACTGGCTGAGGTGAGACCACCGTGGAGACAGTCAGAGGGGCAGCCGGCGCGGTGACAGAGGGCGCGATGGCCGCGGTTGGCGCCGCGAAGCCTGCCAGCGCGACGTCCTCCGCCACCAGCGGCGCAGTGGCCGAGGGCGCGACAGCCGCGGTTGACGGGGCGGCGGCGGTGTGGGCCACAAGCGCCTGCCCGGGCGAAGTAGCAGCCGGCGGGAGCGCGAAGAGGGAGCCGACGCTCCGTGTCCCGATCGGCGCCTGAAGGGAGGCAGCATCCAGCGGCCTCGAGAGAAGTGCCGCGAGGGAGGCCGGCAGAAAACCGGTGGCGGTGGAGCCGGACGCAGCGGCGGACGTCATAGCAGTCGGGCGACGGCGACGGCGGGCGCGGCGGCGGCGGCGGCGGCGGCGGCGGCGGTTTAGGGTTTTTAGGCGGAAGCGGACGTAACCTAGCATGATACCATGTAAGACAATAGGCTTTGGGGGGGAACCGGCACAACCCTTTAGGGGTGGCCTATCACATATATATATAATGAGGTGGTATACAACGTTACAATATACACATGTAAATACAGTCTAACACCGCGGGTTCAGCAAGCTTAACCAAGCGCTGCTAACCTTGCTGCCTAAGCACGCGGACGCTCACAAGCTCGGCGACTACCGGCCGATCTGCCTGATCCACATTGTGGCCAAGATCTTCACGAAGGTCCTGTCATTGCGCCTCGCCCCCAAGCTTGACACCCTTGTCAGCCGCAACCAAAATACGTTCATTGCCGGACGTAGCCTCCACGACAATTTCGTTCTAGTCCGGCAATCCCTCAAGATGTTGCACCAACTTGGCGCTCCCAGGATCATGCTAAAGCTGGACCTCACACGCGCCTTCTTGACTCCATCTCTTGGCCCTTTCTCTTTGAGGTACTGCGCCAGTATGGGTTCGGGGAGCGATTCCGGGAGTGGCTGGCCATTCTGCTCTCCTCGGCTAGCAAGCGGGTCATGGTTAATGGAGTCCCCGGCCCTCCAATATGACACCGTCATAACCTGAGACAAGGCGACTCCACCTCCCCGCAACTATTCGCGCTAGCGGTGGACACCCTTGGGAGGCTGACGCGTCTCGCTCTACAAACGGGTATCCTCCAGCAGCTGCACCCCCGGCGAGCCATCCCGGCAATATCTCTTTACGCCGACGATGTGATGCTTTTCTGCCATGCCACTACCGAGGAGATTGCCGCTGTCAAAGGCATCCTGGACATATTCGGTACGGCGTCTGGGCTACGGGTGAATTACGCCAAGAGCTCGGCCACAATCCTTCATGCCGACGACCACAGTGAGGGGCTGTTGGAGCCACTGGGGTGCCCCGTCGTGGCCCTGCCAGTCACCTATCTGGGCATCCCGCTCTCCGCTTGCCGCCCATCCGCAGCCCAGCTGCAACCCCTCGTCGACGCGGTGGCGGGCCGGCTACCCTCCTGGAAAGCTTGGCTGACGAACAAATCGGGACGACTAGCGCTTGTCAAGTCGGTGCTCAGTGCGATACCGATCCATCAACTGCTAGCGCTAGCGCCTCCAAACAAAACCCTGAAGCAATTGAAGAAGATTCAGCACGGTTTTCTTTGGGCCGGCCGCGCGGACGCCCACGGTGGTCACTGCCATGTCAACTGGCACCGGGTCTGCCGTCCGCTCGAATATGGTGGCCTCGGCGTCCGGGACCTCGAGCGCACGGGACTATCACTCCGGCTGCGCTGGCTATGGCTCGCGCGCACAGACACGGATCGAGCTTGGAAGGGGCTGGACCTGCAATTCACGACGGAAGAGCGAGCGCTCTTTTACGCTTCCACGACCATGGCCATCGGTGACGGCAGGACAACACTTTTCTGGGAGGACCGCTGGGTCGGCGGCCAATCCGTCCACGAGCTCGCTCCCATGCTTATCCAGTGCATCCCCAAACAACGCAAGAAGTCCAGAACGGTGGCGGAGGCCCTCGCCGACAACAGCTGGGCGCGTGACATCCATGGCCTGCTCGGCCTCCCGGAGATTGGGCAGTACCTAAAGCTATGGCACCTAGTCCAGCATGTAGAGCTGTCCAATGAGCCGGACAGACTGCTCTGGAGATGGACAGCCAACGGTGTCTACACAGCCCAATCCTGCTACCGGGCAACCTTCCAGGGCACAATGAGCTGCGATTCCTGGAAACTCATCTGGAGGAGCTGGGCACCGCCCAAGGTGAAGTTCTTCCACTGGTTGGCGTGTCGAAGATCACTGCTGGACCGCGGAGAGACTCGCGCGCCATGGCCTGCAACACACCCACGGTGCCTTCTGTGCGACCAGGAACCGGAGACGATTGGACACCTGATGCTTGCGTGCCCATTCACCAGGCAGACTTGGCATGAGGTCCTTTCTTGGCTACGCCTACCGGCACCGGCGCCCGAGCACGACGGCTCGCTCATGGATTGGTGGCTGCGCGCAAAGGAATTCACACCGCCAGCGCTTCGCAAGGCACTCAAATCTGTGGCGCTCTTGGTGCCGTGGATAGTTTGGAAGCATAGGAACGCGTGTGTTTTCGATCATGTGAGGCCTTCACTGAATGAGCTTGTAGACAGGATTAAGGACGAGACCCGATGTTGGGCAAAGGCCAGAGCTCAAGGGCTCAAGGTCGTTTTGCCACCATCCAGGGATGTCCACTCAGGCCCTCCTGGCTGTGTAAAGCTACCTCCTAAGAGGATGTAAATTCCCCCCTTTCTTTCCAATTTAATGAAACGCAAAAGCCATTTGCATTTTCTCGAAAAAGAATCATACGAGCGAGCAGACAAGTAATTAGTACATCTATATATACACACTACTGTACGCGAAGAACATGAATTTTGCAGCTTAAACATGAGGAATCATATCTGAATGAACATTTTGCATGCTGAAACACAGATAGGGATGGCCGGAGGTCACCAATAAGGGCCCTCTGTTGAGGGTTCACCACCAGCGGACAAGGTCGTTCAGCCAGAGGGACCCTCGTCTCCCATGGTACCTCCGAAAGCTCTGGTCGCTCCAGGCTAACATGGGACACAGACAGGCTCGTCTCCGGAGGCATGGCCGAATCGGAGCGACGTTCCCCGTCCGGAGGCTGGGATCGGAAGCGGAGGTCCAGGGCCTATCTCGGGGGAGCAACTAGTTAACGAGCGCTTCTTCGGAGGAGCGCTTGTAACGAGTGGTTCGGGAGCGCTCCGCGCGTGACAAGTGTCGCGCATGGAGCGTTCCCGCCAGGGAAAACCAGATGGCGTGGTTGGTTTCCGGTTTTCCCTTCCCGGTTTGCGGTTTCATGTGTTTTGCAGTTCGACTCTCATACTACCATATTTTTCTGTTTTGCCTTTCCGTCAAAAACACATAAAAAATACCAGTTCGTGTGCTTGGTTCCCTGTTTTCCTTTCTGGTTTCTTTTTTTGTTCTCATTATATTTCTGGGTAATGGAGATTTATGGGGTAGTTACCGGCGGGGACTACCAACACTATCAAATATGATCTTTCAAGTAAGGAAAAAAAGCAACTTTTTAATGTAAAACAACAGTCTTCAGAATTGTTCAATCGTGTGACTTCTTTATAGGCACAGGTGAACACTAGGAGAGGCACGGGTGTATAATTTTACTAAATTGAAGAAAAGCTCCTTCGGCGCGAGGGAACCTCCTGCTCGCCTTCGGCTCATTTAATTTTCATAAACATCTTGAAGGGGGGGCATAGGTCGAAGTGTGTGTTGGTCATGCAGCGTGCTGGTTCGTACGCGCGTTGTTCGTCGTTGTGTGACACGGCGCCTCCGGCGCGAGGGAACCTCCTGCTCGCCTTCGGCTCGTTTAATTTTCATAAACATCTTGAAGGGGGGCATAGGTCG